>NC_042624.1:46946915-47264193 GCF_901001135.1 Rhinatrema bivittatum | reverse complement strand
TCCAAAAGGTGAGAGGGGTGAAAAGGGTGAGGCAGGTCCACCTGGTGCTGCTGGACCTCCAGGCGCCAAGGGACCCCCAGGAGATGATGGCCCAAAAGGAAACCCAGTAAGTGATCCTAAAAACTTGTAGGGAAATGTTGTAAAAATATGTTTATAAAGTATAGTTGCATTTCATTTAATTTTCTATTGGATTTAAATATGCTGGATCACCTCAATTCTTGTAAACTTTAAAATGATAATTTTCAACTTGCAGAAATGGCCTTTTACAAAATTGCCTGCCCAATACATGGATAAACTTGCATGGGTATATCCTGTATCCACGTTAGTTCACCTGAACTTATAGGAGGCAGTCTCGGGTGGAGTTGGGGAGGGGTTTGGGCTACCATGCTTACTTTTGGATTTTTAAGTGTACACAGAAGGCAGCAAAGCGATGTGACAAGGCGATAGCTAAAGTCAGAAGGATGGTAGGCTGCATAGAGAGAAGAATAACCAGGAAGAAAATGCCCTTGTACAGGTCCTTGGTGAGGCCTCATCTACGTTCAGTTCTGGAAACAATATCTCAAAAAGGATAGAGATAGAATGGAAGCGGTTCAGAGAATGGTAACGGAAATGGTGCAGGGTCTGTATCAGAAGACTTTTTAGGAGTAGTTGAAGGATCTAAACATGTATAACCTACTTGAAAGAGCATGGGATCCCTAGAGACTAGAGGATGGAAACGAAGAAAGGGGTGCAATGGGGTAGCTTTCATGGAGCGGCAGCTACTGCCCTTAACAGAAAGGCTTGGAAGTAATCTGCACGGAGCAGCAGTTACTACTATGAGCAACTTGCTGAGCAGACTGGATGGTCCATTTGGTCTTTATCAGCCAAAATTACTATGTTACTATGTTAATTATCCCAAAGATTTGCTATGCGCAAATTAGCAAGTATAATTGTTTGCAGGTAGTTTTGGGGGGGAGAATTTTCAAAGCAAACATACTTGTGTAAGTTAGCTTTGAAAATTGATATAATAAATTAATGAATATGCATTTATTTATTTAAAAGGACTTAGAACTTGCGTCATCCAAAAGTACTTAGCGAGATATAATAAAAGTCATCATTTAACAACATTACTTACAGCAATAGACAAACAATTCCCCAAACAGAAGTTGTCTCTATATAGGGAGATTCTGACCAAACCAACTGTTGGCCTTCAATATCAAACGTGAGGCATTAAAGCATATTTTTATCACAGGATAAATCAAAGGACCCTTTAAACCAAAAGGTCTTTAATTTCTTCTTAAAAGTGCTGAAGCAAGGTTCCTTCTGCAGCTCTTCCAAGAGAGAGTTCCACAGGAGCAAAGCCACAATTGAGAAAGAATTAAGACAATTCTTAATGAGAGAAAATCCAGCAAGTTTTGTCCTCATGATATGATGCTTTGAGAAGGCCTATAAATCTTCAGTAATTTATTGATACAACTGGGGGCATTCTGGCTCAAGGGTTTATGAACTAAAGTTAATATTCTGTAGTTAATTCTTTGCAAAACAGGAAACCAGTGGAGTGCACATAGAACTAGGGGGATAACTTGCTGGTGCGGCAGTTACTACCCTTAGCAGAAGGAATGGATATTACTACCCTTAATCAATATGCTTTGATGCTTTTAATGGAACTTCAACATTGCTCCCCATTTAGATGGCAGGGGGGAAAAGAGGAATTTAATACAGATAACAACCAAGGGCCCTGACTTCCATGGTCTGGGATACAAATATGCAGACATAAGGGAAAAGCACAGGACTGCTTCTATGGCAAAGTCCATAAGCAACGCACATCAATCAGCACTGTCTGCATTTTCAAGAAAGCTCATCACACAGTATAAAATGTTGCTAGCTGAAATTTTTATGAGATGTAAAGCTTGGGATAACTGCATGGAATGGCAGTTACTACCCGTAAGAGAAACATGGGAGAAGCCTGCACTTAGTGGCAGTTGCTACCTAGGGAAGCTTGCTGTTCAGACTGGGAGGATCATGTGGTCTTTTTCTGCCGTCATTTCTATGTAACTGTGTTACTAGCTAGCATGATGTGCTCATTATGTCAAGCACTCATAAGAATACTGCCCGCTGACTTTTGAACAACCTGCAAAGGCCTCAAGAAAGATCTTAGGAGCCCAACAAGGACCAAACAACAGTAGTCAAAGCCTGCTAGTTCAAGTGTCTGTAAAACTGTCCAAAAGTAGGAGGGTTGCAGAAAGGTTTAATGTTCTGCAATATGTGAAGCTTAAAATAGGAGTTTTTAACTAGTGCATTAACATATGTTTGAGAGTATGAACTCTGGTCCAAAAGAACACAGAGACATTTTACCTGAGAGGATATGGGGTCAGAAAAATCCACCAAATCAAAAGATTGTGGAATTTCAGGAGACAGAAACATACTAAGCACTATCATCTCAGGTTTCTTAAGAATTAAGGCCAGTTTATTCCTGGTGATCCAATCTTTTATTGATCTTAAACAGGATGCAACATTAGAAAATGCACTAGATATCATTGAAGTAACAGGCACAAAGAATTGAATGTCATCTGTGTAAATCCTCTAAGCCACATAGAAGCCTGCCAATAATTTACAAATAATACTCAGATAAAGATTAAATAAAATAGCAGATAAGGAGGAATTCAGAGGAACTCCTTTGACACTGAGCACCAGGAAGATACAGCTGAAGTTCTCCTCACCTGCTGTATACAGGCTGTTAAATAGGAGGTAAACCATTTTAGTACTATCCCAGATTCTAAAGCTACATAAACAGGAGAGCAAAATATCATTGAGCAGTTCCAAAATTAACTTGGTACCTCTATCAAAGCCACATCAAAAGATGACAATACTAGAAAGTAGCAAACTTTCAGTGCTATACAATGGGTGAAACTCAAAATGAAAGCCATCAAAAATAGAATCAGTATCAATCAATGCAATAGTGCAGCTGTTTTAAAAACAGACATTAACAATACTTGCCAACTTCCTTATGCAGGCTCTCACAGAATTACTCCTTAAAAGACAAATCAGTAATCAGAATTGATGATTTACTTTTTCTAACTCCCTTCGACGTGAGAGATGTGCACTCATCCAGCAAGTCAGTATAAAGACCAAAATGTGTAAAGCTGTTTATATCTCTATTTAATGCATTGTTTTTCATCATTTAGATTAATATACCTAGAAATGGCCTGTATGAACAATTGTTTCTTTTTCAAATTCTATAGGGTCCTGTTGGTTTCCCTGGAGATCCTGGTCCTCCTGGTGAGCCTGGTCCTGCTGTAAGTGTGCAACCAACATTTATAGAAATAAAATGTCATTATTCCAAATGTAACTTAAGTTTTCCTAATAAGTTGCTTTCTTTAAAGAAAGCACAAGAGCAACTATATAATATTAAAAGGATAATATCCAGAAGGGAATGATTGACACTTGATAAGGTTTAACTGTACCTTATAATATTTCTTCTTTGTCTCATTTAGGGTCAAGATGGTGGTTCTGGTGACAAAGGTGAAGATGGTGAATCTGGACAACAAGTAAGTAGCCTTATTGTCTGTGTGTAATTCATTTTATTGCATTTATTTAAAATGACTTATTAATCATGCCATCCATTAAGTACTGGGTGAGATATAATAAAAGTCGTTATTTAACAACATTACTAAAAGCAATAGACAAAAAAATTGCCCACAACTTCTGTCTACATATAGGGAGATTTGTGTGTATATTTAACAGTTACAGTCACTGGCATGACAATCCATAACGCAGCTGATGCTATGTAACAGCAGCCCACTGCAGCAAAATTGACTTCAATGGTGCTGATTATCACTACTATGGAAGTTTATAGCATATTTGTAGGATTTCACAGATGGCGGTCTTTTGATTTATTATTTATTTATTTGGCTATTTTATATAATGGCCAAATATATGGCCTAAATATATAACAAATATATATATATTATATATATATATGTATAACAATATATAATGACCTAAAAACTTTCAAAAAGGAGTTAAAACGTGGTTGTTCAACAAAGCATACCAACTCACCCAATGAACAACACAACATCATCGCCCTCCAATCCAACCTCATGAATAAATAAATGAAATTCATCACATCTAGGTTTTCATAAATAAGAAATGAAACAAAAAACTGAACTAAATCCTTACACATGTTATCCCCTATGCTTAATAACAGTTTGTACTTTGCATCCCTTGTTTAACCCCCCTTATCCCTGTAACCTTATTTTTGTAAACCGTTACGATGGTGTTATTTTGACATTTCCGAATGACGGTATATAAAACTCATTAAATAATAAAAAAATAAATATACCATTGCTCTATGTATAGATCACAATGGTTTTCTAAGTAGCATTCATAGTTATAACTAAACAAGCATAGATTGTTTACAGCAGTGGTATTTATAGACAGGCATACTAATTTACCAAGTTTACTTTTCTAGTAAATCTTCATAATTGATCTTGTATTTATGATGGTTTTCATGTCTTAGTGGGTTGTTTTGATTTTCTTACATTCTCTCATTTGATTTATTCTTCATGATTAGATTATTATCTTTTCTCCTTCTTGTTTCTGTGGCTCTGTATGTTCAGATGATTTTAAGTTAAATTATATGCGTTTAATGAATAGCCATGGTTTTAGTTTAGATTTAAATTTCTTTCTATTTAGTTTAATACGTAACAACTTGGGCATAGCATTCCAGAGCTTTGGACCCGCTATGGAGAATATCCGCTTTCTTATTTGTGTCAGATATGTGCTCCGTATTGTGGGAATAGCCAATAATCCTTTATTTTGCAATCTTAGGGCCTCATTTTCCAAGGAGTTACCGTGTGTGATAATTCCGCAAACCGCGCTAACAGCAGTTAACGCGATTTGTGAATGCAAAGTTTTAATTTCGTATTCAGGGGACGGAGCAAATGTAAAGTAGGGAGGATTTATCGTGTGCCACAAAACAGCTGCACTGTTAGCGTGGCCAATAACTACACCTCTTTCATTTGCGTTACAGGCCAGTAAAGGTTTATTGTAGTTCATGATGATGAGAGAGAGAGAGAGAGAGAGAGAGAGAGAGAGAGAGAGAGAGAGAGACTTATCATAGTGCCACCTCCCTAGACAGGAATTTGTATCCCTATGGGAGGCCCACCTAGTAACTCGAGGTGAGGTTTAAGTATTAGTGTAGGGGGTTAGGGGCCACTTTCACATTCAACGTGAGACGTACGAACAGAACAGTGGTCTCTTTTGAAGATTTGATGACCTATGGAGTGAGGAAACTCACTCCAAGATGAGATTTGTGCAATGTTCTCTCCACCTAGCTTGTTGTTACCCAGGTAGAGAGTCCATCAAGCTAGGTGGAGAGAACATTGCACAAATCTCATCTTTGGGTGAGTTTCCTCACTCCGTAAGTCATCAAATCTTCACAAGAGACCACTGTTCTGTTCGTACATCTCACGTTGAATGTGAAAGTGGCCCCTAACCCCCTACACTAATACTTAAACCTCACCTCGAGTTACTAGGTGGGCCTCCCATAGGGATACAAATACCTGTCTAGGGAGGTGGCACTATAATAAGGTTCTCTCTCTCTCTCTCTCTCTCTCTCTCTCTCTCTCTCTCTCTCTCTCTCTCTCTCTCTCTCTCTCTCTCTCTCTCTCTCTCTCTCTCTCTCTCTCTCTCTCCCCTTCCCTCCCTGCATCATACTGAAACATGATGGCTGCAGTGTCACTCCTAACAGGCCAGTATTATTTGATGTTGAATATTATCATTAATGCTTTATAGTAAATTCAGGATTTTACTGGTAACCAATGCAGTAACATCAGCAAGGGTATTATATGATCATAGATCCTAATAAGAGTCTTGCTGCAGCATTTTGTAATAGTTGTAGTGGTTTTAAGTTACAAGCTGGAAGGCTTAGTAGTAAGGAGTTGCAGTAGTCTAGGTTCGAGAAGATTAGAGTTTGCAATACCATATGGAAGTCCTGAAAAGTTTATAATGGTTTCAATCAGTGTAGTATCCGCAACTTGGCGTAACCTGTCTTGATTAATTTACTAATGTGCATTTTCATTGTGAGTGTCTCATCTAGCTATAGACCTAAATCCTGTACTTGATTTGAGGGATTAATTTGAAAGTTACCTAGGTTTATGGCAGGAGGTTTCACTACTGATGAGTTTCTGCTCATTCAATCATCTGTTCTGCCATTCTTATTTTTTAGGATCGGCTTTATCACTGCTTGTTTTAATTTATTTGGGACAGTTCCTTCTAAGAGAGATAGGTTAATTAATGTTGTGATTGTTTGAGTGATGACGCCATGTACTTGCTTTAGGGAACTGATTGGAATTGGGTCATGTGGGTGAATGGCAGGATCAATTTTATTAATGATCTTACTAATTTCTAGTTTCTATAATCTGTCAAACATGGAGCACTTAACCATGCCATTCGAATCTTCAGGTACATTTGTTGGAGAGCAGATAGGGAATTGTGTTTTCAACTTATATATTTTGTTTAAGAATGCGGTGGCATATTCATTGCAGGCGGCCTTTGTGAAGTTGTAGCTTCTTGAGATGGAAGATGTCGGATCTTTGTTAAATTTTTAATAACCTCAAAGAGCAGTTTAGAATTAAATATAACCCCATAGATCTTTTTAGCATAGTATTTTTGCTTTGTTGGTTAGAGTATAATATTTCATAAGGAAATTTATATTTTCCAAGGGATTCTTCTAATAGTCATTTCTGCTATTTTTTCTCTAATTTCCTAAGGTTCTGTTTAGTGCTTCATAATTCATCATTGTACTAAGATTTTTTTTGTTTGGAATTGTTCCTTTCTTTGTTAATATTTTTTTCTGTACAGGGCTAAGGTTTCAGGTATGTCATTGAAAATCTTGTCCCAGGAGTCGCATGCCACTGTGGAATAGAGATGTGTTTAGTATTTGCATGTCAGCTCGGGCTTCGGCTCGGGCGACCCATGGAAAACTTCGTTTTCCAATGGGTTGGGTTTTTTTTGTTTGGCAATTTTCTTCAAAAATGAAAAACCCACCCCAACCCTTACAATTTAGTTTATTACAACCCTCCACCTTCCGTAATCCCCAAAACTTGCCTAAAATCCTTGGTAGTCCAGTGGGGGTCCCGGGAGTAATCTCCCGTGCTCGGGCCGTCGGCTGCCATGAAACAAATGGCGCTGGTGGCCCTTTGCCCTTACCATGTGACAGGGGCTACTGGTGCCATTGATCGGCCCCTGTCACATGGAGGGAGCAATGGATGGCCGGTGCCATCTTGTGCTCCTACCATGTGACAGGGGCCAACCAATGGCAACGGTAGCCCCTCTGACATAGTAAGGGCAAAGGCTATCGGCGCCATTTTGAATACTGGCAGCCGACAACGCGAGTGTAGGAAATCGCTCCAGGACCCCCGCTGGACCACCAGGGACTTTTGGCAAGTCTTGGGGGGGGGTCAGGAAAGTGGGGGGGTTGTAAGAAACTAAATTGTAAGGGTTGGGGTGGGTTTAATTTTTTTTTTTTTTTTAAATAAAGGTGCCCCTCCCCCTCGCGCTAACCCAAACAACAAATTTTCTTTGTAGTTCGGGGAAAATCCGTTTCAGGGTTTGGGTCCCCCGAACCAGGACAAATTAGGAAATTTCTTTGAAATTGCCTAATTCATGATAAATGAATGTTCATCTCTACTGTGGAATTGGTTTGATTTAGTTCATAGAGCTTATTTTTTATTGCTTCAGCAAGTATGTCAGTCTCTATTTTGTTCCTAAAGGTAAAAGTGTGTTTGTTATCCATATTATTATGAATTTGGTTAGTGAAGGCTATTTCTGCCTTTATTAATTGGTGATCAGACCAGGGCAGTATTGTGTGTGAAGCATTGATTCTGCAATTACTGGTATAAGCAAATACCAGGTCTAGAGTGTGACCCACTTTATGAGTAGCTTTCAAGACAAATTGTGACCATCCCAGGGATTCCCTTGATTCTAAGAACATTTCACAAGCTAAGTTTCTCAGTGTTTTGTCTACATGGAGGTTAAAGTCTCCAACAATTAATGTGGATTCTGGTGATGAAAACACCTTGGAGGCGGATTTTAAAAGGGTTACACGTATATATTACACGCATAGCCCCGAGTATCTGCTCCTGCGACCGCCGAGCCTATTTTGCATAGGCCTGGTGATGCGCACAAGCCCTGGGACATGCGTATATCCCAGGGCTTGAAAAAAGGGGCTGTGAGTGGGTTGGGTGGGGTGGTCCAGGGACGGGGCGAGGGAGGGACCGAGGCCTCCAGCACAGCGGCCGTGCCGGGGGATCGCACGCCGGCACTCGGCCAGCGTGCGCACCCTGCGCCTGCCCAGAGGCAGGTGCAACTTTTTTAACAAAGGTTGGGGGGGGGGGGGGGTTTAGATAGGGCTGGGGAGTGGGTTAGGTAGGGGAAGGGAGGGGAATGTGGGGGGGGCGGAGGGAACAGGGAAAGCCATCGAGGCTCCCCTAGGGCTCGGAGCACGCAAGATGCACAGGTGTGCACCCCCTTGCGCGCGCCGACCATGGATTTTATAACATGTGCGTGGCTGCGCGTGCAGGTTGTAAAATGTATGCCTGCACGTAGCTACTAAAAGCGAATAATTCAATAAGTAGTGAGCATTTTTTTTTTTTAGTATGCCTGGGGGACAGTAGACCAGTCCTAGGTTTATTTGAGGAGATTTTAGAATTGAAACCTCATAGGGTGAGCTGATATCTACCTTATAAGGTACTAATTTGAGTTCTTTTTTACTAATTATTAATAATTCTTCACTTTTTTGTTTAGGCCTTAGAATGTGAAATATATCATAGTTTAGCATTCAATATTTGACTTATGAGCACATTATCTTTGCTGTTCAGCCAGGTTTTAGAAGAGAAGAAAATAGAGGTATTTGATTCTTCTAGAAGGTCATTAATTAGAGGGATTTTTTTTGATAGAGCTTGAGCATTCAATAGGAGCAGGGTAAACATAAGGCATGAAGAGAGTGGGGAGGAGTTGTTACATATTGTGGCGTAAATCAGCTTTATTTTCTTTCTTTCTTTGCTTCTTTTTTAGGGCTATCTTTGTTAGTTCTTCATTTAGACCCTGTCCATGTATGGGATCAATAAAGTATATTTGATCCATTATTGAATATTCTAGGCTAAGAGTGTATTATATTGTGGAATAGGCATTTTGGGCTTGCACTTCATGTTCGCACAAAGGGGCAAGCTCCTTTGTTGTGCTCCTTCGTGCATGGGCCAAGCCAAGGGCATGCACCTCTCGGCGCAAGTGTCTCTGGTACCGACACTCTGATCTTCAGGTCAGGGGAGAGGGCAGGCAGTGGGTGGGGAGCTGCTTTGGCACCAGCAGGTCCCTCCTCTCCCTCCTTGTTTTGGGGGGGAGAGCTCCTAGCGTGTCCCAGCCGCGGCCCCTTTGCGGGTGGAAGGCATCGGTGTTGTGGCCTATCTGGCCGTGCCATTCCTCCTCTGGTGTCGCTGCCATGATCTTCAGGTCAGGGAGGAGGGCAGGTGGTGGGTGGGCTGTGGATATGGAGCTGATGGGTGCCAGCAGGTCCCTACTCGATCCGGATGGGAGAGCTCCTAGCGTGCCCCAGCCATGGCCCCCAGTGCAGGTGGAAGGCATCAGTTTTGTGGCCTACCTGGCCATGCCTTTCCTCCTCCCGCATCACTGCTGCAATCTTCATGTCAGGGGGAGGACTGGTGGTGGGTGGGCTGTGGGCAGGGAGCCACTGTGGCACTGGCAGGTCCCTCCTCTCCCTCCAAATTCCAAGAGGGAGAGCTCTTAGTGTGTCCCAGCCGTGGTCCCCAGTAGGGGTGGAGGGCATCGATATTGTGGCCTACCTGGCCGTGCCTTTCCTCCTTTTGCATCACCGCTATGATCTTCAGGTCAAGGAGGAGGGCTTGCAGTAGGCAGGCTGTGAGCAGGGAGCCGCTTTGGTGCCACAGGTCCCTCTTCTCCCTCCTCATCCTGGGGTGGGTAGAGTTCCCAGTGTGTCCCAGATGTGGTCCCAGGTATGAGTGGAATGCGTCGGTGTTGTGGCATACCTGGCCATGCCTGTCATCCTCCTGTGAATGTGAATACATTTGAATGTGAATAAATCTATATCCACTAACTTTATATTGATTTCAGAATGAAATCAGGATTATATATAGATAATATATGGGACTTGATACTCTTGCAGTAATATAAAAACATAGAAACATGATGGCAGAAAGAGATCGTATGGCCTATCTAGTCTCCCCATCCACCGAACTAATTTAGCTTTACAATTCCTATCATTCCCTCAGATTTCCTGTATTTATCCCATGCTTTCTTGAATTCAGATATTGTTTTAGTCTACACCTGTGGAGGCGCTAGTAATCAACAGCCAATAAGAGAAAATCTTTGAGCTTTTATTAGAAGATATCTTATAACAGGAGTAATGCAGCTTACCAGATAATGCAGAGTAAACCCCCAGCTCAGTTTTTCTGAGCAGTTACATCGCCACCCCTAAACTTAGACACCAATGTGTTTGTTTTCATAACACTTTCCAACTGGTTGAGATTATAATTTTATCTCATACATGTTAATAAGATTAGATGCTTGTAAGGATATGATTTCTTACAAACTGAGGCAGAAACAAAACAATGCTTACCTTTAACATAATGGTTAATCTTTAGCTTACTTTTTAACATTTTAACAGCCTTGGCTATTTCTAAAAGTCTGATTAGGGCAATCTCATTGTGCTATAATTATCTTTCTATTTCTTCACTGCCAGCAAGCTAGTCTGGCTATATAGAAAACCCTCTCAAAGCACCCTTACACACCATCTTCCCATGAAGGCTGTTCCATGCATCCACTAATTTTTCCATAAACAAATATTTCCTCTTGAGTCTACAGCTTTTCACCTGCTTCCCATAACCCCTCATTCTGTTGAAAGAGGCTTGCCTCCTGTGCATGTAAAACTGAGTTATTTAAATGTCTCTCACATTTCCCTATTTTGCCTTTCCTCTAAGGTTTAGATCTTTAAGTTTATCCCTAATCCTATATGCTTTTGAATGAAAGCCACTGACCATTTTTGTAGCCACTTTCTGGACTGACTCCAACTGGTTTATATCCCCTCCTGCTCCCTCACCCACTCCCTTCCCCTGCGCCCCGTAGCCTCCCCTCTACCCCGCCCTTCATTCCACCACCATCCTTTGCTTGAAAGTACCTTGCCATCTTGTTTCCTTGTTCCCTCCTCCCCCTCCTCCTTTCCCCCCCTCTCTCCCTCCCTTTTCACCCTGCATATAATTGTACATAAGTGCACATGCCTCCTTTACACTGTAAATAAGTTCATAAACTAAGTTTATAAGTGCACACATACGCCTCCGTAACATTGCTTATGCATATTTAATCTTTGCTTATGCACATTTATTTTCAACATGGATAAGTAACTTCCATGTCGTTCAACAATGTTGTATCCTTGCTCGTTGACTCTCTCTCCTGTACTTGATATGTTATCCAGTTTGTACATTATCCAATTATTTCCCAGTTAGCCCTCCATCCTCGTTCATTGTAATTTCCTTTCTCAGTTACTTGTGAACCGACATGATGTGGCCCACGAATGCCGGTATATAAAAAGCGTTAAATAAATAAATAAATAAATAAATATCCTTTTGAAGGTGTGATCTCCAGAATTGTACACAGTGGGGCGGATTTTAAGAGCCCTGCTCGCCTAAATCCGCCCAAAACCGGGCGGATTTAGGCGAGCAGGGCCCTGTGCACCAGTGAGCCTATTTTACATAGGCCTACCGGCGCGCGCAGAGCCCCGGGACTCGCGTAAGTCCCGGGGTTTTCGGAAAGGGGCATGCCGGGGGCGTGTCGGGGGGCGGGCCCGAACCGTGCGGCGTTTTCGGGGCATGTCGGGAGCGTTCCGGGGGCGGGCCCGGGGGCGTGGCTACAGCCCGGGGCGGTCTGGGGGCATGGCCGTGCCCTCCGGACCTGCCCCCAGGTCGCGTCCCGGCGCGCTAGCGGCCCGCTGGCGCGCGGGGATTTACGCCTCCCTCCGGGAGGCGTAAATCCCCCAACAAAGGTAAGGGGGGGGCTTAGACAGGGCCGGGTGGGTGGGTTAGGTAGGGGAAGGGAGGGGAAGGTGAGGGGAGGGCAAAAGGAAGTTCCCTCCAAGGCCGCTCCGATTTCGGAGCGGCCTCGGAGGGAACGGGGGTAGGCTGCGTGGCTCGGCGCGCGCCGGCTATACAGAATTCATAACCTTGCGCGCGCCGATCCAGGATTTTAGTGGATACGCGCGGCTCCGCGCGTATCTACTAAAATCCAGCGTACTTTTGCTGGCGCCTGATGTGCCAGCAAAAGTACGCCTATTCGCGGTTTTTGAAAATCTACCCCAGTATTCCAAATGAGGTCTCACCAAGAACCTAAACAGGAGTAATATTGCCTTCCTTTTTCTGATTACCATTCCTCTCACTATACAGCTAAGCATCTTTCTGGCTTTTGCTGTCACTTTATCCATCTGTTTGGCTACCTTAAGATCATCAGATACAATCACCCCCAGATCCCACTCTTCTTTCATGCATAGCAGCATTTCACATCTAATAGTATACCTTTCCCTTAGGATTTTATAGCCTAAATGCATTACTCTTCATTTGGTAGCATTAAATTTTGGTTGCCAGACTCTAGACCATTCCTCAAGCTTCTCTAAATCCCTCCTCATGTTTTCCATACCTTCCTGGCTGTCTACCTTGTTGCAGATTTGATATCAACAAAAAAGAGAAACCTTTCCTGACAATCCTTCTGCCATATCATTCATGAAGTAGACAATTATTTTATTTGTATTTGAAAAAGACTGAAAAATATATATTGTTGGGTACATGATTGAGAAAAACAGCAGTAACCTTTTAAGATCTCATGTGTTTTGGCTTGCTGACACCTGGATTTCACATTAATAGATTTACAGTGGGCTTAAGAATTGTAGGTTTATGGCTCTCAGTATATGGTGATATTTAGTTTGAGTTACATTGGTACACTTTCTTTTGACTTATAAATATTCAATGACATATTTGATGTTAATTTTGAAATATTTATAATTTCAGGGTCCTCCTGGTCCTTCTGGGGAAGCTGGTCCCCCTGGCCCCCCAGGCAAAAGAGTAAGTCCATTTCCAACTATGTCGAAAGTCTCATGGATTGTGTATATTGCATGTCCAACAACAAAGAAACATGGTTTATAAAAATTACTGGCGAGTGTATTCAGATCTTTGTAGCATGTTGCAGTGCATCATTTTCAGTTTATTTCAAACCTTAACAGCGGTTCAGTTACCAAGACAGAACAAAACTTTGTGTGAATGAGTGTCCCTGAAAACCCTCCTTAACCAGTGCTAGACCAGACACCTAGTATGGTCCATATGAAAAAATAGAGACGCAGGTAGCTTGATGGGTGGATTCCAGAGAGCAGGAATAAAAGTTTGGGCCTAGCTAGGAACAGACAGGCCTCAGGTCTTCAGGAGAAGGCAGCTCCTATAAGAAGGTGAACACTGAAGATAAAGAATGAATGTGAATACTGAAAGAAAATGCTGAGATGTGAATACTAAAGATAAATGCTGGGTGTGCATGTGGCTGAAGGTAACAACTTTTGTAAATAAGGTTTACATAAGAAAAGTCAGACTCCAGCGCGTGTCTGTCCTCTGGGAAGTTACAGACTGCTTGTGATAGCTTACACGTTGCTAAAGCAGAAAGTTAGTGCTAACCCAAGCTTTGCAGGATTCCCAGTAGTGCAACATGTATTTATCAAGTGCTATTAGGTTCAAATTGCTTACAAAGACAAAACAGAATAACTGTGGACGTCTGATTAGAATTTGTAGTGGTGTTCTCAGAAAACAGAGAACAATGAAAGGGCAATTAAAGGTACAAGTAAAGTGAAAAAGCAACCACGTAAATGTTTAAAAAGTAAATCCCCAAGAGGTAAAAGGGAAACCAGAACTTGCCATTACAAATGCATCAAAACCCACAAAAGCAATTGTTTAATAAGGGAAGCAGATTTATTAAACCTAATTAAACCTTATCCATAATAATCATTAGAGATGTGAATCGTGTGATCGATCGTCTTAACGATCGATTTCAGCTGGGGGGGAGGGAATCGGATCGTCACAGTTTTGTTTTTTTAAATATCGTGTAAATCGTACATCGGGGGAGGGCGGGAAAACCGGCACACTAAAACAACCCTAAAACCCACCCCGACCCTTTAAAATAAATCCCCCACCCTCCCGAACCCCCCCAAAATGTCTTAAATTACCTGGGGTCCAGTGGGGGGGGTCCCGGTGTGATGTTCCACTCTCGGGCCATGGGTGTGTTGATAGAAATGGTGCCGGCGCTACCTTTGCCCTGTCATATGACAGGGCAAAGGTAGCGCCGGCGCCATTTTGGTTCCTGTCCCCCGACTTCACGAGGGTAGGAGATCGCTCCCGGACCCCCGCTGGACCCCCAGGGACTTTTGGCCAGCTTGGGGGGGCCTCCTGACCCCCACAAGACTTGCCAAAAGTCCAGCGGGGGTCCGGGAACGACCTCCTGCACTCGAATCGTGTTGCCGTATTGCAAAATGGCCATATGGCCAGCGCCATTTGGCAAAATGGCGCTGGCCGTACGGCAACACGATTCGAGTGCAGGAGGTCATTCCCGGACCCCCGCTGGACTTTTGGCAAGTCTTGTGGGGGTCAGGAGGCTCCCCCAAGCTGGCCAAAAGTCCCTGGGGGTCCAGCGGGGGTCCGGGAACGACCTCCTGCAATCGAATTGTGTTGCCGTACGGCCGGCGCCATTTTGCAAAATGGCGCCGGCCATATGGCCATACGGCAACACGATTCGAGTGCAGGAGGTCGTTCCCGGCCCCCCGCTGGACCCCCAGGGACTTTTGGCCAGCTTGGGGGGGCCTCCTGACCCACACAAGACTTGCCAAAAGTCCAGCGGGGGTCCGGGAATGACCTCCTGCACTCGAATCGTGTTGCCGTACGGCCGGCGCCATTTTGCAATACGGCAATATGGCCATATGGCCGGCGCCATTTTGCAAAATGGCGCCGGCCGTACGGCAACACGATTCGAGTGCAGGAGGTCGTTCCCGTACCCCTGCTGGACTTTTGGCAAGTCTTGTGGGGGTCAGGAGGCCCCCCCAAGCTGGCCAAAAGTCCCTGTGGGTTCAGCGGGGGTCCGGGAGTGATCTCCTACGCTCGTGACGTCGGGGGACAGGAACCAAAATGGCGCCGGCGCTACCTTTGCCCTGTCATATGACAGGGCAAAGGTAGCGCCGGCGCCATTTCTATCAATGCACCCATGGCCCGAGAGTGGAAGATCACACCGGGACCACCCCACTGGACCCCAGGTAATTTAAGACATTTTGTGGGGGTTCGGGAGGGTGGGGGATTTATTTTAAAGGGTCGGGGTGGGTTTTAGGGTTGTTTTAGTGTGCCAGTTTTCCCGCCCTCCCCCTTCCCCCGATTTACGATTTTTGATGATAAATCGGGGGAATTCCTATTATATATCGCCTCTAACGATTTTTGACGATTTAAAATATATCAGACGATATTTTAAATCGTCAAAAAACGATTCACATCCCTAATAATCATATATCATTTTTAATTCTTACCACTTCCTGCCCCTTCCTGCCCTTCTCCTCCTCCCCCAGTGCCTGGGAAGCCCCTCCACCACATCCCAACAGTGGGCCATCTTAAATCTGCCTGGGCTTCAGACATTTCCAGTGGCCATCCACCATTATAAATGACCCCACTTACCACATCCCAGCATAAGGCATCCCCCACTATAGAATACCTTCCACTGTTCTCCAGCAGCCACTACGGGTGCACTAAGATCGCATACTGTGTAGAGATGTGCTTCGTTTTTTCCTACCGGGTCGTTTTTCAGTTCGGATACTTCGTGGTACAATTCGGGTTTCTCGTTTCGTTTTTTGAAAAAACGAAACGAGGAAACCCGAAACCGGGCCGAAAAACGAATCCGGAAACGAAGCTAAAAAAAAACCCACCCCAAGCATTTAAAATAATTTTGAAGCCTTTTCGTTCATATATACAACCCCCCCCCATCCCGATCCCTCCCCAAGACTTACCAACATCCCTGGTGGTCCAGCGGGGTCCCGGGTCCAATTTGCCCTCCGTGCCCGGTGTGCTACTGCAAGCCGTGCGCCTCAAAATGGTGCCGAATAGCCTGAACTACCATGTCACAGGGGCTTTCGGCGCCATTGGTCAGCCCCTGTCACATGGCCATCGGCGCCATCTTGTGCTCCTATCATGTGACAGGAACTGACCAATGGCGCCGAAAGCCTCTGTGACATAGTATGGGCAAAGGCTATCGGCGCCATTTTGGTTACTGGCAGCCGACAACGAAATCGCTCCCGGACCCCTGCTGCAGCCCCAGGGATTATTGGCAAGCCTTGGGGGGGTCAGGAGGGGGCTCCTCTTCCCTTATTCCCCTTCACTCTCTGCCCAAACTATGACTGACTACTTAATAAATCTTGCATTCTCAGCCAGGTCACCTCTACCTCCTACTCCCCCACCACTTCATTCCTCACCCTTTTATCTGCATACCTGGGAACTTTCTGGCTTTGACTCAAAGACTCTGGCATTCTAATGGACTTGCTGGGTCTCTGTGCCAACACACACAATCTACAGGTTCCCTGCTGCTGCTGTGCTAGTGAGGCAGAAAGATTAGCAGGCCTCTGATTGGCCTACACTGGCTAATTAAATGCCTGCTTCCTTTTTCCTGCTCTGTGACCAATTGGAGGCCTCCTTTCTTCTTCCTGCACTTGCAGACCAATGGTATGCCTCCTCCTTTTTTTCTGTGAAGAAAGGAAGAAGGGAAGAGGCCTCTGATTGACCTATGGGTACAGGAAGAAGAGAGAGGGCTGATGGCAGAATCAACAGTAGAAAATGCAACTGCTTCTATTGGCTAGAAGAAGGAGTCCTCCATCAACCCCTGGAGGGAGGCTGCTACTACTGGCAAATTTGGGGTGGGGAGAGGTAGTGAATAAGAGGAGTGGCATATGTGTGCATGTGTGTTTGTGAGGGAGAACATGTGTGTGTGTATATATATATTAGAGATGTGATTCGGCCAAACCTTTTGGTTTGACCTTCGTTATTGGTCCGCCACGGGAAATTTCATTTTCCCGAATTTCGGGATTAGTGCGCGCTAACCCCAAAAAACAAATTTTCCTGAAATTTTAGGAAAATCCACTTTGTTTTTTGGGGTGGCCGAACCAGGACGAATTAGGCAATTTCGTTGAAATTGCCTAATTCGTTCTGGATGAATGCACATCCCTAGTATATATATGTGAGGGGGCATGTGTATGTGCTATATATGTGAATGGGTGTGTGCATGGGGGAGGGAGTATATCAGGGGGAGGGGAAAGAGCATGTCTGTAAGAGTGTGTGTGTGTTTGTGTAGGCGAAGAGAAGTGAAAGTAAATGAGCATGGGTGTGAGGGTGAGTGGGCATGTGTTTATGCGGAAGAGGGAGAGAAGTGAATGAGTGAGCATTTGTGTGAGAGTGTGTGTATGTGGGAAAATGAGAGGAGTAAAGTGTAATTGAGGATGTGAGAATGTGTCAGAGAATGAGGAATGAGAGTTAGCATGTAAGAATGAGCGGGTGTGAGTGTATGTCTATGTGTGTGTGTCTGAAAGTGATCGTGAAATTGTGAGTGTGTTAATGTGTGTGTGTGTGATTGATTGAGAATAAGTTTGTGTTCATCCACTCCATCGCCACTGCCCCCCCCCCCCCCTACCCCTGCATTCATGGTAATCTCTGGATGACAGGAAATCAAAAGTTCCCAGGTATGTTTCTCTGGCCCCCACCACCTTCTTCTCCTTTTCTGAAATCACAGTGGAGGAAAATGCCCATCTTCTACTTGTTTTTCTGACTCCATTCCTACCCAGTTTCTCAGTCTATTTCTCCTGCAGTCACTGCTTTCATCTGTCACATTCTCATTCTGCAACCACTCTCACTGTCTTCAAACATGCTGTGACCATACCACTTATCATAAAATCTTCACTGGACCCTACCTATCCTGTTCATTATTGTCCCATCTCCCTCTTGCTTTTTGCATCCAAAGTACTTGAACCTGCTGTTCGGCATGTGCGGGCAGGTGCACGTGTGCAACGGGGGGGGGGGGGGGGGGATTTTTTAAAAATACGCATGGCGATGCAGGTAGGCCTTTCCCAACCCTAACCTTCCTCCTCCTTGCCCTCTCCTCCGTGACACCTAACCTAATTCTGCCTAGCCCCTAACTTTTTATTTTAATACTTACTGCTCCTCTGGAGCAGAAGTATCTGCTGTCCTGGCCCATCCCTTTTACTTGGTTACACGTGTGGCCGGGCTCTTTGTAAAATGCATGCGGAGCGCACAGGCACGACCATGTGTTTAATCCCCGATTTTTATGCGCGCAGGCCTTTTAAAATTGGCCCGAAAATGAAAATTACATAAAGCTGGTTCAGTATAAAGGCAACTTCAGATGCCATCTTTCAGGGACCTCATATTCTCTATAGTTCAATTTATTTACAGCATCTGTCCTTCTTAATATTATTATTAGGCATTGTAGAGTACTGTGTACATCTGGTATGTGCTATACAAGAGACAATCCCTGCTCCTTGGAGCTTACAAGCTAGTCAAGACAATCAGACAAGACAGACAGACAAAAAACAAATAAGAGTCTGAGGTAACAGGGAGGTCAAAAGTGAGCAAGATTGTGCAAATCGTAATCAGCAGATTTAGTATATGTAACTTCATAAGTTCCACTTGACTGAAAAAATATAGTCAATGAAAAAAGTACAGTATGTGATGTGATTGTAGTTATTTTGGATGATATTTATAGTTTTAGTTTACAGTAATAAGTTAAATAAAACTTTTCAACCAAGTTGATTTCAAAATATGACTTGTTTGCTTTAGAAATATGGAAGCAAATTTGCACTTCAAATTTTTTGTAGAGTGAATTGATCATATCATTCTACTACTATCAGAAGAGCCTCACAAGAGTATATGTTATTTTTGCCATTAATCAGAACCTGCAGACTTACTAAATTTTCACAGAACGTCTGAGGAGACATCAGTTTTTAGGTCTGCCGTATTTTTGTACACTTTTTGGAATAAATTACTTCATTAAATTTAAGCTGAAGGCTGTTTAACAAAATGTGGTAAATTGGTCCCTTTAATAGAGTTGGATAAACTGACATGCTTAATAGTTTTCTCTCTGTAACTCAATCAGCTCTTAGCTACACCAACTAGCAACAGATTTATAAAGGTGTAAATAATCACTGTAGCCTAGTGATCTGATCGCTAGAACTGCAATTTGGCTTCATTTACAATTATCAGTTAGTATGTATGTCATATGCTAACTTTTTACTTAAAAGGAGTTATATTCAGCACCTTATTAAAAGAAAACTTTGTGCTTTTATTTGCATAAAAACCATGATTAAAATAATAACCCTCCCTGGTATAGTCAAAGGAAGGGTAATATCAAAAGGACTTCTGAAGGTAAAGTAGAGCTTTACCTGCAGAAATGATACATTACTAGGGGTGGCTGAAGGGAACCTGCTACCTGAGGTGAGGGATGAGATGGCTACGCTCCCCTTCCCCCCTCCAAGGCACAGCACAGGTCAAATCATCGAGGGGGGGCCAAGTGGAGGTCTCCATAGAGTCTTTTTTTCCTTTTTATTGATATGAAATGCTGCAGAATGGGGAATGCAGGGCTCAGAGTTCTCAGAGGAGGGGCAGATATAAATATTATCATTAACACTCTATGAAGCTGACAAGCCTGCCACATTCCCAGGAGCCCTACCAAGACCTGCCTCCCATTTTTCCCCAGCATTTGCCCACTGGAGAAGTGGAAGGAGGGTGAATGCTGGGGGTCTGAGTGTGGCATCCTAGGCAAATCTTACAGCCTTGTACCTTTTCCCTCCCAACCCTTACCACACATCATACAAGAAAATGGCTCCTGCCAGTGCTGCAAAAGGCACCATTTTGATGTCACACCTGGCTCCATTTTGAGACATCTGACTATGGCACCAGTCTCAGGGCCGACTAACTCCATTTTCCTTCAGATGACTGCAGAGCAGGTGAGTGGGCATATTTCCTGTCCCTCCTACCCTTCTGGACCCTGTAGATGGAGTATATGGGGGCCAGAGTGGCTTCCAGACCCCTGATGTTTTTGGGGAGTGTGAGGTACAGGAGGGTCTGAGGAGGCTTCGTTTTGTTTTTTTTATGGGGGGGGGGCAATAGATTTTATTATTGTTTATTATGTTTCTGTAAGAAAACAGAAACAAAATAAACATTAAACAAAATGACACCTGGTGGGTGAATAAAAAAAACAGCTGCTAAAATCTTGGTAGGGAACAAAACAATTAACCAATCACATAACACAAGTATTACACAGCTGCACTGGTTCCCAGTCAAAGGTAGGGTACAATTCAAATACCCCTGCTTTGTTTACAAGTGCACGAATAAACAAGTCCCTGAATATATGCCCACCAGAATTATGATCCTCCCAAATGGCTCTTCTCTCCTCTCCTCCTCTAACTTCAGCTAGACTATCCTGCTATGCTCCAAAAATCTGGAAGAAGATACCACTACCCCTACACTTTGAGCCATATTACTTCACTTTCAGGAAAAACAACGTTCAGGAATCGGTTTGGCTGCACCTTCCCTTAGAGTCCCCTCAGGAAAGACACTCAGTCTTTCCAACCTATTTCCCTGAACTGTAAAGTAAAGACTATAAGTTATACATCCTAGGCTCTCAATACGATGCATTGTAATTTTGATTCAACTGTAATTGTAAATTACCTTCAACCAATGTACTGTAACTGTTACTTAAAACTTGTTTTGTAGTCCACCTTGGGGTCAAGCATGGAAAAAGACAGAATATCAAATACCTATAAATAAATAAATAAATAAATAAATAAATATCCACTTCATGGGATTATTGCAATGTGCTGTACAAGGGTCTAACAAATAAGGCCTTCCAGAAACACCATTTAATACAGAATTCCTCTTCATGCCCGATAAATGGGTGCAAAACGTGCGACCACATCACTCCAGCCCTATATAGATTACATCAGTTACCACTGCTTTACAGAATGAAATTCAAAACTCAAACATTGATGTAAAAAACTCTATGAGTAGATGGGCCTACCTACCTGAGTTAAAGGATATCTTTTTACATACTATCCAGACTCCTTTTTCAGATCTGCAGTGTCAATCCCATTATCAAAAGAAAAGATACTCACAACAGATCCTTCAAAGGGGCAGCACTTGCCCTCTAGAAAAAACTCCCTCCCAGAAGAACTTCAGCAAATTGACTCCTGCTACTTCAGGAAGCAAATAAAATCCTGACTCTTCCCCCAGGCTTTTGATACCCAATAGGGAGGACAAAGAGGTTAAACTGACCAATGAAAATTGCTTGGCATCACCTCAAATACTTTAAATGAGATGCTACAAACTGAGAGGTAGATTTTAAAAGCATTGCTTGAGCAAAAATGGTCACATACGTGCATATGCGAGCCGCACGCAAGCAATGCAAATTTTAAGAAGCCGGGAAGTACGCGCATACACACCTGTGCATGCGCCAAAAATAAAGAGGCGGAAAAGTGGCGGGTCATGGGTGCTCCAGGGTGGGACCAAGACTAACTTGCGTAACCCCAAATTTTGCAAAGGCTGATCATGGTGCGTGTTGCCATGTTACCTGTGTAACTTTATTGCTTGTCCTGATGAGAGAGTCTGGAGACTTATTTTAAGAACACTGGGGGGAGGGGAGAGAGAAAGAGAGAGAAAGACAATATGAACTCTATATATCTCCCACTGTAAGAGGGGCATTTTCAATTCAAGGGTGGTGGTATTACATTGGTCTGCCTAGAGTGCAAGGGTCTGTAGACCCTTGTAACATTGCCCCCTCCCCAAAACCTATACTGATTTGAAAGTGCCCCTCTTATGCGTAGCCGTGCGTATCTTATAAAATCCCGGGTCGTCGCGCACAAGGGGGTGCACATTTGTGCACCTTGCGCGCCGAGCCCTGCGCCCGCTGCCCGTTCCCTCCGAGGCCGCTCCAAAATCGGAGCTGCCTTGGAGGGAACTTTCCTTTAGCCTCCCCCTACCTTCCCTTCCCTTCCCCTACCTAACCCACCCCCCCAGCCCTATCTACACCCCCCCCCTACCTTTATCGTGAAAGTTACGCCTGCTCCAGGCAGGCATAACTCACGCGTGCCAATCGGCCACCGCCGCGCAATTCCCCGGCCCGGGAACGATTTCAGAGGCCTCGGCCATGCCCCCGAAACGCCCCCGGGCCGGCACCACGCCCCCGACACGCCCCCTGGAACGCCCCGAACATCACGCTGCCCCCTGACATGCCCCCCCCCCCCCGACACACCCCCCTAGCAATGCCCCGGGACTTACGCGCGTCCCGGGGCTTGTGCGCGCCGCTGAGCCTATGCAAAATAAGCTCGGTGCACGCAGGGGGGTTTTGAAAGAGTTACGCGCATAACTTCTGCGTGTAATCCTTTTAGAATCTACCCCAATATGCGCATACAATATAAAATTATACATATCTCTATGCATGTTTACAAATGCATGTGCACTCCATTTAACATTTACCTGTAAGGTTTCTGATATAGTGTTATTTTTATAATTAGTCACTAAGGAGGTCAATATTCAAAAGCCATGTAGATGGATAACTTATCCATCTAAATGGCAAACTGGCATATTCAGTGACTTATCTGTCTAAATTCTAGCTGGATAACTATCTATCCAGCTAGAATTTAGCCACGTAAGTGGAGAAGGGCATTTTGGGGAGGAGTGGTGTTAGTTATACGGCTAACGCTGATATTGAGTGTTAGCTGGCTAATTTAACCGGATAACTTATCCAATTAACTCTGGTTGGACCACAGACTTGTCCTAAAGATAGATGGATAAACTTATCTGGCAATCTTTAAGATAGCCAGGTATATTCAGCGGCACAACAGTTAGATTCAGGAACAGTATATGCTGTCTTGGATTAAAATTTAGTCTTAAGGTACACGTTCTTAATTGTCAATACTGCAAATTGATTTTCTGCCACTTTTCTAATCTGTGAAATACCCTTCATATCTTGAAGCTGCAATAGACCTCTGCCTATTACGCTTCTATTTTAATGTTATAAACCGCGTTGAGTGAATTTTGTATTCAATATGGCAGGTAATAAATCTAAGTAATGAATAGTCCAAAAATATTGATGTACATGTTTTTGAGACCACATATAAGTAATGTGAGTAGGCCAAGGTAGATTGGACAGTATTAAAGTGTCATATCAGTTCTATGAGCAAAAGATGCTAATATTTATTTATTTATTTTCTTCATTTTTTTATTTCTTCTATAGCGCTTGGACCATCGTAGTTCATAGTAAAACATTCATAATCTTAAAACTGTCAAGACAACAGATACATCATCTACATAAAATGACATCAAATAACATCAAACATTTCAGTAGAATATTTCACTACCTTAAAATCTTACTTGCAGTTAAAGATCAAAACAGCATTGACAAAACTTGACAGATTCTTAAAATAAATTCTTATTCATTAAATGTCTCCGGAGCCCCAGGCCTCCGGGGGAGGTCGTCAGCGGACTGGGGGCCCTCCTGGTAGCAATGAGGACCACGGGAATCCTTCGGATTCATCTTCGTCATTTTCTTCTGAGTTTGTGCTCCTGCTCCATAAGGCCTTTATGGCCAGCAAGGCTGCACATCAGGTGTATCCAAGGAGGCCCTGAGGTGGCCCCCAAAAAGTCCAGGATCTCCACGGCCACGTGGGTCCCAAGGGTCCAGCGGCTCCTGAGGGCTGCAGCTGTCATGGATTCTTCCTCGACCGCCTCTGAAAGAG
The DNA here is from genome assembly GCF_901001135.1 of Rhinatrema bivittatum. Lineage (NCBI taxonomy): Eukaryota > Metazoa > Chordata > Amphibia > Gymnophiona > Rhinatrematidae > Rhinatrema > Rhinatrema bivittatum. The sequence goes on along the minus strand of NC_042624.1, from coordinate 47,240,327 downwards.
AAGATGCCCAGGGAGCATATTCCCAAGAGTCTGGGCCTGGGGTTGGTTCACTAAATCCATATCTGTCCCTCTTGCAGGGTATGTCCCTCAAAGGTGATGCCCCTAAGGTGGTCCATTTATTCCATAAGGAGGAGCTGAGCCCACTTATTCCAGCGGTGTTGGAGGAGTTGGGCACTGAAGTCCCACCACAGGATTCCAATCTGGGGGTGGTGGACCCGGTCATGGTTGGCGTTCGAGGTCCTGCAAAGTCCTTCCCGTTCCATAGTTCAGTCAGTGCTCTTCTGTTCCGGGAGTGGGATACTCCAGACACCTTTTTGAAGGTCAGCAGGGCAATGTACAGATTGTATCTATTGCCCTAGGAGGTGCTTGCCCTGCTCAAGGTTCCCAAGGTGGATGCTGCAGTTTCTGCAGTCACCTAGACCACCACCATTCTGGTCACCGGATCAGCAGCTTTAAAGGTTCTTCAGGATAGAAAACTGGAGGTACACCTCAAGAAGATCTTTGAGGTTTCCATGCTTGGCACTCAGACCACCATGTGTGACAGTTTCATGCTGTGAGCTGGTCTTCGCTGGGTTCAGCAGCTGCAAGGCCTTCCAGGCGGAAAGGCTGGAGGCCATCGTGGCGTACAGTGCTGATGTCTTATATGATCTTCTCAGGTCCTCTTCTTGGACTATGATTCAACGGTGTCAGCCCGGTGCCTCCTCTGGTTGAGAAATTGGTTGGCTGATGTTTCCTCCAAGGTGCAGGTGGGATCTTTGCCTTTTAAGGGAAAGTTACTCTTTGGCAAGGATCTTTAGGAAATGATCAAGTTGGGGGAGAATAAGGTCCATAAGTTGCCTGAGGACAGGCTGAAAGGCAAGAGTTTCCCATACTGTCGTTCCCACTTCAAGGGGAATCAAAGATTCCAAGGGCCCAGACTCTTGGGTCTGGCTCCGAGACAAGTCTCTGCTCAACAACTACCTTGGTCTCAGTCCTTTTGAGGTCGTCAACCCGGCAGGGATGGATCCTGCCAGGGAGGCAGTGGTGTCAAATCCTCTCAATGAGGCAAGTCTGGTCTACTCTATGTTTCCACAGATAGGAGGATGCCTATCTCTCTTTTACGAGGAGTGGAACATCATGTCAAACCAGTGGGTCTTAAATGTGATAAGGTATGGTTATGCTTTAGAGTTTGCTCGGCCACTCAGAGACCAATTTCTTGTGTCTCCCTGCTCGTATCGACACAAGGAACTCACGGTGAGGACCACCATCAACTGTCTGCATCAGTTGGGAGCCATTGTCCCCATCCCTCCAGACAAACAAGGATCTGGATGCTACTCCATTTACTTCATTGTTCCAAAGAAGGAAAGCACATTCCGCCCAATCCTGGACTTAAAGAAGGTGAACATGGTGCTGAAGGTTCCACGGTTCTGGATGGAGACGCTGTGCTCCATGATTGTGGCAGTCCACAAAGGGGAGTTTCTGGCCTCTCTGGATTTGACTGAGGCTTACCTGCACATTGGAATCCGATTGGTTCACCAACGATATCTGAGGTTCATGAATCTGGGCGATCACTTTCAATTCTGCGCTCTCCCATTCGGTCTGGATACGGCACCCAGGACTTTCACCAAGGTGATGGTCATGGTCGCTGTGGCTCTCTGAAGGGAGGGTGTTCTTGTTCATCCCTGTCTGGATGATTGGTTGATTCAAGTGAAGTTGGAATCCCTGTGCCAGTCGGCAGTGTATTTGGTCCTCGGTCATCTCTGATAGCTAGGGTGGATCGTCAATTTAGCCAAGAGTCATCTGGTTCCTTCCCAGAGTCTGGAATTCCTGGGGGCACTTTTCAACATGAGGACAGGGAGAGACTTCCTTATCGAGCAGTACTTTGCCAAGCTTCAGGCTCAGGTTCGGGAGTTGTGTGAGTGGGGCTCCCACGCACGCATGTGCTCACCGATACAAAATTGGGCACGCATGTGCATGCAGGCATCAGATTTTATAACATGTGTGTGTCAGCATGTGCATGTTATAAAATTGGTGGGTCCATATGCGCATGCTGGGAACTGTGTGCACATGGACGCCCGCACATTGTTTTTTTTTAAATCTACCCCATAAGTTGCTATATTATAACCTGCAAAAAGTGACATACTCATGGCTGTTACCTGTGCATATTTATACCTGCTAATGTTCAGGTGTAATTCAGAATATAAATCATCATGGGGAAATACTGACTGGGTGAGTGTTCTGGGTTAACTGGGGGGACTGCAGGCTGAAGAATGAGGGGGATGTTGAAGACTTGGAGATAGACTGGGCAAACGGGTGGACTATTTGGTTTAACTGGTAATTTTCTTCATGTGCACATGTTTTAAAATGTAATAATTTACATGCATAAAAATTGACAAGTGCTAAGGAAAATATGCAAGTTAAATTTCTTCTTGTAAATGATTAAAATTAGGAGAACAAATACGCGCTCATAGAAGATGTCCACCATATATCTGGATAATTTTTGACTGATAGCCAGATAAGTAGAGCTTTCAGACTTGTCCGGATATCTGACTTAGCCAGATAAGTAGTGTTGGTTTTTTTTAAAGACTTATCTGGCTAATTTTCATACCTGGATAAGTCTGAAAAGCACTATTTAGATGAACAAGTAGTTCTTTTTAGACTTTTCTGGCTACATAGAGCCTGCTGCTACTTAGCCAGATAAATGCGGCTAATTATCCTGTTCAAATTTTTCTGTCTAAGTAGCAGCAAATGTGCTATTTAGCCAGATAAGTTGGAATTTAGTCAGACAAATGAGCGCAACTGATATATCCATGCATTTGTACTTCAAGTTTTAAAGGGATATGCGAGCAGTTGCATTTATCCTCTGTAAGTCGGCTTTTATACTCATAAAATTGGGGGATTTTCTAGCCTATGTGCAGCAATGAAATAATCTATTCTACTAATTGGTCTACCAATTCTCGCAGTCCATCTGCAGCTCGTCCCTCCTGGCTCTTCAGCCTGAAGTCCCCCAATTTTACCCATTCATTTTTTCACTTTTAAGATGTTTATGATCACTTACTCCTAAAATTGAGCAAGACTAAATATACGTGAGTATGATGCCACATTGACATGCATCAGTTGCTTTTAAAATAGCAATGTATTCACAGAAATGTTGGCCCCTCCATGGAACATCTCTTGTCCACCACATTTTTACTTGTGTGAATTTACTGAGACCCTGATTTATACGTGTATGTTGAGGTTTTTGAAATAGCAGATGCTCGCGTACATGCTGTTTTGCATGAGTAAGTGCTATTTTTAACACATGCACCTTTTGAATATTCACCTTTTTGTGAGTGCACATTGGAAGTTCTGCAAACAAATTACCAATTTGCATTTGTAGTTCTGGATACGTAGGCCTAGGCCTCCTTTCCCATAAGTTGCATTGTTGGTTTAGAAAGAGGAGACCTATATTTTCCATTGCTTTACAAGAATATTTCTTACAATTTTGCAACCTGAAAAATGAACTTGCCATAATATTCAGAGGTTTTTCAGGAATAAATGACTAAAGCTAATATAAATAAAACAAATATCTAATATTCCTTTAAAGTAACTGATGTGATGGTGATAATAGAGACTGACTGGGTATTTAAAATATTTGTATACAATACAATTTGCAACATGAATGAACTGATAAAATAATAGTATCCTAAACCAAATAAGAAAGATATGGTGATTTAGGGGATATTTTGTCTGCCTCTGATTGATCCCCTTCAACATACTTCAGTTTTCTTTGCTTGAGCAGCTACATTAAAATATATATATAAATCTTAACATCATGCAGCATTTTTCATAAAAGAAATATATTCATGATTTTTTCTTTATATCTAGGGTACTTTATTTTGATTTTATAATAATTTTTTCCAGACTGTAGTTTCAAATGAAGTTGAGTTCCTTATTTTTCCTTGATAAATGTGCATATAATGCCTAATCACTTGGAATATTGTATTTTTATCCTAGCATACTGTTATATAGAGAATATCCACAATACATTGTAAACCAAAGAGATAAAACCTATGGGGTAGATTTTATAAATGTACACGCGCGCATACTTTTGTTCGTGCACCAGGCCTGAACAAAAGTACGCTGGATTTTATAAGATATGCGCGTAGCCGCACGTATCTTATATCGTTCAAGTTTAAAATAGCCAGATAAGTAGCTTTATTGCAGTTCAAGAAGGTATCATAATCTACAGGAAAGGAAAATCAGTGACAAGGGGTCATGATATAAATTTAGAAAGAGAGAGGATCATAGAAAATATGAGGAAATATTTGTTTACCAAAGAGGTTGGAAGTTGCCAAGAACAGTTTTCCAGGAGAGGTCTTGGAAAGCAGGATAGTGCCAGTGAGAATTCAGACATGTTTGGGATAGATAAAAAGACACAGGAAATCATATGAGAAACAGAGGGTTAAAAAAGGGTAAAGAAACAGAGGTGGAGGCTGGATATTAAACTAAGTATGGAAACAGATATGTCCATCTAATTGGAATGGTTGATGATGAAAATGGTATGTGGGGGGGGGGGGGGAGGGGGGCCAGGGGTCAACAAAACTGGCATATGATGGTAGCCCTGCATTTAGCATGGAGCTGGGATAGGCTGTGATACACTCACAGTATAATCAGGTGAAAATGGCAGGCCACCTCGCATGGAAATAGGTGGCATGATAGCTAAAAGAAAAAAGGATAAGAAGTGATTTCTTGGATGCAGGCAAGCTTAATTGACAATTGGTAGACAAGACTTCTGTTAGCACAGAATATAGTAACAAAGGCTTGGAAGGATAATGACCAGAGCTAGAATCATGTAGGTAGGGCCAATTGGGCAGACCAGGCTATATCTGTGTTACTGTGCATAATATTTTAATAAGTACTAGGCTGAACTACCCTGGGTTAAGAGGATCTTGTTGTTTGCTTTTTAGATCAGAAAATAATTACATATCTCATAACATAATAACTTCAAATATTCTTTCTTGCTCTTTTGTGGGGTGACATGTTGTGTAGTGGGGTTTTGTTTGTTAAAACTTTGAGTGGCAGTCATTTTTCCCCTATTAATGAGAGGATTACTGCAGATGAATGACTCCAGTTTACATCGTTAACATTTATTATTTGATTACATGGCAAGACTTCAATGAAAATATGACTATATTTATCACCATCGTTATGTATTTGGATAACCGGCCTTTAATATAATCTTGTTTTTAACCTTTTATAGGGCCCTCCGGGAGCTGCAGGTTCTGAGGGGAGACAAGGTGAAAAAGGAGCAAAGGTAAAAATAATAATGTTTTAGTCTTGTATTTTATTTAAAAATGAGTGCATTCTCAGTGACATTCATCCATTGCATTATGAGGTCTACAGGGCTCCAACTCATATCAAAATGAATTATTCATTAAAAAAAAAGCATAATTTTCTTTACTGTTTTGTGTTGTACTAATGGTGGCTTTTTCATGTAGGGGGAACCTGGTGCAGAAGGTCCTGGAGGCAAAACAGGCCCAGTTGGTCCTCAAGGCCCAACAGGAAAACCAGGTCCAGAAGGTCTTCGAGGTATTCCTGGTCCAGTGGTAAGCACCTGGAACATGCCATATGTAACAGCATTCTTTTAGCATTCTGATTAGATCTATCCCATTTCTAAGAGGATCTTCTTTTTTTTTTTCTTTTTCTTTTGCTTTTTGTAGGGAGAACAAGGTCTTCCAGGAGCTGCAGGACAGGATGGTCCACCCGGTCCTGTGGTGAGCAGTTTTCCTTCTAGTAGTCCAATATTACCTTCAGGAGGGAAATTATTGCAAATCTAAAATAACTAATTAGGGCTCTTTCACTCATTATTTATAAATGAGAATACATGTCTGAGAAGTAATACATAATTTCAATTATTATACTAATACTTGTAAGAAAACAAAGGCTAAAAATAAAAGTAAAACTGAATAAACCATTGGAAAGATATACTATAAAGCAAGTTTGAAACAAAATGAAAAATGGACAGTGTTAGTCAACAATATATCTTTATTTTCTTATTAAATATTATAGACTACGTGGTCCGGAAATCCATTAAAAGTCATTAGGTACCACAGGGAATAGCTAAAGAAAGCCCACAAAATAATTTTGTATGTTTTAAATTATTGGCCATTGAGTAAGCAGCCCAGGAACAATATCCCAATGCATTTTCATTCCAGAAAATTAAATTATGTCACACCTTAAATACAAATCAGATGATTGCTTTCTTTAGATTGCACATCAGTGGACTACAGTTGTGGGAAGAATACTGATACAGCCATAAAGTAGAAAAAAGTGCTGTATTCCAGATGTTGAAATTATATTATATTTCCTTTTCATGATTTTCTTTGTGAATTAATTATGTATGCACGTGACCCTTTGCAGCTAATATCCTTATGCAAAACAAGAAAGAATGCACTCGGAGCAATATTTTGCACATTGAAATCTGTGTGAGATTCAAAGGGCAATCTACTGATATCCATATCTTCATTTTTAATTATGCTTATTCAACAACAGGATAGTGCAATGAGAAACTAAACAAAACAGAGATCCTTTCACAACTAAATTGTTTAGTATGACATTAGAATATCAGTCTTTTGGAATATTTTACCTATATCTAAATATAGGATTCTTTTTTTAGTTTTCTTACTGCTCTCCTCTTAAACAATGACCATCAGTCAATGTTTGTGGCATATGTGATGGATGATGGTAGATGAATGCAGGGTTTATGGGCCTGGAGGCTCATGTGGAAATTAGGGGGTGGGGATATTGAAGTTTTGTGGGCCCTGAGGCACATTTGTTGACTGGAGGAAGTGGGTTGGGAGCTTACAGGTTCTGGAGGCCCAACTATTTATTCAGAGGTTATAGAAGGCAGAGACTGATTTGGAGATTGGTGGGGGATGGGCCTACAGAGGCTAATTTGAGTTTCAAGGACGTGACCAGTGGCTTGCTATAATGTAGGCTATTGGTAAGAAGGTTAACAGTATCTCCTTATGTGAGGTTAACTTATCTGTTTTAAGTGACTCCCATTAATCCACTTGGATAGTATAGCAAGCATTAATAACTAATGAACTCATGTTAATTTTGTATGTTTTCCATGTACCTTAGCTTTTCTGTTGGGGAGATAGCGATAATGCTAATATAAATGAAAATAATGGTCATTAATGGTCCATATATTGAGTGTCAGGCTGAGCCTTATAAAGAGTCTCTTTCTCTCTCTCTCTCTCCACCAAGTGTGCATAAGATATATGCTCAGAGCTGTAGACATACACATGTGAAAAGTATTTTATAATTTACACATATAGGAGTAGATTTTCAAAGATGCATGTGTGCGACCATTTGCGCGCGCTACCCACGCGCACACATGGACACCCGATTTTATAACATGCATGCGCAGCTGCACACATTATAAAATCGGGGGTCGGAGTGCGCAAGTGGGTGCACACTTGTGCATCCTGCGTGTGCTGATGCCCGCGGCCTTCCTCAGTTCCCTCCCAGTCCGCACCAATTTCGGAGCGGTCTGGGAGGGAACTTCCCAACCCCCTACACTAACCTCCCTTCCCTTTCCTCTAATCTACCCGCCCCCTAGCCCTAACCTAGCCCCCCCCCCCCCAATCTTTATTTTACCTTTTGTGCCTGCCTCAGGGCAGGCGCAGGTTGCGTGCGCCGGCACCCTGCCGGCCCACGATCCCCCCGGCACAGCAGCAAATGGTCACTGTGCCGGGGGCCTCTAGCCCACCCCGCCCTCTCTCTACCCCTTTCCTGAGGCCCCAGGACCTTTGCGTGTCCTAGGGATTTATGCGCGTGACCGGGCCTTTGAAAATTGGCCCGATGCGCATAAGGCTGGTCACACGCGCAAATTCCCGGAATTTACCCGCGTAACGCTTTGAAAATCTACCCCATACTTTATAAAATAGCTCATATCTTTGTGCATGGCGAGATGTGAGCACGCGCAACCCTTTTAAAATCTGCCTGATAATGTTTTACTTAAGGTCACACATTGGTGATGGCTAGGGAACCTGATTTGAGTTTGTCAAGCATTTTGATTTAATCAAGAAAGACTGCCAGCATAATACTTCAGAATTCCAGAATCTGAGGCTGGGAAGTAGCTATGTTAAGTATCCTGAGACTTTTTTCCCCAGGAAACATATCCCATATACCTGTCCTGGAGTTCTGGCTCAGCAATATGAGCATTGCTCAATGTAAAGCCTACAAAATAATAGACATATACTAAAGTGCAGGTTTCTCAATAGCCAGTAAGTGTTTTACCTCAGGTTTTCTATTGTTTTAAATCTGAGATTATTAACTTTCAAGTTATCTCAAATCATGATGAAAAGACTTTCACTTCAATTGTTTTCAACATTTTTTAAAAGAAACTGAAATTCCCTATGCAATGAGGCTTTTGTATTTGAAAATTACCAAATAAAATGTATACTAACCGTATAATTTTATACTTATGTGTAGACTAAAACTAATGAACCATAAGCAAAAATGTAAAAAATGAAAGATGAATAATAAAATGGTGAATGAATAATTTGAAAGGGATTTTTTTTTCCAGAAAATTAAAGCACATTGCATTAACTAGGAAACTTTCAAATACAATATTGTATTTCAAGATATTTGCTCAGCAGCTACTATTTTCTTGCCAGCAATTTTTCTTTCCTTCTAAAATTAATTACAATACTAGGAAATTACATTTGATTCTCAGTGGTAAATAATTTTTTGTATAGTGTATATAGATACCTAGCAAATTTATTTGCATTTTCTATCAAAGTATGTGAAATAGAATTGCCAGTCACAAAGTTGCCAATTCATGTTCTTTGTGATATTTACGAGAAATTGGCAAAATTGTTGGTCTATCCAGCAATTTTCTGCTGAAACAAACAACTAATATGTTACCTTGAGAGCAGTTCAAAGCCAGGCTTAGATCTGTGAATATTTGACTTGAGTATACTCATATAATCAGTCAAGTTTAACCCTTTTTAAATTTGACTCTGATTATTTTTTCAATATTCTGTATGTGCTCAAATTGTACATGAAAATTTTAGGAACATCCACAGGTTCAAACTACAAGATAAATTAAGTTTTGGAGTTCTTCAAACACATGAGAATATTCACATCTTGCCTGTATAAAAAGATGTGACTAAAGCTAATGTTTTTTGAATGAAATTGTGAATATTTTGACTGTGTTTCTCTAAACTCTTCAAGGTTTAGATAGAGGTTTGGATTATATCCAGACTGGTTTGTTTATCCCTATACTGAATTGGTCTCCATTTTAGTTGAAGGTAAGAAGAAGAAAATAGGAAAAGGTATAAATGGGATAATGTAATTTAAATGATCAGTTTTATAGTAGAGGCCACCTGAAAAGCTTCCTAAAAAAGAACTGGGTCACTTCTGTGTTTGACATTAAAACAAAATTGCCTTATTTTGCTCTTATTCAACGCTTTATATAACATCTTCACAGTTTATCAAACCAGCATATTAGAAAGATGGTAGTTAGTAAATCTCATCACACACACACCAAATGTGATTGCTCACTATCCTCTAAAATGCCATCAGTGACATGAAATGGAGTGCATGTACTAATCAGATATTACTATAGGATCTATATTCTATAGTGTTCCCCATAGACACAAAATAGGTGAAAACCTGTAGAGGAGAGTTTTAAAGGGATTTACCTGGTTAGATTGTCTTCCTTAGAGCAGATACAGATATTTGAGGGCTTTCATAATGCTTGCAGTTTTAGCTAGATAAAAAAAAAAGGTCTTCTCAGGGAGGTATTTAGTTTCAAAGAGGAACACTGCATAAGTAGATTTGATATTCGAAGCTACATAGCCTGTTTTTTTTTCCGCCAATTGACTTTCCACCAAAATAGCTGTGCAAGTGTATGTAAACACTTTCCATATGCATGTATCTTGCAAGCAATTTCAAAGGGATATTCTCAGATAAATGTCCTTAGAAATTTAGAAGGTCTGTAACTTCTAAAGTACTTGCACAATTTGCAACTATGTGCGATATTGAAAATGTTCCCCTTAATATGGTAATAAAATAATGTGTCTTGCAATAAAGTCTGCAATTTATATTATTTTATGGAATGTTAGCTATACCTCAGGTGCTGTTCCTATGTTTTTCCAGGAGCATCAGGATGCTAAAGCATATCTCAATGTTCCTGGACTGTGTTTTAAAGCGGCTGAACGGCCCCTAGTTCTGCCCCCTCCCCACCAGCCCAAGTGTAGAAATTGATTATACCTTCTTTCCCACCCCCCTCTGCCTCTTGGGGCAGCAAAAGTTCCAAAATTAAACAAAAAATAGCCAGTGCTTAGCTCTGCCCCCCTTCCCAATTCCCCATTCCCTTCCCCTTGTTAGCCAAAAAATTAAGCTCCCATCCATACCCCCTAACCTCCTCTTCTCATTCCCCCAAGAACCGCAGAACATTTACTATAACTTTCTCCTAGGTCTCCATGTTCCTTGGTGTATTTTCCAAAATGGCACTGGCCTGCCTTAAGTGCCCCTTTGCTCCATCACATGGGCAAAGGACCACCTGAAACTGGCTAGTACCATATTGGAAATGATACCAGGGAGCACCAAGGTTTTTACTATGGATATGGTATGTTTACCAAAATTAAATTTTGTATTCTCTGGTACATTTTTTGTCCAAGATAACATCATAATCTTTGTTTTTGAGAAGCTTAATAATAAACAATTATGAAGCATCCATTTAGTAATTGTACCTATGTAGATTTTGAGATAGTTTAATGTATCAGCTATTGAATTTTTTTATTGGAATGAAGGTCTTGGGGTCCCCCAAGACTTGCCAAAAGTCCCTGGTGGTCCAGCGGGGGTCCGGGAGTGATCTCCTGCACTTGGGCCGTCGGCTGCCAGTAATCAAAATGGCGCCGATAGCCTTTGCCGATACTATGTCACAGGGGCTACCGGTGCCATTGGTCAGCCCCTGTCACATGGTAGGAGCACAAGATGGTGCCGATGGCCATGTGACAGGGGCTGACTAATGGCACCGGTAGTCCCTATGACATGGTAGGTCAAAGGCTATCGGCGCCATTTTGCTGTAAGGCAGGCCACACAGCCCAATGACACGGAGGGAGAAATCGCTCGTGGGACCCCGCTGGACCACCAGGGATGTTAGTAAGTCTTGGGGAGGGATTGGGATGGTGGGGGGGGGGGGTTGTATTATACTAAATTTTAATGCTTGGGGTTGTTTTTTTATTTAAAAAATAAAATGTGCCCCTCCCCTCATACAAAACCGAAAAACAAATTTTTCCCTTAGTTTAGGGAAAATCTGTTTCGGGGGTGGGGCCCCTGAACCACGACAAATTATACAATTTTGTTGAAATTGCCTAATTTGTCATAAACGAATGCACATCTCTATAAAAAAGCAAGCAGAGGTTAACCTACTTCCTCCAATAACTTCTTGCTTCCATCCCTTATACGCATGTTGTATGCACGAAGGGGCGCACAAAGGGGCAGGCTCTTTTGTCGCACTTCTTTGTGTGTGCACCTCCGGTGCAAAGTGCTTCCAGCGTTAGGAGACTCCCAAAATACCTGTGCCCAGTGATGACATCAGAGGGTGGGCAGGGCCAATAGTCTGGGGAGCAACACGGAGGGAGAAAACTGACATTCAAGATAGCCCCTTGATGGTATGAAGGGCAAGATGTTCATATTGCAGGTTAAGCAGAGCAGACATAGTGCTCGTAAAATAAAAGTGTTTTTTTTTTAATTTGTACTCTATCCATAGCTGCTGACACATTATTACTCAGTTTTAAATTCAGGTGCCATATACAGCTGTTCAACAAATACAATATTTTCTTTAAAATATATTTTAAAACATATAGAATAAAATAGAGTTAATATACAGTAAGATAGTATTTGAAAGCATTTCTCTAGGATTAACTTTTGTTCTAAAGTTTCCCACTGAATTACAGCACCTTAATATTAATATATATCTATTATAAGGTATGATCCTCTGAACCATTCAAATTTGATTTAACATTACTTGTTTTTTTATCTTCAGGGTCCACCTGGCTTACCTGGACTGAAAGGGGATCCTGGAGGCAAAGGTGAAAAGGTAGGCAGTTTCAAAGTTAGTAAGATCTATCCAAATCTCTTGCAATTAATTTTGGCATTTCCAAAAAAATTCATACTCTTAAAGATTCCATGTACCATGGGTTAGGAATGTGCTTTACTTTAAGAAAGGGGACATTTTAATGAAATGTCATGTTTCATTTCATTTCATTTGTAAAAGAAAAGAAAAAAGAAAAGTATTTACTTCTTTTCCCTTTGTTTTGTTTTAATCTAAAACATTTTTATTATTTGCATAAACAAACCACCATGACAGAGGATGCTGTGTTTCTGATACATCCTCGAACACATTACATTAATTGAAAACATGGAAATGTACATAAAGAACCCTGTCCCCTGCCTCCCCCCCCCCCCCCCCCCCCCCCATCCACCCTGAGAGGAAAAACTCAAGTGCCAACCTGTGTCAACTGAACAGATAATAGCAATATCAAAGAGTCCATTGTAAATACTGGAGGGACATGAAAGGAAGTGTTCTTAATGGTTCAAGATCAAACTCCTGGATCTCTGCGGGAGTGCCTGAATATACGGGTCCCATATCGACAGAAATTTTCTTCGTTGAAGAGGAGAACATTGAGAGGCTATGTTGTCCATTCACATCATCTGGTGAAGATGATTTTGCCATACCCAAAAAGATGGGGCTTCTGTACCTTTCCAACTCAGAAGTATCGCTTTTTCCCCACTAGGCATGCTTTCTGAACAAATAAATGAGGTCCAGTACCCCAAAACTGTAAGGAAGGGATACAGCCAAAGAGTAACAACAGCGGGGATATAGGGATCGAAACCCCCAGCAGATCCGTAATATTACTGGCAATACGGCTCCAAAAGCATTTAATGGGGGGGGGGGGGGGGCATGCCCAGAAAGAATGGGACAACCTACCAATAGTTCTGACACTTCTTGCAGGTGGCAGAGAGGGAGGGTTTCGATCGATATGCTATTTTGTTTTGTTTTTAAAACAGTTGCCTGGTCCCTGCCCCACCTCAATAAAAAAAAACCTCTGGTGCCCTTCCCTGAGATCCCGGCCCTCTCTCATACTCTCTTACCCCCTAAATTACTAAGAAATTGATTTAAGTCTTTACAGGGCAGGAATGATCACTGCCTCTCCTACTCTATCACTGCTGCTATGGTGCCTACAGACTGAGGATGATGAGATTACTAGGACTGTGCAGGCTGAAAAATGATGTTTTGTTTTGTTGTTTCATTGGGGAGGTTGTTTTCCAAATTTCATTTCGTAGAAGCATAGAAATGACAACTGAAAAGGACCAAATGGTTGATCCAGTCTGCCCAGCAAGCTTCTTATGGTAGTAGCTGCCGCTCCCTGCAGGTTAGCCCCATGTTTCTCTTAAGGGTAGCAACTGCTGCCCTGTGTAGTTATCCCCAAGCCTTATGCATGACATGCTTTGCTTATGGACTTGGCCGAAGAAGCAGTCCTGTCATTTTTTCCTTCTGTCTGTGCATCAGTACCCCAGACTGTAAAAAAGTTAGGGCTCATGTTAGTTGTCTCTGAATCCAATTTATCTTTCCTTCCACCAACCCCTCCCCTGACCTCCCCCCCCTTCCCGTCGAAGCAGAGAGCGATGTTGCAGTTGCATTAAAAGCATCAAGGCTTATTGGTTAAGGGTAGTAATCCCATACCTTTTGATAAGGGCAGTAACTGCTGCTCCATGCTGGATACCCTCATGCTAATCAGTTCCCTAGACCTGAATCCAATATCCCTATTCTCCCTGCCATTGAAGCAGAGAGCAAAATTGGAGTTGCATCAAAAGCATTTGAGGCTTTGTTTTTTCAAAAAAAGTTTGTTTTGGCAATAGTGCAGTCTTTTTCTGAATAGCATGCTCTCTTTGAAAATAGTGCTTGCTATTCAAAAATAGTGAAGGAGTAGACTAGTGGTTAAAACAATTGGCTGCAAACTAGATGAAATTAGGGTTCAAATCCAACTGCTGCTCCTTGTGACCTTGGGAAGTCTCGTTATCCTCCATTGCCTCAGGTACAAATGTAAAGGTGAATTTTAAAAGCCCGATGCATGCATTAATGAGGGGATGCATGAATATGTTGGGCTGGTGCGCGCTGAGCAGATTTTAAAAGCTACCGAGATACAAGCGTATCTACTGGAGTTTACACATCTCATAAGTTAAAAAAAAGGGGCAGGGCATGGGTATGATCTGGGTGGAGCATGGGAATTTCAGGATGTGAACCGTGGTCTGATCTCTGGACCTTACCCCAGTCACATGGCTGGGGCAAGGTCAGGTCGGCGCCATTTTGGAAAATGGAGCAGGCCGGGTTGGATGAGAGGGTGCACCCAGCCCCTATTCTGGATCCTTTTACATTTTCAGGGGGATACAGGAGGGGGATGGGATGGGGGAAGGTGGAAAGGGCATGAACCGTGGCCTGGGTCTGATCTCTGGACCTTACCCCAGTCACCTGACTGGGGCAAAGTCAGGTTGGCGCCATTTTGTAAAATGGCGCAGGATGGGCTGGGAGAGAGGGTGCACCCAGCATCAATTAGGCTTGATACTTCATTTTTATGCAGCTCCAGCACTGCTCTCTACATCAGTGGCAGGGGTGGAAGGAAAATTAGAACCAAAAAGTTACCAATAAGGGCCCTGACCTCAGCGGTCAGAGTAACAGATAAGTATGAGAAAAATAACTGTGAAAGCTTGCTGGGCATTCTGGATGGGCCATATGGTCTTCTTCTGCCATCACTTCTATGTTTCTATGTTTGTTGGATCCTTTTAAAGGTTCAGTGAGATGCAGGAGAGGGATGGGAGAGGGTGGGTAGTAGGGGCAATGCCTGTGACATTTTTTTTTTTTTTTACTTTCAAGGGGGGATCTCTTTCATTTGGGGGTGTGTGGAGTGGGGGTATGAAAACAGGGGGATCTCTTTCATTTGGAGGGTGATGGGTATGACAATAGAGAGATGTTCTTTTTATTATTTATTAATATTTTGGGGGAGTTGGGGCTACCTCGACTGGCAGCCCCGGGGTTGAAATAGGGGTCAACACTGACCCCTACTGAACCCCCCTCTTTGCATGCAACTTTTTTTTTTTTCAGGTAAGCAGCCCTTTAAGGCAATGACAGCTCAGTGAATTTGGAGCTGCCATAGCATTAAAGGGCCACTTGCCGCATTCTTTTGTCCTATGGTGTTTGGCTGCGAATCAAATGAACGTGTCAGTCAACCACGATGCTTTTTCAGGGAGGAGCCTCACTTTCACAGCGAAACCTTCCCCCACAATAGTGAGATTACTCCCATGAAAAAACATCTCGGATTAGTGCATCCAGGGATTAAATTATAAGCTCTCTGGAGACGGGGAAATACCTGCAGTGCCTGAATGTAATCCACTTTGAAGTGCCTAAAAGGCGGAATATAAATCAATGAAATAAATAATTAAAACTAAAGAAAATAAAACACTCCGTTTTGTGTTTTTTCCCTATCGCTTTTTTAAAAATAACATGAAATGATATAGATAATGTCATTGACATTGTATGCATTTCAGATGAAAGGATGTCCCTAGCTATTGTTACTTTGTTTCGTTCAGAATGTCACAGATCCGAGTCTGTTGGGCACCATTTTGTCTGGAAGAAACAGATTTTAAAGACTTTGAAGTAATAATAGCTAGGGACATCCTTTCATTTGAAATGACATAGACGATGTCATACTGCATTTATGCGGGTTCTTTTGGGAAAATTTCATCCTAGATGTATATGATTGTCCTCAGCAACTCTACTACCTTTAATAGGAAAGCCTTGGCCCTTCTGCTAGTTGGCAAAGCAGGCCTTATATATGTATTTGTAAAACAGATACAGATTTAATTTCACATATATTTTAAAAGAGATTACCATCATACTTTACAGACATTTGAAATGAAATCCCTCTGTAGCATTTTTTTACTGTGAATTATTGTGAGAATGACAGCACTTGTCTTCTAATCTTGTAAAAATCCTTTTTCAGAATTAATTATCAGATTTAATATTACTTTTCAGTGGTAAATATGGTGATGATTTTTAATGCTTCCTATGTCAGCATACAGTATACTATTATTTGTAACTATTTTTTGCATTCTAACTTTGATCTCTAATTTACATTGTTGCCTGTTTTTTAGGGACACCCAGGTTTAATTGGATTGATAGGTCCTCCAGGAGAGCAGGGTGAAAAGGGTGACAGAGGTCTTCCAGGCCCACAGGGTTCTGCTGGCACCAAGGGTGATTCTGTTAGTATTTTATTTTATGCTTTGCTTCTCTTAAAAGTTTTCTGTGGAAAATAATTTTAGTTCTCTTCTTGTACTTGCTGCATAAGTGAATTGTAATGTCATAGAATTAATGACTAGCTATTATTGGACAGAATAATAATAATAATAAAACTGAAAATCACCTAGAGGCAGATGTATAAAAGTGCAATAATTCTGATAGGTAACCATGCACAATTTATAAGAATTATCCTAAGGGAAAACACAGCTATCACATTCTGAAGCTTACATAGAAAAGTGGACTTGCGAGCAAAAATGTGCAAAAGCCCACAAATTAAAAAAAAAACAAAAAACGCCAAAATGTTTCACACAAAACCCACTTTTGCAAAGTGTCTTCATGAAAGTCCCATTTGCAATAATAAACTTCCATGCGTAGTCTAAGTACAAAAATCTTTTTAGATTCAACATTAATGGGCCGCTAAGCTGCAATGCAGCTCAGAAATGTTGAATTTTATTAAAATGGGTGCACTCCCTCTCACCCTGCAGACTAAGGTAAGGGGAAGGCAGATTATTTGAAAGAAAGGCAGGATACACCTGTAGACCACTAAGAGGTTCACACTCAAGAAAAAAAAAAAAAGTCTACACTCAAGGTCTTGTGTTTCAACAAAAAAAATAGGGCCTGATATTCAAAGCGCATTCAGTGCTATTTAGCTGGATAATCAGGAGTGGTCACTGAATACTTTCAGCAGTCACCACTACCCTGTTATAGAGTCCATCAAGCTAGGGTGAGAGAACATTGTAGAAATCTCATCTTTGTGAGATTTCCTCATTCCAAATGATGTCAAATCTTCACTGAGTTATACTGTACTGTTTGAACGTCTCACTCTGCATGTAAAATTGGCCCCTAAATCACCACCAACACCTCATCTCGAGCTATTAGCTGCCCTTCCTATTGGCATATAAACAGTTGAATACTATGAAGGCCTCACTTGTGGTGCTTTGTCTTTCTCTCTCTCTCTCTTTCACTCAGTATTGCAGGATGTAAAAACTTCACTGCACCCTGTGGTACTACCTATGCATTTTCTTACCACGGGCATTATTATAGCATTTTGAATGAATCTAGGAGTAAATTAGATCAACTTTATGGCTGATGTAACTCTATGGCTGAGGTAACATCTAATTAACTTAACTAGATATGAATAAACATTAGGGATATGCATTCGGTCCCTACGTATTGGCAATCCGCAATGGATGTGCCAATATTCATTGTATTCGTGGGGAAGCGAAACGTATCGCGATTCCCCACGGATACAACGAATTTTCACCGAATTATTCAGCCGCCAATTTAAACAACCCCCCACCCTCCTGATCCCCCTCAAGACTTACCAAAACTGCCTGGTGGTCCAGCGGGGGGTCCGGGAACCATCCCCTGCACTCTCACACCCTAGGTACCAGTTCAAAATGGCACCGATAGCCTTTGACCTGCTATGTCACAGGGGCTACCGGTGCCATTGGTCAGCCCCTATCACATGGCCATCGGCACCATCTTGTGCTCCTGCCATGTGACAGGGGCTGACCAATGGCGTCGGTAGCCCCTGTGACATAGTAAGGGCAAGGCTATCGGCGCCATTTTGGTTCCTGGCACCCGACGGCACGAGTGCAGGAGATCATTCACGGACCCCCACTGGACCCCCAGGGACTTTTGGCCAGCTTGGGGGGGGGGGGCCTCCTGACCCCTACAAGACTTGCCAAAAGTCCAGCGGGGGTCTGGGAGCGACCTCCTGCACTCAGGCCGTATTGCCAGTATTCAAAATTGCGCCGGCGCTACCTTTGCCCTCACTATGTCACAGGGGCCGAGGGTCGGCCCCTGTGACATAGTGAGGGCAAAAGCTAGCGCCGGCACCATTTTGAATACTGGCAGCCGCTAGCCTTTGCCCTCACTATGTCACCAACCGTCAGCCCCTGTGACATAGTGAGGGCAAAGGCTAGCGCCGGCGCCATTTTGAATACTGGCAATACGGCCCGAGTGCAGGAGGTCGCTCCTGGACCCCCGCTGGACTTTCGGCAAGTCTTGTGGGGGTCAGGAGGCCCCCCAAGCTGGCCAAAAGTCCATGGGGGTCCAGCAGGGGTCCGGGAGCGATCTCCTGCACCCGTGCCGTCGGGTGCCAGGACCCAAAATGGTGCCGATAGCCTTGCCCTTACTATGTCACAGGGGCTACCAACGCCATTGGTCAGCCCCTGTCACATGGAAGGAGCACAAGATGGCGCCGATGGCCATGTGACAGTGGCTGACCAATGGCACCGGTAGCCCCTGTGACATGGTAGGGCTATCGGTGCCATTGTGAACTGGTACAGAGGGTGTGAGAGTGCTCCCGGACCCCCGCTGGACCACCAGGGAGTTTTGGTAAGTCTTGGGG
This sequence comes from Rhinatrema bivittatum, assembly GCF_901001135.1. Lineage (NCBI taxonomy): Eukaryota > Metazoa > Chordata > Amphibia > Gymnophiona > Rhinatrematidae > Rhinatrema > Rhinatrema bivittatum. The sequence goes on along the minus strand of NC_042624.1, from coordinate 47,221,635 downwards.
TGGTCAGGAGGGTGGGGGGTTGTAGTAAATTTAATTTTAGCTGGGTAACAAATAGGATTAGACGTATAACCGTATTGGGACGCCATACGGATGTATACAACGTATCTGCCACCCGATGAATACGTATCCCGAATGCCACGTATGGTGTCCCTCTGCACATCCCTAATAAATATCACTACTTAATTATCCAGTTAAGTTAAGTGATCACTTAAGTTAAGTGATCCACCCACTACCTGCGCACAAATTGGCCAGCTAAAAAATATCCAGATAAGTGACTTATACAACTGTCTAGTGGCTGCTGATATTCAGTGGACCGCTAGATAGCTGGATAAGTCCTACTTATCTGGCTATTGCACACTGAATATGCTTTCAATATCGGGCCCTTAAAATTATTTGACACCCTTATTTAACCAGTTCTTCAATACAGATACAAGAGTAAAAACTGAAATTTACATATGAAGGGACAGAATGTCAATATAAACCCTGCCCTTCTAGGAACAGGATCCTGTTCCTCTGGTGCCATCTTGAAAAAAACCACCAGGTGACTTTATGTGCTCCTTTGCTGGGGCACCCACTATGGGACTCGACCTAGCTTTGTACAAGGGATGGGGCGTACAGAGGCCGGGCTTGCCTTTCCATAATGTTTACAGGCTGTGCCAGGGTGGGGAGGGAGGTTGATGCTTTGCCATGAGCCACCAGGCACTTGCTGCATGGGGTGGGGACTGGTATTGTGTTGCATGGCCCATTCATTTAGGATGGCCCTGAGATCGCACATTGCCCAATGCAAGGAACACATGAAGTTCCTAGCCATGGTAACAAACCAAAAATTTGCCTGAAATGTTTGCTACACATGCAAATGCACTCCATGCTCATTTGCAACCTTAGAAAATGTTTGTGGAAACAGACCACTAACCCATGCAAAATACCACAGTTTAGTATATCAACTTCTATGAATGAAGCTAATGAGATGGAAAATTTTGTACTGCATTTTTACAGCATTAAAGCATGAGTTCATATGTATCACATGAGAAGTTTGTATCACTAGGTATAATTAATCATCTGGTATTTTGATCAAATGTCATCTATCATATGTCCAGGGAAACTCTACCTCCTCATGAAAAGTATAAAAGACATTTTATGCAATCTACCTGTAGTCATTGCAGCAAGAATACTGGAAAGAGTTAGTGCATGGAGGGGGAAGAGTAAGAGGAGATGGAAATAGTGGAGATGGAAGATGATGAGAAGTGGAATAGAGAGAGGAAAGAAAGAAGACTAGCAAGCGCAGTAGCCCCTTATCTTCAACCACTGGCTGTGGAAGTGTCATCACAGCCAGTGAGCAGTGCTGGGGCACTACTGTCCAGAACAAAGAGCCATAACGTTCAAACCAGCAAGAAGGCAATAAATTTCTTCCCAACCAGGTCCTGAAGTAACACTCAGTATTCCTCAAGAAAGAGGTTAGTAAGAGGTCCACAGCAGCAAAAGACCTCACTATAGCCTTCATAAGTTAGAAAATGTCCTGGCTTACTGTGGATCACTGTAGGAAGAGATAGAAAGAGCAAACAGCTATTCCAGCAGACTCTATCTAATATATTATCTTATTCAACTGAAGTTGGAGATGTGATGTGATGCCATGGTTCAGCCAGACCTAAGCCACTGAGAAAAGTTTGAATACCAACCTGAAACCTGACAAGATCAAAGGCACAGTAGAGTGGTGCAAGTCTAGAAAACCTGAATCTGCATTGCCTGTATGGTGTTCTGTGCAGTGATACTTACTGAGGCCTTTCCTCTTGTCTCCCTTGCTGTTCCTAATTTCTTTTCTCTATCTTTCTTTCCTTCCTTTCTTTCTATTAATCCCCTATTTCTCTCACTTCTTCCTCCTTTTTCTTCTTCTGTTGCAGTCACAGCACAATAAGAAACTCCATCTTAATGAAAAAATCATCCTATCCAATGTAGACATCCCTTATGCAATCTCCACTTAAAACCACTTTCTAGGTGACAACTTTAATTCTGATTTAATTATGCAACAGGAAATAATGTACTAACTCTCATATTTACATAGTCTGTATAACACCTATTGCAACTGCAATAATTCCATTTATCTCACCTTAACAGATGCAATAAAAGGTTAATACATACTGCACAGTCCACGATGGTGATTTCATGGTATATACTTTACCATTATTTGATTAATCCACCCCTTAAACCTTCAACAATCAAAAGCAGGCAACCAAACTTTATTAAAACAATTTTCAAAGAGATCTAATCATCAGTTAACTAAGGAATTAGCAGGCTAGATCCACCAGGGTGTCAATTGCATTCTGCAGACCAGCTAAATAGGTGTCTAATTTCACTAGAGGAGAGTTTTTGGAAGTTTATGGATACATTTGTTTCAATTATTTTTGCTTAGAAAGGAAAGTCAAATAAACTTAGCTTTATCTATTTTTTTATGTTTACCTTATATAGGGGATTACTGGTTCGAATGGTCCCATTGGTCCACCTGGTTCTCCTGGTCTTCCTGTAAGTAATAATGCTTATATGTGTGACAGGACTTCCTAGTGTTCAGTTTCATATAGCTTGTTTTAACTAAATATTGTTTATGCAAAGATGAACAGATACATTTAACTTTTGTTTTCTAGGGTCCACAAGGTTCTAAAGGTTCAAAAGGTTCATCAGTAAGTAGTTGATCTCCAAAATTGTAGCTCAGTTCTTTAAACCTGCTTTGTAGTTTGAGTTTCTCACATTAACTTTTTAATTTCCTTGTAGGGTCCCTCTGGCCAGAAAGGTGATACTGGTTTACCTGGATTACCTGGTCCTCCTGTAAGTTCTACACCATGTTGAGTATTGCAGTTGTAAGCCATGGGCAGGACGGATCCTTTACTTAGCACCCAGGGGTAGGGGTGTGCATTCGTTTTGAACTTAAATGTAAAACGCAACTTATTTTTTTTTTTTGGGGGGGGCCTCCTGACCCCCCCCCCAAGCTGGCCAAAAGTTCCTTTTGGGTGCAACGAGGCCCGGAGCGATCGCGCGGGGAATCACGTGACGCCGCGTCACTCTGACGTGACGCCGACGTCACGTGCTCCTCGCAAAGGAGTTCAGAAATGGCGTCCTGACTCCCTGCTGTACCACCAGGGAGTTTTGGTAAGTCTTGGGGGGGGGGGGGATTAAGGAGGGTGAGGGGTTTAAATTTGTATTTGCACGTATGGACATAGACTCAACTTATGGAATTCTCCATATGTCCATATTGACCGAAATTGACCCCCCTTTCGACTTATGGACTTATGAACATAAACTTTTGCTCTGCACATCCCTACCCAGGGGCACAAAGAAAGAAAATAGAAATGGACCCTTTTTGCACCACTGCTCCAAGTCTCTATACAACTCCTTCTCCCTACAGGATAGCTTAAATGTGATGTTCAGGGGATGAACAATAGCTCTCATACTCTGCTTCTTTGCAATTTAGCCCTGCCTCTGGCCTTCACTTCCCAGCACTGCCAATTTACACGTTTCTGCATCCAATAAACACACAGGAGAAGAATGGTGGTTTCCAACTCCTTTACTGATAGTTTGATCAGATGATTTAATAATATTTACACTTCTCTAATTTGATTGACTTGCAGCAATAAATAATAAGACAGAAGAAAGAATAAACTTGCAATTCCTCTTCTTTAGCAAAGTCTCTATATTTACACTAAATTCCTTCTTGCATCCACTTTGTTTTTAAATTCAATTAGTTGAATCTTCCTTTACCTCCCAATATTTTTCTCTTTGCTCTTCACACTGGAGGTAGTCAGAATATACAATACTGTTCTAATATTTAAATAGAATTTAGTCCCAAATCTAATATTTTCCAAAAATCCTTTAGATATCCTCTAACTATTCAAAAGGAACCAGAAGAATATTTTACTTTCTTGATTCTGTTAACTCCATAGGCAGTGCCTGGTAGGTTCTTCTCATATCTTCATGTAAGGCTTCCCTTAATAACAACAAATTTCTTGTTACCTTTATATTGTATCTTCTTTGTTTCTCCTGGTAGTGAACTTTACTGGGATCTCTTGCTGTAGATGGAAGTTGTAACATACTATCTTTCTGGATGAAATACTTCCCTCTTCTAAATGCTTGGTATCTTGATGCCCAGCTCCAAGTGCAAAAATATTCTTCCTTTTCAGCAGACCACTGTCACTGTGATTGCTCTTTAGGAGATATAGCACAAGCAGGTCTTCCTTACCCCACATAAAGCCTTGAATATAGGGATGCCTCGATCCAACATGACAAGGAGGATGGGCTCTCACAGGCAATCCTCACAAATAGGATTAAGAATCCAAATCAATCTTTAAAGGTAGTAAGACAAGTCAAAGGGTGGCTGGCTCTTAAATGAGAAATCTTCCTTACTCCTTTCCCATAAATGAGGAAAGATTACTCAGGAGGAAGCAGCAAACCTCCGGCTGCTTGAAAGTCTAACAAAAAATCCACTAGTATAACAGGTGCTGTGTTGGGATGATAAACACCTAGGACGTTCCATCGCATGTTCCCACATGGGGGAGCAAAACTCAAACCTCTCTCAATTATCTCTGTACAAAGCCTACCCAGCTTAATGGTATATTCCTTTAGTAAGGAAGAAATCAAAGGTCCCTTACACAGTTTTATGAAGATAGTACAATATGGTTTTAGCAAATTATAGCTTGAATTAGGGTAGTGTACATTTACTAAAATTGGATGCATTTTGCAGGGTCCTCCAGGAGACGTTATACAACCTCTGCCAATCCAGTCATCTAAAAAGACAAGAAGGTCCTCTGATGATATGTTGGCTGATGCAGGTGATAGCATCCTCGATTACACTGATGGTATGGAAGAGATCTTTGGATCATTAAATTCTCTGAAGCATGATATTGAGCGTATGAAGTTCCCAATGGGCACTCAGAATAACCCAGCCCGGACTTGCAAAGATTTACAGCTTTGCCACCCAGAATTCCCTGATGGTAAGTTAATGATAAAAAGCAATGTAAAAGTACTGAAGTTCAGATTTCCCAAGATGTCAATTGTAATCGTTCATCTATCATGATTAAAATAGTTTCTGAGGGATTGGACACATGGCTTGAGTTTGCACTCTTTCAAGGACTTGGAACACCAAGGAAGCATTACCCTTCTGCCTGGGTAGGATGAGCAGCAACACTTAGGGATAATCTGAGAAGACTGCCTTCTAGTTCTTGGACTATTGCTCTCTAGGTTATATCTAAATAATGAGGGGAAAGATTGAAAACTTTAAAAAACAATTTCTCAATGAAAGAAGGCTCAGTGAATACATTTGGTCTTAAAATCTTAAGAGAAAAAGATATGTCTAACTTGAATTAATAGTAAGAATACCACTACTTCAGATCTGAGAAACAGCATGATGAAGTCATTTACTGTTTTTCTTATTTAAGATAGACAATGTATCAAATATAGGGCCATTTTCAAAAAGAACGTGTCTCCATTCTATGCCTGTGAAAGAAAATCTTTATTGAACAAGGCATAGGCTTTAAGCAAGATAAGGAGTACCAAGCTGTGTCAGAACAATGGTCCATAAAAACTCAGCATCCTGACTCTGACAGTGGTCAATCTGAACCCATCAGATCTCATAAAGGAGAGCCCATTCCATGTTGCTCACTCCCAAAAGCAGGAGGTGGAGACACCTAAAACTATCCAGCTAAATAATGGTTAATGTACCTGTCCTCTAAAAATGTATCAAAATAGTTTTTAAGCTAAATTATTACCCTTGACCACATTCTCTGTCAGATGATTTTATAGTTTAATTATTTGTTAACTGACAAAATAGATTTTTGAGTTTGTTTATATCTACTACTCAGTTTACTGGTGTGTTCCATAGTCCTAGTATTATTGGAAAGAGTAAAAGTAACCATTACCTATCAACTTGTGCCACGCCATTCATGATTTTAGTAACCTCTGTCACCTCAGTCATCTCTTCTCCAGCTAAAGAACTCTAACCTGCAAAGCCTTTCTTCATTAAGGAGTTATTTCAAACTCTTAAATAGTTTTCGGCACCTTTTCTAGTTAAGAACATAAGAAATTGCCATACTGGCCAATCCAGGCTACAAGTACTTGGCAAGTACTCAAACACTAAGTAGGTCCCATGCTACTGATACCAGTAATAGCAGTGGTAATTCCCTAAGTCAACTTGATTAATAGCAGTTAATGGTCTTCTCCAAGAACTTATCCAAACCTTTTTTAAACTCAGCTACATTAACTGTACTAACCACATTCTCTGTCAACAAATTCCAGAGCTTAATTGTGCATTGAATTAAAAATAATTTTCTCTGATTAGTTTTAAATGTGCTACTTGCTAACTTCCTGGAGTGCCCCCTAGTCCTTCTATTATCCAAAAGAGTAAACAATCAATTCACATTTACCCATTCTAGACCTCTCATGATTTTAAAGGCCTCTATCACATCCTCCCTTAACCGTCTCTTCTCCAACGTATAGTTCTGCTATATATTTTTTGAGATGTGGAAACCAGAATTGTATTCAATAGAGATGTGAATCGGAACCGGAATCGGTTCGGATTCCGGTTCAGATTCACATGTGGGTTTTTTTCCATCGGGCCCAATCATGTTTTGTTTATCGGCTGGCGCCATCTTGTGCTCCTACCATGTGACAGGGGCTGACCAATGGCACCAGTAGCCCCTGTGACATAGTAAGGGCAAAGACTATCGGCGCCATTTTGATTACTGGCAGCCGATGGCCCGAGTACAGGAGATTGCTCCTGGATCCCCGCTGGACCACCAGGGAGTTTTGGTAAGTCTTGGGGGGGGGGGGGGGGGGGGATCAGGAGGGTGGAGCGGTTTGTTTAAATTGGCTCCTTTAGATGGCCGAATAATTCGGCGAAGATTCGTTGTATTCATGGGGAATCGCGATACGTTTTGCTTCCCCACGAATACAACGAATATGACCCTATACGTTGCGGATTACCAATTCGTAGGGAACAAATGCACACCCCCTAGCAGGTAGAAGTACTCGTGGCTGTACTGCCAGCATACTTTTCTTTGCACAGAAGTTGGAGGGCATTCCAAAGTAGGTGTTTTGTATGCACACACATGCTCACTTGCAGAAAACTTGAAGAAAAGTAACTGCAAGATTGGGGCACATCTTTCAAGTAGCTTGCATTGATACCCTGGCAATTATCATTGTATTGAAAACATAATGTATTTATTTCAGTTTATTTCTCACCATTCAACTGGAGTGCTCAAGGTGAGGAACACAATTTTATTAGATATGAGAATGCTAGCAAATGTTTATTTTTTAACATTACAGGAGAATATTGGATTGATCCTAACCAGGGATGTCCTGGAGACTCTTTCAAGGTTTACTGCAACTTCACAGCAGGTGGTGAGACCTGTATCTATGCAGATAAGAAGTCAGAAGGAGTAAGTGATATTTATATTTTGATATGATTGGTACACAGACCTTCATATCACAAAAAATTCTGATAATGCAAAATAGAGGGGTGTGCACAGATATTGTTTTTTATTTGGTTTTTTTTTTTTTTTTACTGTTTTCTCTTTTTCAATTTGTTATGGTCATTGCTTAAGGATGAGAACTAGTGGCTGGGTTCTAGTCTCATGATTGCAGGGTTCCAGAAGTAGCTCTGCTGCATGGCCTCTGACCCAGCACCATCACTGCAATGACCAAAGCAGGTATATTAGGGGAGGGGGTGGGAGGTAACCAAAATAGGGAAAAACTCCCTTTCTTTGTGGCAAATGAAGGCTCATGGAGTGCCAGATCTCAACCTTTTTCTGACTGAGCTGCAAGTACAAAGGTATGGGAGGAAACTGCCAAGTCAAAAAAAGAAAAAGAAAATCCTCATAAGCAAATTCAATAAACCATTTGTAAACAACTATCAAAACTGCAATATCTAAAAAGCAAAAATTTAAGGGGTAGATTTTAAAAAAGAGCACGATCGCGTACTTTTGTTCGTGCAGCAGGCGCAAACAAAAGTACGCTGGATTTTATAAGATACGCGCATAGCCGCGCGTATCTTATAAAATCCGGGATCGGCGCGCGCAAAGCTGCCGATTTTGGGCAGCCTGCGCGCACCGAGCCGCGCAGCCTGCCTCCGTTCCCTCCGAGGCCGCTCCGATTTCGGAGCGGCCTCGGAGGGAACTTTCTTTCGCCCTCCCCTCACCTTCCCCTCCCTTCCCCTCCCTAACCCACCCCCCCGGCCCTATCTAAACCCCCCCTTACCTTTGTCCCTCGATTTACGCCTGCTAGAAGCAGACGTAAATCTACGCGCGCCAGCGGACTGCTGGCGCGCCGTCATCCGACCTGGGGGCTGGTCCTGAGGCCTCTACCATGCCCCCCGTCCCGCCCCCGAAATGTCGCGTCCCGCCCCCAAAACGCTGCGTCATTCAGCCCCGTCCCCAACACGCCCCCTTAAAAAAACACCGGGACTTACGCACATCCCGGGGCTCTGCACGCGCCGGCGGCCTATGCAAAATAGGCGCGCCGGCACGCGAGGGCCCTGCTCGCGTAAATCTGGGCGGATTTACGCGAGCAGGGCATTTAAAATCCGCCCATAAGGATTTAGTGAAAATGCAAGAGATCATAAAGACTCCCATAGCTATGAAAATAATGCTTAAATAATGGCATAAAATGTTAATTCATGTCTCTTTATCGAGGAAAAACCCATTTTACTATGAAAATTATATAGTACACAAACAAACACCTGAATCAATCAAATGTTGGCAGGTTGCTTGTTTCAAGGGGGTTTTTTTTGTTGTTTTTGTTTCTTGAGGAAAAACCTGCATCTGCAGGGACAAAACTCTGTATTCCTCCATCCAGTTATCATGTTTCACAAACACAGCCTTTCCCTAATGTCTTCATGGGAATTGGCATCTGGGAGGTGCTATATATGAGTTGTGATATTCAAGCATAACTATGCATGATTATGTCCCAGAAAATATGCCAGCTATTTCTTGCAGAAAGAGCCATAAGCCAGAGGTTCCCAAACCTGTCCTGGGGGGACCCCCAGCCAGTTGCGTTATCAGGATATCCACAATGAATATGCATCTGATACATTTCATATACTGAGTCTCTATGGTATGCAAATATATCTCATGCATATTCATTGTGGATATCCTGAAAACCCAACTGGCTGGGGGTCCTCCAGGATAGGTTTGGGAACCACTGCCATAAGCAAATCCTCGAAACAGCTGTCACATGAAGAAGGCAAGTATTTGTATACTGTATAATTTTCAGAGTAACAATTTTTTTCCCCCAGGAAGAATAATCTAACAATCCATGCCATGTTTTTTCTAGTTTGCTTTTGACATGGCAGTTTCCTTTTGCTCCTTTAGGATTTCAGCTCACTTGGAACCAAAGCTGGGAACTGGTGCCATGAGCCTCCATTTACAACCAGCAGGGACAGTTTTTCTCTATTTTATATTCTCTCCCTTCTTACTTAGTCCAGTCATTCCAGCAAGTGTCCTTGGCTAGTGGTCATGTACAAGGGCTCCTTCTGGAAGCCTGTAATCACAGGCCTTAAATCTTGCCACTACATGTCATCATTGTACAATGACTAAGCTTGTCTTTCCCCGGAGCTTTAAACAGAGCCAGATCTAAGATTTTAGAGCTGGCGAGCAAGGAAAAAAATGCCCTATAGGTAGATTTTATTTACCGTATTTATGTATGTATTTATTTATGATTTTTATATACCGATGTTCATTTCAAAAAGAGATATCACATCGGTTTACAATAAGGTACAATAGGTAATTCACTATCCCCTAAAAGGGCTTACAATCTAAAATTTTTGTACCTGAGGCTAAGAGATTACAAAAATAAAATCATCAAAATCAAAGCTCTTAACAATTAAGCAAAAGGTATAACAAGGAGCATATTAAACAAATAACACAAAGGGGAGTGCCCCTTTGTCGCATCCCTTCGGCGCGCGGCGCCTGCTGGCTTGGCGTCTTTCAAACTGCCCGGATCCGTTTGCAGTGATGTCAGGGGAGGGGGCGGGTCTCAGAATCATGGCTTTCCCCACAGAAATCTCTTAGTTTCAAAGGCAGTTTTTTCAATTTTTTTTAGTCTTTTTATCTTGGATGTTAGCTGTTACAAGGTGATCAGCACTGGTGGGTAGCCCTCCCCATCACAAGCGCCTGCTGGCTTGGCGCCTTTCAAACTGCCCGGCTCCATTTGTGATGATGTCAGGGGAGGGGGCGGATCTCAGAATCATGGCTTTCCCCACAGAAATCTCTCCTCAGTTAGCTTCTCTGTGTTTAAAAAAGGTTTGGACAACTTCCTGGAGGAGAAGTCCATAAAAGGAAAATTGGTTCTTACCTGCTAATTTTCATTCCTGTAGTACCACGGAAGAGTCCAGACAGTAGGTTGAGCCTCCTTTTCAGCAGATGGAGACAGAGAAAATCTCAAAGGTCCTATATCAGGACAGTGCTACCCTTGTGTCTCTTCAGTATAAACATTATCAAAGCAAGCAAGAAATATAACTATAATTTTAACCAGAAAAGATCAAGCAAGAAAATATGTAACCTTCAAATTGGAGCTGGAAATTTGAAACAATGCAAAGAACCGCTCTTACAAATAATTGTCAGATACTTCCGGTGCCTTATAGCTCAGGTATGCTTTGCTCTGATAAGCTTAGTAGATACTCACAAGGCCTGTGAATGAAAAAAACTTCGAGCGGTCGTTTCTAAGAACAGTCAGAATGCAATAAGGGTAGGCGTCTGGACTGATCCGTGATACTACAGGAACAAAAATTAGCAGGTAAGAAACAATTTTCCTTTCCCTGTACGTACCCGGGTCAGTCCAGACAGTGGGATGTACCAAAGCTTCCCTAAGTGGGGTGGGACCGAAATAGTCCAGCTCGAAACACCTGTCTGCCGAAGGAACAAAACACTGGTGCTTGTACATCGAGGCGATACTGACGAGCAAAGTTATGAAGAGATTTCCAAGTAGCTGCTCTGCAAATTTCTTGTGGGGAGACCAACTGACTCTCCGCCCAAGAGGTAGCCTATGAACGCAAAGAATGGGCCTTTAAGCCCTCCGGAACCAGCCGGCTGGACAAATATACTCCGAAGCAATCGCCTCTTTTAGCTAGAAAGCGATGGTAGCTTTAGAAGCCTTGTTCCCCTTATTGGGCCCACTCCATAAGACAAAGAGATGATCAGAGACCTGAAACTCATTTGTGACTTCTAAGAATTGCAGTAGTACTCTTTTTACATCAAGGCGCCTTAAGTCTCCGCCGGTGTGCTCATAATGGGGGTCATTTTCAAAGGAGTTATGCATGTAAATGTGACATACTATCGTAGCAATTTTAAAAAGCTATTTACTCGAGTAAAGTGCACTTTCTTGAGTAAATCCTATGGACAATTCAATGGCATATATTGTAGCAATTTTGAAAAGCCCACTTACTTGAGTAAAGTGTATTTACTCGAGCAAAAACCAGTTTTGCTCGAGTAAATGCTTTTGAAAATCTGGCCCAATGGGGTAGATTTTAAAAAGCATTTACTCGAGCAAAACTGTTTTTTTGCTCGAGTAAATACACTTTACTCAAGTAAGTGGGCTTTTCAAAATTGCTACAATATATGCCATTGAATTGTCCATAGGATTTACTCAAGTAAGTGCACTTTACTCGAGTAAATAGCTTTTGAAAATTGCTACGATAGTATGTCACATTTACATGCGTAACTCCTTTGAAAATGACCCCCTATGTCTTCTGGAGAAAAAGCAGGAAGCTCCACTGACTGACTTAAGTGAAAAGAGGACACGACCTTTGGTAAAAAGGATGGTACTGTCTTGAGGGAAACACCTGAATCAGAGAAGCGAAGAAAAGGCTCCCTACAAGACAAGGCTTGGAGCTCGAACACTCTCCTGGCCGAGCAAATAGAGACTAGAAATATCGTCTTGAGAGTCAGGTCCTTGAGCACAGCCTGCCAGAGGGGTTCGAAGGGCGCCCCGCAGAGAACTCGAAGTACAAGATTAAGGTTCCACAATGGACAAGTAGCCCGGACAGGCGGGTTCAAATGATTAGCCCCCTTGAGGAAACGAATGACATCTGGGTGGGCCGCCACTGCATAACCATCAACCTGCCCTAAGAGAGAACTGAGAGCTGAAACTTGTACCCGCAGAAAATTGAAAGACAACCCTTTGGAGAGGCCATTCTCTAGGAAGGAGAGGACCTGGGACGCTGGGGCCTTGCATGCTGGTCGGTACTCCTGATTCAGCACACATAGTCTCAAACACTCTCCATACCCGAATGTAAGCAAGAGAAAGGAGGAAGAAGAACTTCTGCAAAGCAAAAACTGCTACAAAGAAAGGGAACCACAGGTTCAGCTATCTACATCTGCTGGAGACAGAGAAATACTGAAGGGACACAGGGGAAGCACTGTCCTGATATAGGATACCCTTTGAGTTTTTCTCTGTCTCCATCTGCTGGAAAGGAGGCTCAACCCACTGTTTTGACTTATCCGGGTACGTTCAGGGAACTGCTATTAGTCTTGACTTTGGAAATAGCCACTGTTTATTACCGGCATTAGTAGCATGGGATCTATTTAATGTGTGGGTACTTGCCAGGTACTTGCATCTTAGATTGGCCACTATTGGAAACAGGTTGCTGGGCTTGATGGACCCTTGGGCTGACCCAGTTTGGCAACTTCTTATGTTCTTATGATATTCAGCATCATGGCCATGTTCTTTAAAAAAAAAAAAAATAAATAAATCACTAGTTAGCCAGATAAGTCTTATTTGGCTCACTTTAGACTTGCTATTGAGCAGGTCTAACATATCTGGTTAACTTGACTGAATATCAGCACTTATCTGACTAAATTATTTGAATAATTAGCTTCTCCTCAAAATGTCCATTTCCTGCCCACCACTTAGCCAGCTAAGAACTTAGCAGGCTAAGTGGCAGCTGTAAATGCGGCCAGATATTCAGCTGGTGCCATTTAGCTGGATAAATGCAGGTGGGGGAGATGATAGAATCAGAGCATGGACAGAGGGCGGGGCGGGGGGGGGGGGGGACTGGGGGTTTTGGAGTTCCATGACAATGTCCTTTTGAAGCTGTGTTCGCACACAGCCCAAAGCAAGCAGGAGTAGGCTCATCTTTGGCTGGGGTATTTTGTGATTTCAAAATAAATTTGGTGTGCCAGGCAGCTGCAATGTTGCCCATGCCTAAAACCAGGCCTACCTGTGAGTTCTGCCTCTGCAACTTCCGTGACCCCTGACCAAACTGGGGAATGGAAGACCAGCTAGGAATCCAGCTCAGGTCTCTCTGTATGGCAATGATTATCATGAGTGACCCATCCCCTATGCCATGTTTTAAGCAATTATTTTTTTGCTAGTTATTGGCATTATGACTTATTTCTTTGATTTATTTCCTGATTTATTATTTTTTTGCTCATTTTTTAATTTTTGTTTTTGATGTTGCTGTTTGGTAGTTTATAAGAGGTTTTCTAAAATTTCTTAAGAAGTTTAATCCTTCAAAGTTATTTTTCCAATTTTTTTTTAACATTGGATAATTCAGTTTGATTTTTTTTCCCTGGAAAATGACCAGCCATAGCAAACTGGATAGTATTTAATTCATGCTGAACTCAAAATAATTAAACCAGGCCAATATCCTGTCCCACTTGAAAGGAGGCTCAGATTAAGTATCAGTTTACTCAACTGTGACAGTGTGTTCCTTTATGATATTACGATTGTTCAGCTTTGAATTATGATCTTCTAATAGATACACAGCATAGAGTCAAGCAAAACTGTACCTCACCCCTTTGATTTTATATACAGAAAATCTTGATCATTTAATAGGGATCAGATGGTAAACAGTAAAATACTGTTTTTCACTGCAGTGCTTTAGTAATCAGCTTACATTTGTCATCATCTATTCCATTAATTCTTTAAAAATATCCATTATGTAGTTTACAATGTATAATCAATTTATAATTTATAAACTTTTCAATAGGTCAAAATTTCATCGTGGCCAAAAGAAAATCCAGGAACCTGGTTTAGTGAATTTAAAAGAGGTAAACTGGTAAGTAGACAACTGAACAATGAGTCAACCTGATCATAGCACCTAAGGGACATTTTGCTAATTGTATTTCTTAAAATAGATTGCACTAGATTTATTCATCTGGGCCAAAACTGATGCTGTATTGTCATAATACAAAAGGAAAGCGACAAAAGAGGTTATTAATTTTAATGATTCTCATGTTTGCCTAATGTTTGGATGTCAGAAAGGAAAATATTATGCTTATAATAGGCTTTTTCAGTCCCTTATGATTTAAGTGTATTTTTTGCTTTGCTACCATTAGAATCTCAGAGGAGCTGTATGAATGTTTTCAGGTACATTTGGGCTATTGTCTCAAAAGCGTATTAGTCATACAAAAAAGAGTATCAACGACATATATATTTGGTATATCAGGTTTCCATCAGCAAAGAGGATTCACTACATTTTGCTCAGCAAAAGGTTTTTAGTGATAAAATATTTAATTTATAAAGTCCAGTTCCAAGAATTTTAGTCAGGACTGCATATTAATAATAGTAAACTCTGCTTCACCTCTGCAATTATTTCATCATAGTAGTAAATATTTAAAACTGATAGAGGTGTTCAGACTCAAACAATTTATTTCCATTTGTTCATTAATTTTGTAGTCACAATTATTTGTTAGGTTCATCTCTAAAAACAACAACACAAATTGTTTGTTTTTCATTTTATATTAAATTCAAAGGGGGAAGCAATCCAGAGGCCCCATTAATTTCAATATAAAATAAAAATGGGCTGAGACTGGGCCCCATCACCTAGTCCTGGGCCTAAGCTCAGGCCTGATAATGGGGTTAAGGCCTAGGCTCAGGCCCAATGCTGGAGCCCATCCTTCATGTAGACCTGGAACCAACACCATGGCCCAGCTCAAGGCTGGGTCCCATCACCAAGGCCTAGACCCAATGTCTGGGCCAGGCCTTAGGCTGGGTCCCATTGCCAAGGCCCAGGAATAAACCCCGGTCCAATGCCACAGCCCATCTCAAGGCCAGGTCCTATCACCATGGTCCAGACATAAAATGAGACCTGATCCAATGCTTGGTCAAACTCTGGGTCCTATTCCCAAGGCCCAGACCTAAGCCCAAGCCTAATGCAGGGTCTGGCCTGATACTGGGTTCCATCACTGAGAACTTAGCCTAGAATAGGCTCAGGCCAATTCCAGGATCTGGCGTGAGGTAGGTATCATTGCCCAGCACAGGCCCAACACTGGGGACTAGCCCAAGGCAAGATCTTATCACTGAGGTCCAGGACTAGGCCCAGACCCAATGAAAGAGCCTTCACCAAGGCTTAATCCCATTACTGAGGCCAGGACTAAGCCCAGGCCCAGAACAGGACTTCTACTGTCATCTTTCTTTTGTTGATGAGAAATAACACTATCTGCCTGAAGGACATACTACAGTGACATCACTGTGGTGTCTTCCTCCAAAGCGTATGGTGCCATTTTGATGTACGGCTGTTGAAATGTATGGCCATACATCAAAATGGTGCCATTCGCTTGGGAAGAAGTTGCAACAGTGGCATTACTGTGGTATATCCTGTGGACAGACAGTGCCATTTTTTGTCAACAAAAGATAGTAAAAAGTCTGGATCTGGGCATAGGCCTAGGCCTGGACCTGGACCCAGGGATAGGCCTAGGTCTCCATGACAGGACCCAGTCTGAGGCTAGGTCCCAGTGTCTGAGCCTCAGCAACAGGATTTGGTCTTGGACAATTCCCCAGCATCAGAGCTGAGCCTAGGCCTGGACCTCAGTGATAGAATCCAGCCATATGCCAGGTCCCGGTTTCAGAACCAGCCCTAGGTCTGGGCTTCAGTGATTTATTTAAAATTATTTATATACTGTTTAGCAATAAAATATTGAACAAAATGGTTTACAATGTGTAAAAAAACAAAAACAAGAGTAGGAAAAAAATTACATAAATAAAGTTATATAAAAAAAACCCAAACATTTTAAAATAATATTAAAAACTAATTAAAATCAAAGTAAAGGAAATGAAATGTGATAGAATACAAAAATTGCATAATGGTAACAACTGTGTAAAATGTAGTTAAGTTGGGTTTGTGTCGGAGATGGCAAATGCTTTCGAGAAAAGATGTTTTTAATGATTTCTTGAATTATTTGGGGTTAGAGATTTGATAAAGAGGAGTCGATATAGAGTTCGATAATAATGGACCTGCTACTGAAAAAGCTCGTTTCCTTGTGATGTTTAAATGAGCTAGATGTATTGATGGAATGTCTAGTAAATGTTTGTTTAGGGATCTTAAATGTCTGGATGGTTTGTAGATCCAGAGTATGGAACAGAGTCAAATTAAGGATGGGTTATGTAATAGTGAATACAGTATAGACAATATTTTATAGAGTATTCTGAATTTGATGGGTAACCAATGTAGAGAGCATAGCGTTGGGGGTGATATGATTTTTGACAGGTGAAGCTAGTAAGATACGGGCAACAGAATTTTGTATAAGCTGTAAAGGTCAGATTGCAGAGTCAGGAAGTCCAAGTAAAACCCATTACAGTAGCCCAATCCCGAGAAGATTAGGGATTGGAAGCCAGAACGGAAGTCAAAAAGAATAGAAGCGGACATAAGTGTTTTAGTAGATGCAGTTTAAAGAAAGAGTTTTTAACTGTTAAAGAAATGTGTTGTGACATAGACAAATCTGAGTTTAGTAAGACTCTTAGATTTCGGGCATTAGTGAGGATTGGTATGGAAGTGTCATTTAAGAGAAGGTGTTTAGGAGGACCATTTGAAGGGTTGACAATTGAACTTAGAAATAGTATTTCAGTTTTATTGGGGTTTAGTTTTAGACAGCTGTGAGATAACAATCTGTCAATTGTATTTATATATATGTATATATATATAGTAGAGTTTCAGACCAAGAAGATTTGTAAGGGATGAAAAACTGTATATCATCAGAGTACCCTTTAAATTGAACATTCAGAGCAGAAATTATGTGCACAATGAGATTAGGTAAATCTTGAAAAGGATTGGAGAAAATGAAGATCCTTGAGGGACTTCTGAGTGGGCTGTGTAAGGAGCTGAGGAATGTGGACCAATGTTGACCTGATAAGTATGGTTAGATAGATAGCTCTTAAACCATTCAAGTACAGTTGAATTTATTCCTATGGAATGAAGACTGGATAAGAGAATTTGGTGATCTAAGGTGTCAAAAGCAGATGAGATATCTAAGAAAAGTAGTATGAAGTCTGTGTTTGAATCAAAACCACGTAGATAAGTGTCAAAAGAAGATAGAAGTAGCATCTCAGTTGAATGTCCTTTTCGAAAGCTATGTTGACAAGGGTATAATGTGTCATGTTCTGAGAGAAATTCATTTAACTGATGTAGAACGATTGATTCAATGAGTTTGGCTAGAGAGGTGATGGAGGCTATTGGCTGAAGATTGCTGAAGTCCATGAAGTTTTGAGACTTGTTTTTTTATATAGGGAGAACAGATGTTTGTTTAAGTCTTCTGGAGCCTAACCACAGGCCTGCCCTGGTATTGGACCTAGGCATTGCCTGTGCCTTGGTGGTGGAACCTAGCATAACAACTGGACCAGGTCGAGGCTTAGTCCCACTGGAGGACGTTTTTTTTTTTTTTTTTTTAAATATACAAATATGAAAATATTCAAAAATGTATATGTATTTTCATCAGAGGTTATATTTGGTATATTTTATTAATAATGAACTGAAAATGATCTCATTCATCGACCATTTTTAGGGATGTGCTTTTGTTCAAAGCAAATACACGTCCCTAAAAATGAGATACATTTTATTTTATTCTTCAGTAAACACATGATTAGTTTGACCTCTGAAATAAATGGGATGACCTTTTCTTGACAGACAAATTTAAGAGTCAATGTTCTAAAGTGTATTAGTGTTAATATCCATATAGGGATGGTAACTTTATAAAAGAGTGCAGGGGCAGATATATGCATGTGTACATTGGCCTGTTTGTAGGGATGTGGCTATTTATAACTTGCACGTGTATATGTACACATGTTATAAAATAGCCTGATCATGGGCACATGTATGCCAAATTTTAAGTGGGCACACAAATCCCACTTCTGCATAAGTTGGGAGATTTTAGAAGGGGCATGCACCGACATCATTACAAGTTCGTTCACCAGTTTGCCAACCAGTTTGCCCAGTTAACAGCTATATCCTCCAGAACCCCTGGTTTAATAACCTGTACTCCCCCCAGTTACCTCGGACTCTTTAAACCCCTCATAAATGGCTCAATCTTTTTTTCTGTAACTTACTATAGCAGAAATAAAGTTATGCAGCAGGGGACCTTGGTGGACCTCACATAGGCCATGCCCCTCCCCTTTTTTGAAAAGTTGTGAAATGTACGCACTGTGGCATTTATACATGTTTTTGGGCACTTTTACAGTTTGTATGTATGAGCTTGACTTATTCATGCGTCTCCTAATTAATGTGTATGCTAGGCTTTTAAAATTTAGTGCAAACAGTGGCTAACAACCATGCATGAAGCATGTTCACTGCACTATTTGAATACATGCTACATTAGCACTAATTCCTCAATGGTGGTGGTAGGTGGGTGAATTTGGAAGGGTCTTAAGGTCCCAGATTTCTTTAGGTAAAAGGTAGGGTGTAGCAGAGTAGACCTAAATCGGTAGCCCCCTTTATCCCTATATATTATTTTGTTCTCTACAACCCATGCTAAACAGGCCCTTATCTCCAATTCACTCAACGATGGCTGCACAGGTTAATGCAGACTGTTGCAACATTACAATGACCATATCCTATTTACTGCAATAATTTTAAGATGACAGCTTTTTACATCTCTTTAGGGGTCTTTATTTTGTATATGACATGTTAAATGGTGGATTAATATGGGCATTACAAACAGCAGATATTGCATAGTTCCCTTATTTTGCTGAATACAATATGGGTTTGATCTAACTAAAATATATATACTTTTAGAATCTACAGTGCTTCAGTTAAGTAGCATGAAATGTATTTTCATATTGTGTACAGTTTTATATTCTATTGATGGTTTCTTATATTTAACAATAGTTGTACATGAAGTATATGTATATTTATATATTACTTTTTTCTAGAGATTCACAATGTAACTTTTAGGCTGAAATCTGCTAGCAGATAGAGTAACAAATTGTAATGTGTCTGAAGTTGATTTCATATCAAGGCAATGCAGAGCTTTTAATATGATTGTGTCAACAGCAATCATTGTTTTCAGATGAAAAAAAAAATAGAAAGAACTGAATATTTCTATGCTTATTTTATTTTCAGCTTTCATATGTAGATGCTGAAAGCAATTCGATTAATATGGTTCAAATGACATTCCTTAAACTACTGAGCGCCTCTGCCAGACAAAATTTCACTTACAACTGCCACCAATCAGTAGCTTGGCATGATGTATCATCTGACAGCTATGACAAAGCATTGAGGTTCCTAGGATCAAATGATGAAGAAATGTCTTATGACAACAGTCCCTACATCAAAGCCCTCCATGATGGTTGTGCAGTAAGTATAGATTCAGAATAATGTATCTTCACTTTAATATGACAGATCAGCTTAGTATTCATATTCACTCTTATGCTATTCTCCCACTTTCAAAGGACTTATTTAAAAAAATGTGTTTATATTTTTTATTATCATACCTTTTTATTTCTGTTTGTGATATGGTACAATAAACACTTTAAAACCGGATTTGCTAATCTCTTTTTCCCCATAGACATTGCATAGGAAAAATGCCTTAGTAAATCAGGTAGTAAGAAAGAAATTAGTAAAAAAAAAAAAAAAAAACCCAACAACAACAACAAAACCCCCACAAAACTGCAACTGAATAAATATCAGCCCACCACAAAGAAGAAATGAAAGCCTGAAATTATGCTGAATGGTGCTTAAACTATAAATTCCTATCCAACTAGAACTGGAAACATTAATAATTAGTAAAATGCAAACCTTGACCTTAAAAGAACTTGCCTTGAGAATTTATGCCTTATTTCTGAAATATTGTTGTATGACACTTCAAAAGCAAGATAGAATAAGAGAAAGTATGTCATAAATATACATTAGGAATACATAAAATGAACATATACAAATATCGTCTGTCTTGCACATAGTGAAAACCCAGTACCAGCTCAGCTGCATACTGATGAGCTAATAATAATTTCCAAAATGCAGGCTATGTGTGTTTATATTAACAGAATTTTTTATAAACAGGCAAATAAATGATAATTATCTTCCCTGAAGAAAGTCATAATGGGGCAATATATATATATATACTGGTCATATTGCCTGAAGTACTAAGTTAACAGGGTCATTTATCATTTTGCGTTAGGGCCTTAACGCATGTGGTAAATAGTATGCACACTAATATGCAAATGTCACATTAGATATACAAGTGGGAGGAGTTTGGGGAGAGTTAATGGTAATGAGCAGCTCCTAATATCATAGAGTAACAAACAGCAATGTGGGTTTTAACACCAGAAATAACTACACCTTTTTTCTGTGCATTGTGCCTGCATTAATGACTGAAACTTTTTTTTTTTTTTTTAGCACAAATGCCATTCAGGTGAGAAAGAGAGTGAGAGAGAGAGAGAGAGAACCTCTGTAGAGACTAATTTGTAACTTTATACCACTGTAAGTGGGGGCACTTTTAACTTGGGGTGGGGTAGTTTTAGAAGAACAGTTTTACATACACAGTCAGAGGTATGAACAGCAAAATTGATATCACTGAAGATTTTCTGTCATTTGGAGCAATAAAAGCTAAAAGAGGAGTTGATTTGTACAATGTACTCTCTAACTAGCTTGATTGAAGCTGTTCGTACCTCTGACTGTGTATGTAAAACTGCCCTCCCAAACCTACCCTACACCCCAAACCCCACCCTGAGTTAAAATGCCTCCTCTTATAGTGGCATAAATTGTAAAGTTACATATTGTTCTCTACATTGTCTCTCTCTCTCTCCCTCTCTATTACAGCATTTGTGATAAAAACCTTTTTGGTCAGTAACGCGCCTGCAGTGGATTAATCAGCATGTAATGTGAAAATTTATCACAGCTTGCGGAAATTACTTGTGCGATGCAGGAGCAGGCAAATTAGCCTACTATGCTCCCTTTTTTACCTCGGGCAATATTTTTGCTGTATTTATAGCTTTTTGATTAATCTAGGTTTAAGACTGTTAACAAGAGTCTGCTTTCTGTTCCTATATAAAAGTGTGCTGAAAACATGCAGAAGTTTAATTGTAACACCACATTGACTCTTGCTTCCTACTTGACATATCAGCTTCAAAGAGGGAAGTGATTTATGTTCTCCTAGGACAAGCAGGTTGGTAGTCCTCACAGATGGGTGATATCATCATATGGAGCCTGGCAGGGAAAATTTTTGTGAAAGTTTCTAGAAGCTTTGACCAGCACACTAAGCATGCCAAGCATGCCACTATCTGCACGTCCACACGAGGTCCCCCTTCAGTCTCTCTTTTTTCATAGTACAGTTGCCTCACGGTTTGTAGAGCTCTGCTTCATTCTTTTTTTTTGTGCTTCAATTTGGGAATGTTTCCCCGTTCCATTGATGGGTCCCCTTCACGGTCAATGCCTCTCCTCAGTATGGTAGGTAACAGCATTTTTCCTCCTTTTCTCGGGCGATTCCCGGAGTCCCACTTCTCTGTGGCCCTTTTCTCATCGACCACGTGCCGGTTGTTTTTCACGGTGTCGTCCAGTTTTCGTCAGTGCCTCCAGTGCCTGTGGACCATGTCCGCATGAGGTTGGCATCCTCTGCCTGGGGGCCTCGCACGATGTCTGAGGGTATCAGCTATGTGATCAGATGACCTCCAAGGGCCATCGTGCTCATCTCGATAAAATGGAGAAAATTTCGGTCCTAAAAAGTCGACTCCATCGACACCCATGTCAGAGTCTCTGACATCCAGGGGTCGAGGGGAGCCGCTCGATACTCTTCCCCTCGCCAACCCCCAACTACATCTTCTAAAGACTGAGAGAGTGGTGATCGGTCCTCCATGATCTCACCAGTTTCCAGGACATCAGGATCCTCCGCTTCCTTGGCACCAGGGAAAGACCGGGCTGAGCACTGTGTGAGATCTTGCAAGCTTCAACACCAGTCGCCGTCAATGCATGGCTCCATTTCCGGTGCAGTGCCAGTGGCTGCAGCACCACCACCAAAGTGACTGCATCATATGAAGACCCCATCCTCCGATAAACCCGGGAGTCCCAGGCATTCCCCACCAATATAGGTGCCTGGCACTGTGCCTCCTCAGAGAACCAAGGAAAAACCGGTGACACCTCTTCCCCCTCCCTCAGTCCTGGCCTCATCGGACTTTCAGGAGGAGTTGGACTGCAGGGTGTGGAGTGCAGTGCTCCGAGCTCTATGGAGCATTGAGTCGCCCCACCACTGGTCCCCATGCTGGTGCTGGAGCTTCCGTTGTCTATCTTGGTGCCCCTGCTCGAGTGTATGAATATCCTCCTCAGTGCCCTCCTGATGCAACCAGTGCCCAAGGGACCTACAGTGCCCTTGGTGCCTTTGAGACCCTCAGAGCCCAGGGCCAGGGATTTCCTCAGGCATCACTTGCATAGGTCCCGCGATGGCCTCAATGAGAAGACCCTTACGACCTGTGGGGTGACGACTCTTCAGAGTCTTTGTCTGAAATCTCATATGACCCCCTTGCAGAGCATTCCTCACTGAAGGAAAGACGTTGGTCCCCCATGGAGTACCTCTCCTTTGCGGGGTTCGTTAGGGCCATGGCTGAAGCTATCCCCTTCCAGCTTCTAACGGAGGAAGATGCGCGATATAAGATGTGGAGGTACTCCAACTTGTGGACGCTCCTAAGGAGATAATGGCTGTCCACATTCATGACATCTGTAAGGAGCTGATCCTTCGAATGTGGGAACACCCGATCTCCATCTCTCCAGTGAATAGGAAGGTGGATGCGACCTACCTGGTGCAGCAAGCATTAGGGTTTGAAAGGTGGCATCCCTCTCACCAGTCTGTAGTTGTGGAGTCCACTCTCAAAAAGATCATGCACTCCCACTCTCATGTCTCTGCCCCTCTGGGGTGGGAGCATAGGGAACTGGATACCTTGGAAAGGAAGGTTTTTGAGGGCACTATGCTCATCACCCGTATCACCTCCTACCAGTTGTACATGACCCAGTACAACTGAAACCTGTGGAAACAGGTCCAGGAAATCGCAGAAAGCCTATTCCAGCAGCAATAGCAGTCATTTTCTGCCATTGTCCAGTTGGGTCTGGAAGCCGGGAAACATGAGGTGAGGTCCATCTATGATGTTTTTGAGACTGCAGCCCGGGTGGCTGCCATGGGCATTGGCACCCATAGGATGACCTGGCTATGGGCTTTCAACTTCCATCTAGAGGTGCAGGAGAAGCTGGCTGACTTCCCATGTTCAGGCGATAACCTTTTTGAGGATAAGGTCAGAGATGCGATAGATCAGTTGAAAGATCACCACAAAACCCTCCAACAGCTCTCCTCTAGTGCTTCAGACCTACCCTCCTCTGCCAGGAAATCTTCCAGGCCTAGCTCCAGGAAGTCCTTTTACCGGCAGTGTAAGTATTAACCCCCCCCACCACCACCACCTCTAGGACTCATACACCCCATGCTAGCCTAAGAGGGCATTCCTGTCAATAGTGTGCACCTAGGCCCCAGCTGGCCCCTCAACAGACCCGGCTATGGGCTTTTGACTGCAGTGAGGGAGCACGGGTCAACAGGACATACATCTGATACTGGATCCCCCAGTGGGAGGCAGACTTCTTTACTTTGCCCACCACTAGGGAGCCATCACGTTGGACCAATGGGTCCTTACCATAGTTCATCAGGGGTACCGTCTGAATTTCAGAAGGGTTCCAGAGAACTCACTCCCATGTCCATCAGGTCATACTTTGGACAGTACCATTCACCCTTCTCATGGCAGAAGCCTGATCCTCACTCTCAGCAGGGCCAGGGGTTCTATTCAAGGTATTTCCTCATACCGAAGAGAAATGAGGGTTTGCGCCTCATTATCAACCTCAGAGCATTAAACAAATTTCTTGCAAGAGAAAAGTTCAAGATGGTTTCTCTGGGCACTGTGATTCCCCTCCTCAAAAGTGGAGACTGGCTCTGCTCTCTCAATCTCATGGATGCCTATGCCCACATAGCCATCTTCCCCAGCCACAGGAAGTATCTTCTCTTTGTGATGGGGAAGACTCACTACCAGAACAAGATGGTACCTTTTGGTTTGGCCTCAGCCCCTTGCATCTTTACCAAGTGCCTGGCAGTGGTGACTGCACATCTCAGGCACTGTGCGGTGCACATCTTCCCTTACCTGGATGACTGGTTGGTCAAAAGCAACTCACACACAGGTGGATGAGATGCTTTAGCCCTGGCCATGCAGGCGCTGCAGTCCTTGGGATTTGTTATCAACTTCCCAAAGTCTCACCTCTGCTGTCTCCCCAGCTGGACTTCATAGGAGCCAGGCTGGACATGGTGCAGGAGAAAGCATTCTTGCCCCACGATTGGGCTCTTGCCCTCGCTTCACTGGCAACCTTCATGCGCAGCTATCAGCATGTCAGTATCCACCTTCCGCTTCACTTGTTGGACCACATGGCAGCCTCGGTCCATGTTACCCAGCTAGCCTACCTTTGGATGTGCAGGGTGCAATGGACATTGCGGTCCCAATGGCAGCAGGCATCCCAGGACCTCGAGGCCCATGTCACCATCACACCACCTCTGAGGATCTCTCTGTCCTGGTAGGAGAGAATCTCCAATTTGGAGCAGGGGATCCCCTTTCAAGCCATCCTGCCCCAAGTAGTCCTTACTACTAATACCTCTCCTCAGAGCTGGGGAACCTATGTGGATAGCCTCCACAAGCAAGGTCAATAGACTGCTCAGGAAGCTCTCTGCCAGATAAACTTCTTAGAGCTTCGGGCAGTTCATCACACCCTCTGAACATTCCGAGACTGGTTGTCACACAAGGAAGTCCTGGTTCAGATGGATAACCAGGTTGTGATGTAGTATATCAACAAACAGGGAGGCACGGGGTCGTTCCTCCTCTATCAGGAGGCAGTGCAGCTCTGGTCCTGGGCCCTGTCGCAGGAGATGTCACTGCGGGTGATGTAACTACTTGGGACTATAAATGTGCTGGTGGACTGTCTAAGCTGCTCTTTTCAGCGGCAAGAGTGGTCCCTGAATCCAATGGTGGTGGCCCAGATTTTCCACAGATGGGGAACCCCATATGTAGACCTTTTCACCTCCCCATACAACTGCAAAGAGAGCAACTTTTGCTCCCTGTTCGCATGGAATGGTCATCCGGCGTCCGATGCCTTCTCCCTTCACTGGGGGAAGGGCCTCCTATAAGTGTTCCCTCCTCTCCCGCTCCTCTTCAAGACTCTTCTGAAACCTCAACAGGACCAGGAGACCATGGTACTCATGGCACCCTACTGGCCACGGCAGGTCTGGTTCCCTCTTCTTCGAGATCTGTCAATCAGGGATCCCATCAGGCTAGGGACCACGCCCGATCTGATCACTCAGAAGCAGGGCACATTGCACCATCTGAACCTTCGGGCATTGGCCTTGATGGCGTGAATGTGGAGCACCTAGACCTTCAGCCCCTGTACCTCTTGGAAGATGTCTACCAGGTGCTAGTGGCTGCTAGAAAGCCTTCCACCAGGAAGTCTTGCAGGTGAAAATGGGAGAGGTTCTCCACCTGGTGTGCGGGGTATGACTTAAATCCATTCACTTGCCCCCTTCCCAAGTTCTTGGACTATTTGTGGCACCTTTCTGAGTCTGAGCTTCAGACTAGCTTAGTCAGAATTCATCTCAGTGCCGTCAGTGCATACCATCGGGGTGTTGCTGGCACTCCCATCTCGGCACAGCCTTTAGTGGGTCACTTTATGAGGGTTTTGATTCAACTAAAGCCCGCTCTTCAGCCTCCTGTTGGGTCCTGGGATCTCAACGTTGTCCTAGCATGGCTCATGCATCCTCCCTTTGAGCTTCTGCGCTCCTGCAACCTGAAGTTCCTTACCTGGAAGGTTATATTACTAGTGGCGATCACTTCAGCTCATAGAGTCAGTGTGCTTCAGGCCTTGGCCACGTATCTGCCATACACAAAGTTTTTTCATGATCGTGTGGTCCTGCAGAGGCACCCTAAGATCCTGCCTAAGGTTATGACTGACTTTCACATCAATCAGTCCGCTGTTTTGCCCACCTTCTTTCTGAAGCCTCATTTCCATCCAGGCGAACAGGCTCTTCATACTTTGGATTGCAAAAGGGCTTTAGCTTTCTATTTGAAATGCACAGCAGCTTACAAGCAATCTACTCAGCTCTTTTTGTCTTTCAACAACAACAGGCTGGGAGTTGCGGTGGGTAAAACAGATTATATTTAATTGGCTGGCAGTCTGCATTGCCTTCTGCTATGCACAAGTGGGGCTTCAGCTTGGAGGCCGAATCAAAGCTCACTTTGTGAGGGCCATGGCGGCATCAGTAGCCCACCTGTGAGCGGTTCCCATCACCAACATTTGCTAAACAGCGACATGGAGTTCCCTGCACATATTTGCTGCCACTACTGTTTGGACAAGGATGGTTGACAAACAGTGCCCTTATCCAATCTGTCCTCCGCAATCTCTTCTAGGTTTAGACCCAACTCTTCCTACTTGAGGCCTATAATTGGAACCAGGCTGTCCCCTGCTGAACTTCAGCACTGCAGTTGTTGTGCCCATTTGACACCTTGTTCGGTAACTACTGGTCTTAGTTGTTGCCGGGAGCATCCTGGAGCTCGGTATTCACCCATCTGAGAGGACTACCATCCTGCTTGTCCTAGGAGAAAGCACAGTTGCTTACCTGTAACAGGTGTTCTCCTATGACAGCAGGATATTAGCCCTCAGAAAGCCCACCTGCTATCCTGCGGAGTTGGGTCATCATGCGTTTTGTTATTTTATATTTTTCACTCATTTTTTTTGCTATGTTACAAGACTGAAGGGGGACCTCGCATGCAGGCGTGGTTAGTGGCATGCTGGGCATGCTCAGTGTGGTTGTCAAAGCTTCTAGAAACTTTGACAAAAGTTTTCCATGCCAGGCTCCATCTGATGATGTCACCCATCTGTAAGGACTAACATCCTGCTGACCTAGGAGAACAGCTGTTACAGATAAGCAACTGCACTTTCTTCCATCACAAGTCTGATGGAAGAGAATAAAAAGTCTTTGTTGTAACTTTGAGAATCTGGTTGGCCTCCTACAACTCCTTATCCTATCAGTTCAGTTTCCAAGGGGAATAATATTATTCTGGTGCTGCAAAGTGTATATAACATATTGTCAATTGAATGAACTTACCTGTAGCTAAACATATTTTAGTATTATTTAATAGACAACAATTATTGGTATTTGTTTCCATAGTCTTTCCTTTTTAAATTAAAGTATTTTTCTGCAGTAATTTAAGATTGCTATTCCATTGATAGATTAACATAATTAGGTGCATCAGAGCACACACAAAAAGGGTTTCTGATGATCTTTGAAATCACGAAATCAATTGTTGAACGTTTGGAAATTGTTTATATTCATAACATACAAATGGACTATAATGGAAACATGAATGTATGTTTATAAATGACAAATCGTAATCACTATCCAATTTTTGATGCCTTCTTATTTATGCAATCAGCAGTCAGCATTAGGGATGTGAATCGGGTGATCGATCGTCTTAACGATCGATTTTGGCTTGGTGGGGGAGGGAAATCTGATCGTCATGGTTTTTGGTTTTTTTAAATCGTAAAAAATCGTAAATCGGGGGAGGGCGGGAAAACCAGCACCCTAAAACCCACCCCAACCCTTTAAAATTACCTGGGGTCCAGTGGGGGGGGGGGGGGGGTCCTGGCGCGATCTCACGCTCTCGGGCCACGGCTGCGTTAAAAGAAATGGCGCCGGTGGCCCTTTGCCCTTACCATATGACAGGGCAAAGGTACCGCAGGCGCCATTTTGGTTCCTGTCACCCAACGTCACGAGTGCAGGAGATCGCTCCCGGATGCCCGCTGGACCCCCAGGAACTTTTGGCCAGCTTGGGGGGCCTCCTGACCCCCACAAGACTTGCCAAAAGTCCAGCGGGGTCCGGAAGCAACCTCCTGCACGCGGGCCGTATTGCCAATATGCAAAATGGCGCCGGCGCTACTTTGCCCTCACTATGTCGACATAGTGAGGGAAAAAGTAGTGCCGGTCGTATTGCCAATATGCAAAATGGCGCCGGCGCTACTTTTGCCCTCACTATGTCGACATAGTGAGGGAAAAAGTAGTGCCGGTCGTATTGCCAATATGCAAAATGGCGCCGGCGCTACTTTTGCCCTCACTATGTCGACATAGTGAGGGCAAAAGTAGCGCCGGCGCCATTTTGCATATTGGCAATACGGCCCGCGTGCAGGAGGTTGCTTCCGGACCCCGCTGGACTTTTGGCAAGTCTTGTGGGGGTCAGGAGGCCCCCCAAGCTGGCCAAAAGTTCCTGGGGGTCCAGCGGGCGTCCGGGAGCGATCTCCTGCACTCGTGACGTTGGGTGACAGGAACCAAAATGGCGCCTGCGGTACCTTTGCCCTGTCATATGGTAAGGGCAAAGGGCCACCGGCGCCATTTCTTTTAACGCAGCCGTGGCCCGAGAGCGTGAGATCGCGCCAGGACCCCCCCCCCCCACTGGACCCCAGGTAATTTAAAACATTTTGGGGTGCTTCAGGAGGGTGGGGGATTTATTTTAAAGGGTCGGGGTGGGTTTTAGGGTGCCGGTTTTCCCGCCCTCCCCCCTCCCCCGATTTACGATTTTTTGATGATAAATCGGGGGAATTGTTATTGTATCGCGGCTCTAACGATTTTTGACGATTTAAAATATATCTGACGATGGTTTTAAATCGTCAAAAAACGATTCACATCCCTAGTCAGCATGGAATGATTCAAAGCTTAGGAATGCACAGATTTAACAAAATATTTCATGATGTACTGTAATGGTTTGACTATATATTAGTGAAAAACTGGCAGTTCATGGTATTATGTTTTTAACAGAAAGATGCTTTATAGTTCAGCTTTTGATATGTATCTTTTATTTCTTTTTACAGCTGAAAAAAGGATATGCAAGGACTGTGGTTGAAATCAACACGCTAAAATTAGATCAGTTGCCTATTGTTGATGTGATGATTAGTGACTTTGGAGACCAGAACCAGAAATTTGGTTTTGAAGTTGGCCCTGCTTGCTTCATGGGTTAAAATTAAGGCAAAGAGCAGATCCACAAACTAGCTGCACCTTGGTGCCATCAACTCACTTCATGCCACATGCAAGTTTTGAATAAGGATGGTGTAGAAAATGTCTTGCTGTATATGTATATGTTATCTATAAAATACTTTTTGCCCTTGTAGGGCCAGAATCACATGACTTAAACTTATTTGTCAAATTATGAAGGACATAAGATGCTGTGGTAGAGACAGACAAGATAGGTTTAATGTTATGATCACCCCTCCTTGGGATTCCTGTCGTGCTGTATGAAATGAATGTCATGGTGCTCCTTCCAACACAACAAAGAGGTGCTAAAAAGTGTGTTTAATAAAGTGTAATTATTCTTTGTACTATACAGTTATTTCTGTGTCTGTTTGCAAAACTTGCATGCATTTCTGACTTGCATTTGACTCTTTATAATAATTGCAAATTGTTTTGACAATGAACATTATGTATGTATTATGAAAGAAATAAATTGTAATGTCTAGTGAATCCAATTCAGATTTCTTGATTCTAATAAACTTTCTTTGTATATATTGATGTTGAAGAGCTCTGTTATTTGCATTCACCAAAAAAAACCTTCAGGTGATAAAACTGGAAGACCTTCAGGAGCATATTCAAAGCAACTTTACCCTTGTGTTGATTTGTGAACAAATGAAACATCTATTAAGGTGCAATATTCAATGGTGCTATACCTTGTACTTTGATTGCAGAATTTCTTAACATATCTGTATATACTTATAAAAAAAACAAGATTGTATTTTTGGGAGGGAGGATATGTATGAATTATCAAATCTTTATGTGTAAGAAATCTGATTGTGTGAAGTTGGTGCTGAGATATAGAGTTGTCCCATTTTTTGTATCTATTTTAATTTGCTTTACATGTGCATTTTTGATCCATATAATTATTAAAACTGGATTCTAAACAATTATTTATGGATTTGTGCAGTATTTACTTCAATTGTGTATTAGCAATTTCCTGAACTGAAATCTAGTTTCCATTTGATAAGCCATTATATTTTTGTCTAGTTCATTGATATAACTTCTTATAATTTAAGGAAAAAATAAAGATATGTCTAGGTCATGTGATTCTACCTCATTGCTAATCAACATATGAGGAAACTGCTATCTACAAAGCTTGTTTTCTGCCCCCAGCCTATTATAATTCCCAGTCTAAAGCTCATTGAAATCTAGTGCGGTCTTCTCTCTAAACCATTTTTATCTCAGCTAGTTGGAAGTGGTAACATTTTAAATCTACAACACAATTCCATTGTAATTATTTTTCTTAATATCTGTAAGACTTGAAATAAATGTTTGTTGCTTTTTTCATAGATAAGCTGTTAAGTTAATTGGTATCATAGTCCACTGTCCCATTTTTGACTGGGATTTCATTATGAAAAAAAATACCTGTAAAATTTGGATACAAAGTGAATGTTTATTGTTGAGAATTCCCTTTATTTTTTAACCAAAGTCTATAATTGTCACCTCAAGAGGAAATACAAATGTTATCAATAAAATAAAGTCTGTCTACATGGACTTGTCATTTATGTTTTTTCATATACAAGAAAAATGATTTTGGAGTCTTGGATGTGATGTTTCAGGTTTTCAGAATAGGCAGAACTAAGTAAAGCTACATGGTCATGTGCACAACTGTGCAATTCAAACTGGAAACCCAGTCATAGGAGAAAAGAAGAAATGGAAGTGAAACACACACATTGGGCTTTGTTATATTCACCTATCCATGAGTTCTATACTGATGGTCACTGAAAAGTTTCACAAAATGAATATCGTGAAATTTTATAGGAGAACTGATTTAAGCATATCCCCTTTTTTTGTTTGATGATCCAGGACTTAAAAGTAACTTGTTTATTTTTTCTTTGTTTAATTTATTAATCAACTTATCTTAGTATACAGCTCAACCAATTTACTATGCAGAATAGAAAGGCATACAATAAAATAAATCCTTAAAATCAACATGATATAAACCCTCTATCCCTCCTGCTTCTTGCTATCAACTTCCCCATCAACATCAACCAAAATTAAAAAACTAGCGTAACAATCCTCATCCCATAAAACATCCCACTTCTTACTCAACAAGAGCCCTTTCATAATCTCCTCGCCCTGTATTACCTAAAAAATTAATTTAGCCACACATATAATATCACCACTATAAGGGAAGAGAACCCAATTCAATTGGAATAAAGATTCAGGAATATAATTTACTTAATAACCAAGTTTTTCTGCCCTGCATGAAAATTAAATTCTTCTGTAAATGTAAGTCATCAGGAAGGCTGTTCCAAAGCTTGGGGCAATTATAGAGAAAACATGTTCTGCTGTTCTAGTCAAAAGTTTTTTTTAGGCAACCCAGAATAACCAAAATCCCCTCTGAGTAGACTGAAGCTGAAAATAGTCAAAGTAATAACTTTAAATATGATTCTAGCTTGAATAGGCAGTCAGTGTAACTGTTAAGCAGTCAAGAACTGGCATCTCTGGCCTTTGAGTCTGCTAGAATTCTAATTTCTGTATTTTTAATAGCTTGAAATAACTTTATATATTTTTCTGGTAGTCCAATCAAAATTGCATTGCAGTAATCTAGTTTAGGAATATGGAGTGCAAAGGAAGCTTTATTCAAGTCAGAGGTTACTAAGTAAGGATGAAGTTATTAAATCATCCTCACAGTACCATACGCACACTTGGTCACAGAAGTAATGTGAGTAGCAATGGTCAAATTAGTATGCGATATGCCATCCAAATTGTTACTGGCAGATTTTAAAAGTGCTATGCGTGTCAAAGTTGGGAGATATGCATGTGATTCGGCCTAGAGCATGCCGCACAAATTTTAAAAATTGTGCATCTCCTGGTACGCGCCCAAATTACACAGTTCAAAAAAGGTGTGTGGAGTGGGAAAGTCATGGGCAGGCTGAGTCTGTAACATGAAGTCTGTGCATATGTATTTACATGCACAAGCGAGCGCTGGAGTCCCCTACCGTGGAACTTTACTTCCACTATGGACGGCATGTAAGTAATAAAATAACAAAAACTAGGCTAGTCAGTGGGGTTTTAAGGGTCGGGGCTAATAAGGTAAAAGAGAGACAGGTTAGCTAGGGGGTTTAGGAAGTCTTCCTTACTGGGGTGAACTGGGAATGAACTGGGTAAAGGTAATTGTGTCGGCACACGTATTTACTAAAATCCCACCCACTTATGCACTCGAGGTGGCATTTGTGGCAATATAAAGTCATGCACACATGTGCGCATGTACAGCTGATTTTATAACATATACGCGCGTATATGTATGTATGCTATAAAAATCGCATCCACGTGAGCGAGCCAGCAAACACGCGCACACATGGCATGCATGCAGGTCCTAAAATTCCCCTCTTAGCCATCTGCAAAAAGATAGCATTTCAAACCTAAGACTGAAAAATTTCAAAAAGAAATTAAAAAGAAATAGTGAAGATAGAGATTGCTGGAGAATGCCACAAAAGAAATTTCAAGGGTCAGAAACACAATTTCCCATAGCCACTCTCTACAGTCAAAAAAGATTGAAACTAATGCAGTACTGCACCCTGGAACCTCACCACATTCAACAGATCAATCAAAAATTTGCAAATGACCATATGGAAAGCTGAGGTCAGATTGAGAAACCTACTTGAATTTTGCCAGTTTGCCATCCCCTTTGAAAATGGCAGTTTTGGGCAGTATGCACTTTGATCTGTGCTTGCAGGGCCAAATTTAAAATTTTGCTGCTCATTGGCACACAGCAATGTGTATGTATGGTGGACGGAGGGCCCTTGAGATTAGAGGAGGAATTGGGAGATCCTCAAGGTGCACCCTGCCTTGTTTTCGCTTCTTCTAAATTGCTCTCCACCACTTATGATGTTTTTTTCAGGTCCCTCCCTCTCCTTGCCTCCTCTCCACTTTCTCCTGTTGGCCCAACACTGAAGAAAACTAACCAAAAGTGATGCGGTTAGTGCTGCACTTTCAGCGGCAATCATGAAAAATCTGTGCGGGGTCTATGAGCTGCAGCATGCTCACAGACCTTGAGTGAGCCCTGCACCCTTCTCCTGCTTGGGTTTCCTGATTCTAAGGGAGCTCATACAATGGGTGGGGTTGTTGCAAGTGCTGCGAGTACATGCCGATCAGGTCCCATGCCGATTGATCTAATTTACTTTTGAAGTTGTGGTGCTGCCTGGATCTCTGCTGTTAGCCTTCTTTCAGTGTTGGGCCAATAGGATGGTGCCTTCAAAATTTGTCATTGCTAATGTGCATATCTGGGCCTGTTCACATGATGTATGGGTGAAAGGACATATATGAACTAGAAGGAGTCATATAGACTGCATTCCTCCTCCTATCAATAAGAGAGGCAGTTGCTTCTGTTAGGTGGATTTGAGCTTGGCTTTCATCAGGGAACAGAATTCCACAAGGGGCTTCTGAATGGGTTAAGGAGACACTTCCAACAGGGTAGGGATTCCAGAGGGGAGACTCTGGAAGGGAAGCCTTTGATAGGGATAGTTTAAAGGAGGTGGTGAAGAGGGATGGAGGAGAAAAATATTGTATATGTATCTGCCTAATTCACCCTGCCAGGAAAAGTTTGCATAGATGTGGGTAGAGGGAGGATGCATAATGACAACCTGCCCTATGGTGTTAAATATTCTGAAGTAACCAAGTTGTAATGTTAAACGATCTACCTCTATTTATTGGTTATACTATCTGATACTCTCATTACCTAGGTCCGCTTGACCCTCTAATACTCCCTACTTGTTCCGTTTGACCCCTTGTTAATTGTAACTTTATAAATCAATTTCTCATCCTTTGGTTTATCCCTGTTCATCTGTAAACCGATGTGATATGTTTATGAATGTCGGAATAAAAAAAGTTATTAAATAAATAAATAAATGTTTTTATTTATTGAGATTCAGCTCTCAACTTTTTCATTGGTAGCTTAAACCTATTTTACTTTCCCCAGAAGGTTTACAATTTAAGTACATTATTTTCAAGGGGGTTTTGCATGTAAAAATAGCATATGTGTGCATAAGTAGCATGTACTTGCAGATATGCTATTTTATAAATGCCAAGACTATGCATGTATTTTCATTTCACACATACATTTTACTGGTTGAATAAAAGGGCAGTCTAGGGGCGTTCCGGGATGAGGTTCAGAAATACATGCCATAGTTGCAATTTTGTAAGACATATATGCGTATACATTAGCAAAATTATTCATACACTTACACCTGCTAGTTGACTGGTATTAGTGAAATCAGGCTTGTCGGTTAGCTGCAATGTTTGGATTGGAGGCCTGGGTGAACTGGTGGGGGTTCAGGCTGAAGTGCTGGGAGTCTAGTTGAAATGGAGATGAGCTGGGTGAACTGGGAGCAGTATCAGCAAACTAGTGATTTTAAGTATATGTACAAGTACTTCCAAAACAGTGTGGGCCAGATTTTAAAAGCTCTACGGGCATAAATTCAGTGGAGTACATGCGTACAGTGCCTTATGCGAGCCGGGCCTATTTTATAAAGGCCCGGCAACACGCGATAAAGCCCCGGGATGCATCTAAGTCCCGGGGCTTGCAAAAAGGGGTGGGGCGTGGAGGGGGCGGGGCCAGAGGGGTTAGAGTAGGGCTAGGGGGGGTAAGGTTAGGGGAAGGAGTGGGAAGGTTAGGTTAGGGTGAAGGTAACGGGGGAAGCCCATGGGCATTGGCATGTGCAAGGTGCACTAGTATGCACCCCCTTACACGCGCTGACCCCCGATTTTATAACTTGTGCGCACCTGCGTGCACAAGTTATAAAATCGGGCATATATGTGTGCGTGCCGGGTAGCGTACCCACATGTATGCCCATGCACAGGTTTTAAAATCTACCCCTATATGTGCATACTTTATAAAATACCTGCCTAAGGGGGTCATTTAGTAAGCCATGGTATAGTCCACCAGAGGGACATAGCTTGTATTCCGGCCAACCTGTGCCATTTTGAATGGAGATGGTTATGGGATAGGTATCTAGGGATAGCCTGTGCTCCATTAGGCCACCAGGTATGCCCAGGGACTGGACTTTCAAGGGTCAGGGGATAAGGAGGGGGTTTGGGGACATCTACAGCAAGGAGGGTTTGGAGTTAAGAG
Source organism: Rhinatrema bivittatum (assembly GCF_901001135.1). Lineage (NCBI taxonomy): Eukaryota > Metazoa > Chordata > Amphibia > Gymnophiona > Rhinatrematidae > Rhinatrema > Rhinatrema bivittatum. The sequence goes on along the minus strand of NC_042624.1, from coordinate 47,186,259 downwards.
GATGAAATTTATTTTAAAAGGGCAGCATTGGGTAGGAAGGAGGTGGAATTTGCCACATGACATGAAACTTTATTTATTTGTTTTTTACAAGAGGACTGACCCTAGAGGTAGCAGGGAAAGGGAGGAGATCTCACTAGATACCATGGGGGGGGGGGGGGTTATAACTGGAGTGGGGGATGGTCTGTCAGGCAAATATGGCCCTTTCAGAAACAGCCAGGGAGCAACAGGATACACGTTAGCATCCCAGTGCTCCAGAGTAAAGTTAGCTACAACTCCAGAGTTCTAGTGAACTTACTGGAAAATAACATGACTTGTGATTTTTCAGGCAAGCTGTCTTTTATTTACATAAAATGTACTAGTAATGAACTGCTTTGCATGCATTTGCAAGCAAAGCAGTCATAACCATATTTACGATATTAGGGGGTAAATAATTCATGGTACTGAAAATACCACACTTTGGGGTAGATTTTCAAAGGGGTATGCGCGTAAGGTACGCGCGTATCCCCCAAAAACCTACCCCAAACCCCCCCTGCGCACGCTGAGCCTATTTTGCATAGGCTTGGCGGCGCGCGCGCAAGTCCCGGGGCTTGCATGGAGGGGCGTGACGGGGGCATGTCGGGGGCGTGCCACGAGTGACGCGGCATTTTGGGGGTGGGCCCAGGGGCGTGGCACCATCCCGAGGGCGTGGTCGAGGCCTCCGGACCAGCCCCCGGGTCGGGTGATGGCGCGCCAGCAGCTGGCTGGCACGCGCAGATTTACGCCTGCTTTCCACAGGCGTAAATCTGCCAACAAAGGTGGGGGGGGGGGTTAGATAGGGCCAGGGGGGGTGGGTTAGGTAGGGGAAGGGAGGGGAAGGTGAGGGGAGGCGGAAGGAAAGTTCCCTCCGAGACCGCTCCGATTTCGGAGCGGCCTCGGAGAGAACAGGCAGCGCGTGCTGGGCTCGGCGCGCGCAGGTTGCACAAATGTGCACCCCCTTGCACGCGCCGACCCCGGATTTTATAAGATACGCGCGGCTACGCGCTACGCGTTTGCACCTGGTGAGCGAACAAAAGTACGCGCTCGCGCAAAATTATAAAATCTACCCCTTTATTGCTGCTTTAAGGTGTTTACTGCATATTAAACACCTAATGCAGCTTAATAAATAATCATCTAAGTTTGTACCTACGGCAATGGACGGTAAAGTGATTTGACCATGGTGAGAAAGAACATCAGTGGGAAAAAGTAGAAAAAACCCTATCTTCCCTGTTTTTCAGCCTGCTCCTCTACTTCTCTGTTTAAATAAACATAAATTTTATTATGCAGGCCTGTTTAGGGTTAACACATTTATGACAATGACAATACAACATACATTAGGGCTCTGTGAACTTGTACATTGCCTAATATGGTCTTTAATGCACATTAAACAAGATAGTAGTAATATGCTGAAAATTTCCTCAGTTAAAGATGCTATATTCATTAGGGATGTGAATCGTGTCCTCGATCGTCTTAACGATCGATTTCGGCTGGGAGGGGGAGGGAATCGTATTGTTGCCGTTTGGGGGGGTAAAATATCGTGAAAAATCGTGAAAAATCGTTAAAAATCGAAAAATCGAAAAACCGGCACATTAAAACCCCCTAAAACCCACCCCCGACCCTTTAAATTAAATCCCCCACCAAATAACTTAAATAACCTGCGGGTCCAGCGGCGGTCCGGAACGGCAGCGGTCCGGAACGGGCTCCTGCTCCTGAATCTTGTCGTCTTCAGCCGGCACCATTTTCCAAAATGGCGCCGAAAAATGGCGGCGGCCATAGACGAAAAAGATTGGACGGCAGGAGGTCCTTCCGGACCCCTGCTGGACTTTTGGCAAGTCTCGTGGGGGTCAGGAGGCCCCCCACAAGCTGGCCAAAAGTTCCTGGAGGTCCAGCGGGGGTCAGGGAGCGATTTCCCGCCGCGAATCGTTTTCGTACGGAAAATGGCGCCGGCAGGAGATCGACTGCAGGAGGTCGTTCAGCAAGGCGCCGGAACCCTCGCTGAACGACCTCCTGCAGTCGATCTCCTGCCGGCGCCATTTTCCGTACGAAAACGATTCGCGGCGGGAAATCGCTCCCTGACCCCCGCTGGACCTCCAGGAACTTTTGACCAGCTTGTGGGGGGCCTCCTGACCCCCACGAGACTTGCCAAAAGTCCAGCGGGGGTCCGGAAGGACCTCCTGCCGTCCAATCTTTTTCGTCTATGGCCGCCGCCATTTTTCGGCGCCATTTTGGAAAATGGCGCCGGCTGAAGACGACAAGATTCAGGAGCAGGAGCCCGTTCCGGACCGCTGCCGTTCCGGACCGCCGCTGGACCCGCAGGTTATTTAAGTTATTTGGGGGGGGGGGTTCGGGAGGGTGAGGGATTTAATTTAAAGGGTCGGGGGTGGGTTTTAGGGGGTTTTAGTGTGCCGGCTCACGATTCTAACGATTTATAACGATAAATCGTTAGAATCTGTATTGTATTGTGTTCCATAACGGTTTAAGACGATATTAAAATTATCGGACGATAATTTTAATCGTCCTAAAACGATTCACATCCCTAATATTCATGCTCAATCTAAAAATAAAATAATTAAAATAGAAGGGTTGACTATCTGTAGCATCAACAGAAATTTCAATAGTACTAAATGAAACACAGGTTGCCTGAAAAATCACGAGGTTTTTTAGATGCTTGCCCTCAATGGGTGTTAAAGAATTCTTAATGATTCTTTCATTGAAGTTCTTCCTAAATTGGTGATTTTTCTTTGAGAGGGGGCCTTTTTCCTGATCATTTTAAACAAGCAGTAGTTTGCCCCATACCAAAAGATTCTAATAACCTGTTGCCATATAATGATCCTGTAAACTACCATCCTATATTGGTTTTGCCCTCAGTAAGGAAAATTATCAAGAAAATTGTTTTAAAAACTTACTTATTTGGAGGACAATATTATTCTCCATCGTTACCAGAGTGGTTTACATCATGGACACAGTACAGAGACCGTTTTAATTTCAATTTCAGATTTTATCGTTCGAGAGTTGGATAAAAATCACCAAGTAGTATTGATTCAGTTTCTCATTCCATATTATCAACTAGGCTTGCCGAAATTGAGGTCGGAGGAAAATAGCTGAATGGTTTTCTTCTTTTCTGAAGGATCAGTCCTATCAAGTAAGAGTAAGGCAAGATAAATTAGACTGGATCCCACTGCATTATGGTGGCCCATAAGTTTCCTGTTATCTGCAATGCTGTTCAATATCTACCTCTTGATGTTATGTGCATTGCTTGAGACAATGAATGCTGTCTTTCATTGTTATGCTGATGATATACGGCTACTGTATATCATCAGCAACCCAACCCCACAACCCTATTCCCTCATCCCCTCCCCTCTTCTCATGCCTTGCCTTCCTTCTCTCCCCCCCTGAATCATCACATCTTAATTTATTTGTATTCTGTCCTCAGTCACCCCTCATGACAAATGCTAATTTCTGCTCGGGAAGATATGATTTTCCTCACGCCTAATTAACATTTGTTCAAAGTTATTTTCTATTCTCACTTCGACTACTATGTTTATAGTTACTAATATATATATATATATATATATATATATATATATATATATATATATATATATATATATATATATATATCAACAGTTATGTACTTTCTTCATATCATGTTATTTACCTTTTTCTTACCATGGTATACAACCAATTTGTTCCAGCAACATAGCTCTCTGCTTCAACGGCAGGGGAGAAAGACTGATAACTTCATGCATATCCAGCATAGCTCTCTGCTTCAACGGCAGGGGAGAAAGTCTGATACTTTACTTTCAATGCATATCCAGCATATCTCTCTGCTTCAACGGCAGGGGGGATGAAGAAAAGTGGATCTATATACAGACAACCAACAAGGACTGAATTACATAGTCTGGGTAAACAAATAAGCATCGGTATAGCTTGCTTATTGCGGCGGTTACTACCCCTAACTAATTAAGCTAGATATTTCACTTAGATGCAGTTCCAACACTGCTCTCTACATTAATGGTGGAGGTGGAAGGGAAATAGAACCAAAAGGTTACTAAGAGCCAAGAGTAACAGATAAGGATGAGAAAAAAAAAAGTGTGAAGCTTGCTGGGCAGACTGAATGGGCCGTTTGGTCTTCTTCTGCCGTCATTTTTATATTTCTATGTAACTTTTCACTAGGGATGTAAATCATTTTTCAACGATTAAAATTATCGTCCAATAATTTTAATTTCGTCTTAAATCGTTAAAGAACATAATACAATAGAAATTCTAACGATTTATCATTAAAAATCGTTAAATCGTGTTAGTGCGCAGTAAATCCCGTTAGTGAGCACTAACTCCCAGTTAGTGCGCACTAACTCCCGTTAGTGCGTACTAACTCCCGTTAGTGCGTACTAACAGAAAATGATACAAATTGACACTTTCCAGGTCAGTAAAGGTCAGTTAGGAATGAATATGTATTCCTATTGGCTGGCTGCCCTCTTATCTATTGATGTTACCAAGGTTCCCACTGAGGTGATGGTTGGGGGGTATGGGAAATGGAAACTGTTGGTAGTTGACAAAAAAAGTAATGTGATCAGTCAATGTGACTAGAACTTGTGCCCTATTCCTGATACCAGGGGTGTTGTGATCTTCCTGCACTCAGTGCCCTATCCCTGATACCAGGGGTGTTGTGATCTTCCTGCACACAGTGCCCTAACCCTGACACCAGGGGTGTTGTGATCTTCCTGCATGCAGTGCCCTATCCCTGATACCAGGGGTGTTGTGATCTTCCTGCATGCAGTGCCATATCCCTATTAATACCAGGAGTGTTGTGATCTTCCTGCACACAGTGCCCTATCCCTGATACCAGGGATGTTGTGATCTTCCTGCACACAGTGCCCTAACCCTGATACCAGAGGTGTTGTCATCTTCCTGCATGCAGTGCCCTATCCCTGATACCAGGATGTGTGCAAGAAGATCACAACACCCCCGGTAACCGGGATAGGGCACTGCATGCAGGAAGATCACAACACCACCGGTATCAGGGTTAGGGCACTTTGTGCAGGAAGATCACAACACTCCTGGTATTAGGGATAGGGCACTTTGTGCAGGAAGATCACAACACCCCTGGTATCAGGGTTAGGGCACTGTGTGCAGGAAGATCACAACACTCCTGGTATTAATAGGGATATTGCACTGCATGCAGGAAGATCACAACACCCCTGGTATCAGGGTTAGGGCACTGCATGCAGGAAGATCACAGCACCCCTGGTATCAGGGTTAGGGCACTGTGTGCAGGAAGATCACAGCACTCCTGGTATTAGGGATAGGGCACTTTGTGCCGGAAGATCACAGCACTCCTGGTATCAGGGTTAGGGCACTTTGTGCAGGAAGATCACAACACTCCTGGTATTAGGGATAGGGCACTTTGTGCAGGAAGATCACAACACCCCTGGTATCAGGGTTAGGGCACTGCATGCAGGAAGATCACAACACCCCTGGTATCAGGGTTAGGGCACTGTGTGCAGGAAGATCACAACACTCCTGGTATTAATAGAGATATGGCACTGAGTGCAGGAAGATCACAACACCCCTGGTATCAGGGATAGGGCACTGTGTGCAGGAAGATCACAACACCCCTGGTATCAGGGTTAGGGCACAAGTTCTAGTCACATTGACTGATCACATTACTTTTTTTGTCAAGCTACCAACTGTTTCCATTTCCCATCCCCCATATATTGTCAGTGGGAACCTTGGTAACATGAATAAATAAGAGGGCAGCCAATAGGAATACATATTCATTCCTAAACTGACCTTAACTGACCTGAAAAGTGTCAAATTGTATCATTTTCTGTTAGTGCGCACTAACTCCCGTTAGTGCCCACTAATCGGAAAAAACGATTTTTTAACTAAAAAATCATGCCAAACACGATTTTCTTCTCCTGCCAGACGATTTCGATCGTTAAGACGATAGGGCACACGATTCACACCTCTACTTTTCACTCGTTATTATCTGTTCCATGAAAACCGATACGATGTGCAAATGGTTATCGGTATATAAAAACCTTTAATAAAATAAATAAATAATTAAATACATACTGTTTTCAGTAGCTGATAATTGGGAACATTGTAAATGATACCACTCAGTGGATGACTAAGAATGGTCCATTAGTAAATATTTTAAAAAATGAATTGATCCCTTTTGCATGGGTGAAGGATATGAACACTTCAATTCAATACCGGAGGATGTGGTGAAGACCAGAACTGTGAAGGACTTCAAAGGGGCGTGGGATAAACACTGTGGATCCATAAAGTCAAGAGGCCGCCAATGAAGAGTGGGTGACTCGCCAGAATGATGGCTAATGCCTGGAGACAATACCCTTATTCAATAAACGTACACATGCTTACTGTGACTCCAACATCATTCTAGCTTCAACAGCAAGAGGAAATGTGGAATAAAGGATCTGCACTCACAAAGGGGGGAGTAGCTGGCTTGTTACGGCGGTTACTACCCCAAACCAAATAAGCCTGTTACTTCAATTTCTATGCAAATACAGCATAGTTCTCTGCTTCAACGGCAGGGGAGAAGAAAAAACTGATACTACACACATCCAGCAGAGCTCTCTGCTTCAACGGCAGGGGAGAAGAAAAAAGGGTTCGCACTCACAAAGCGGGGAGTAGCTGGCTTGTTACGGCGGTTACTACCCCAAACCAAATGTGCCTGATACTTCACTTTCGATGCATATCCAGCATGGCTCTCTGCTTCAACAGCATGGGAGAAGAATAAACTGATATTTCAAGCATATCCAGCATAGCTCCCTGCTTCAACAGCAGGGGAGAAGTAAAACAACCAATAAGGGCTGTATAACATAGTCTGGGTAAAACAAATAAGCATGGGTGTAGCTTGCTTATTGCGGCGGTTACTACCCCTACTACCCCTAACTTATCAGCTAGATATTCACTTGGATGCAGCTCCATCACTGCTTTCTACATTAATGGTGGGGGTGGAAGGGAAATAGAACCAAGAGCTAAGAGAAACAGATAAGTATGAGAGAAAAAAGTGTGTGAAGCTTGCTGGGCAGACTGGATGGGCCATTTGGTCTTCTTCTGCCGTCATTTCTATGTTTCTATGTTTCAATATTCTTACAAATTGGTAGATCTAATGTTACAGTGGTTGAGTCCATTCAACACCTAGGAGTTGTTTTGGATATGGGATTCACCATGCAATTAGTTACCAACTGTTGTCTGGAAAGACTCTTTTAAATTAAAACAAATATGGACATTGAAATATTTGATTGAAAAGACTGATTTTAGGTGTACTATGCCGGCATTTGTGTTATTGGGCTTAGATTACTGCAATGCCCTCTATATTGGCCTTCCAAAATGTCATTTGAGGGCATTGCAGATCCTAATGAATTCAGCCTCTTTGTTTACTCACATTTCACCTGTTTTGATGCAGCTCTATTGGCTGCCGGTTGAATTTCAAATTTATTTTTAAGATTTTAACATTAGTCCATTGAATTCTTTATGGTGATTGCCCTGCCTATGGAAATATTTGGTACAGTTACATTGTCCTCGGTGAAACCTGTGTTCTGTACATCTTCAATTATCTATTCCTGGCAGTAAGGAGACTCTTCTCAAACAAACCTCTAAGTGGACAGTTTCATAAATAGCCTCTAATTTGTGGAACTCTACTCCCTTGGAGCTACGCCTGATCAGAGACGAAAAATATTTTAGCAAAAAACTTAAAATTTGTTTGAAAATACTTTTAAATAATTTATTTGTGCTGCTTGTTATTTTATTTTGGATATGTATGATTGTTTAGTTTAACCTGTTGTGATCCACTTTGAACAATTTGGGGTAGATTTTAAAAGCCCTACATGCGTGAATCCATAGGAAGGAGGGAGGGGAGGACAAGGTAACACATCTTACATATATAATACAAAATAAAAAACTTGGTAACAAGATGTGGAATAAAATTGGCTTCATCTTTATTACAATAAATGGTATTACAAGCTTCGTGCCCGAGCTTTAACATAGGTAAGTTATCTGAAGGTCATCACTGTGCAGGCAGCACATCATCTCCAGCCTTGGTCCCGCCACAACCAAGCACCCGAGAGGAAATCACAGGGTGCTCCTGTCACCCGCCACGTCCAAGCAAGGTGACTGCCTCAATGAAGGGTGTGGGCATTTGGTTTGCCTCTACACCAGGGCCAGTGGGCCCTGGTGACAGATAGCCCCCCTCACATTGATATTATTTGTCACCTGCTGTCACTAGTGAAACCCCCTCCACTGTTGCCCTTGTACCACAAGAAATGGGTAGAGTGGATAGGTTTCCCAAACGAGGCAGCCGTGTGGAGGACAGGAACCCAACAGAGAGCTTCCTCCGTGTGGCTGCCCCCACCCACGGGACAGCCCAGGGCCAGAGATGGCCAATCAGCCATCCCAGATTATCCACACCCTGCTTCCGGCTGAGCTCACCTCTGAGCCCCCCTTTTCGCCCCCCGCCTGTACCCCGAGGTCCCGCACCTGGACTGGGTATGCTCCGTTCGGCGGGGGAGGAGCTGCCCTCGGCGCTCATGGTCCACGTCATTGGCCACGCTGACATCGCACCTGGGACCCCTTCCTTGGCAGGCTGACATCGCACGTGGACTGCGTCATCAGCCTGCACCGAAGCCGCGCTGCTGAAGAGGCAGCGTCTCCCACCCCCTCCTCGGCATTCGCGGCATGCGTGGACACCGCCGATAACCTTGCATCGCGCACGCTACAGCGCCGCATTTATAAAATAAATTATTAATAATCTGTATTAGGCAAAGGTAAGCTTTGTCTTATGAGGGGCTAATGTACTGTAAGGGACAGAACAGTTTTCACTCTTTGGTATCTATATAAATGTATATCTTAACTATCTATCTGTCCATAGATAGGAAAATGTATTTTAAATATTTTCACAAAAGCTAATTTTCTATGCTGTTCTTCCTCTTTTTGTATCTTATTATGCTATTTTGGGTAGGCTTTTTGTACTCTTAAGGCATTTTCAGTATGTGTTTTGATGCATTTTTTCCCCCCTATTTTACTATATGGTGTCAGGCTAAATATATGAGGCAGACCTGATACTGAAGAATTGTCAAATTTTATTGGCTTCTTCCTCTTACATGGGCTGAGATCACTTCTTCAGAAGGCTCAGTGAGTCTCCTCTGCCCAATTCCAGATATTGCTGATATTAGAATAACTTTACATGTCCAAACAGGAATAATTATCCTCACGCATATTCAAATGAGACAGATAATGCATTCTGTCATAAAGACAGAGCTATGTCTCATTATATGCTCATTATCACCTCCATTTGGGCTCCAAAGGTCCCTCTTTTTAAACTCAAGAGTATACAACAGTCAACTCTCCTGAATAGCTTAGCATCTCTGCCTCCTTTCCAACCTCTAAATGGGTGACTTGACCTCTTTGTTTTTTAGTATTCAATAACCCTTTTATCTATTAGGCATATATTACTCAATTTCCAAAGACTTATAAATGAAGTATGCATATAAATCATCAGATATATGTGCATGCTTTTACACCTGCTAATTAAGTCACAGATATTAAACATGACTTTTCTTTTGTCTACAGTTTTGGATGGAAAGTCTGGAGCAAGGGGTGAAGTGTATGGAGGAACTACTGAAGTCTGGGTCAACTGGTGAATATCTCAGTAAATTTGTGATTGGAAATACGAGAGCAAGTAAGTATTTTCATAATTGATATACATCAGTTAAGCTGCCTCTGCATATAACATAAAGGATATTATACACATGTTACACGTTTTTAATTTGTAAAATATATATACATTTATATAATATTTGTGAAAAGTATATGTCCTCTCCATTTGAAGCTTGTGAGCAGTCCCCACTGTGCAGTTTATAAAACACAAGCATAACTTTAGATGCACCTTGTGTATATATGTAATGATTTATACACAATATTGAAAAATTAAAATTACTCTCTAGATGTAAAGACTAAAAAAAATGAATATGTGAATGTGACAGAGAGGGAATTCAACACAGTCAGAAACAGCCTTGTGATAGCTTGTCAGAGAGACAGATAATGCGCCAGAGGAGGATTTATTATTTTATTTATTTAGATACGTTTTATACCCTGCCTTTACCAATATGGTCTCATTGTGAATTACAATGAAATCTATAATTAAATTCCAGTTACATTAGAGCCATAAAGCATCTACATGTCTAAAATGGGTTTTACATATATAAATGTACTTTACCCATGTAAGTGGGCTTTTGAAAATTGCTACAATATATGCCATTGAATTGTCCATAGGATTTATCTATATAAGTGCACTTTATGCAGGCAAATGGGTTTTGAAAATTGCTACAATAGTAGTTACATTTACATCTGTAAATCTTTTTGAAAATTACTGATAGTCGACCATATCATTATTATTTTTGATAAGAAGGGGAGGCGGGAGGCTGGAGACTAGACAATAGTTGTCAACTATTTTTGGGTCAGAAATAGGTTTTTTTTAGGGTTGTCATTTTTAAAAAGAAATAAGAGGAGAGAGGCAATGGCTGAACTAAACAGGATCCAAATAAGCTGAGGGTTACAACAAAGGTGAGGATATTCATGTAAGCAGGTTGGATGAGTCTGCTGTTGAACTTAGCAGCCTGAACAGCATACAGTAGAAAGGATGTCTGATTTTTGTATAGATCTTAAACCAACCTATATATGAGATGCCTGTTGTTCTGTCTAGAAGTCTCTGGTATTGCAGGAAATGGAACTGTGCTACAGCCTGTAGATAAGCAAGTTATAAAAATATATATAAAGTTGTTGCATTATGGCAAGTGCCTGGCTGTGCAGATGTTTCTAGAGATATGTAAGTCATCCAGAGCAAGAGTGGTGTCCTGCATAGTGAAAAAGGAGTTCATTTCCACTCACATTCTTTACTAATTAAAACATCCTATTTACATCTTTCAATTCTGTCATAATTGGGAAGACTTTAAATTCTTTAAAGTAAGTATATATTTCAAAAGTCAGAGAGAACGCAGATCTTAATACTAAAACATTTATTGAATGATAAACAGTTTGACACATGGTGGGGGGACGAGTCAAGATGGCTGCCGAGTGAGGAACGCTGAGAATACTCTCCCTGCCGCTTCTATTACTTCTTTGTCCTTTTCCTTTACCAAATGCCTCACACAAAACATAAGGCTAAGCTGAGGGGTACCAGCATAAGTTCCCCCTTGCTTGAATCTCATCAACCACGGATTGAGGGTTTTTTTCCAGCAGCCTAGAAAATGGCTGCAGGTATAATGGCTGCAGGGAATGATCTTGGGCAAACGCTGTTCCCACTGATCGAAGAAACATCTTTATCCCCCAGATTGCCTATCACGCCCTCTCCTCTGAAATGTACTCTGTCTCTTGGGGACAAATACCTATGGAGGAGAGTCAGGCTGACTTAGGAGCGAGGCGAGCTGAGACTGTCCTTGTCTGGGACTCTTATGGCTCAGAGCCTGATTTCAATCTGAGCGCTGTTGGAGGAGAGAGCCCTATTTCAAGGGCAATGGAAGCGGTTACTTCCCCCGACCACTACCTTTAACTTCGCTGGATCTGCCTGAGGGCGTTAAAATGAGACGACAAGCGCAGAGCAGAACGTGCCATTTTCCAATCTGAGTTTACTAAACCCTCAGATTATCTTCAAGGTATTATGGAATGCCATTGTTTTGCTTGAATCATCTATTTCTGCTTTAACTAGAGCTTCTTTAGAGACTAATTCTAAGGTTTTGGCAAATGTAAATACTATTTCTCAACATGGAACTAAATTTGAAGTTTTGGATACCCGGTTAGCTGCAGTCGAAAAAGTCCAACATGCTTTATAAAGTTCAATCTGATTTAATTCTACTAAGAAGTTGGAAAATATTGAAAACTCCCTGAGGAGCTATAACCTGCGGTTCTAAATTTTCCTGTTATAAAATCTATACCTATTATGGACTTATTCAAAAGCTACGTTTCCCAATTTCTTAAAATTCCTGATGCAGCAATGCCGGTATTACAAAAATGTATTTTCTGCCTAAAACAGAAGAAGCCGCTACAAGAAGTTTTTCTAAGGAATCTTCTTTGACCAGTACTCAGCTTCTTGAATCTTCACATGAGATGGATGTTTCTAAAAGAGAAACTCTTTTGGTCTCCTTTGCCTTTCTGTTGGATCGCAATTCTGTTCTCAGATTTTTATTTTGTAATAGGAAGTCCTTGTTTTATGGACAGAAATTATGGTTTTATCCAGATATCACTGAAATAACTCAACTTCGTAGGAAAAAATGTCTATCTTTGCATGCTGAGATACTTTCAAGGGGGGCCCAATTAATTTTTCTGTACCCTTGTAAATGTCATGTGAAAAATAGGAATGTTAATTCTCCTTGTTTAAGTTTTTGCTTTGTTTCTTTATATTGTAATTCTATCTGTATATTCCTAAATATCCTGAATAATGTATTCTTATCTGATATTTGAATGTGATTTTAAAAAAATTAAAAAAAACAAACAGTTTGACATTTACTGTGAATGGTATGGCACAGACAGCAGACCCGATACGTGACACAGCTGTGATGAGAAACTCTGAGAGCTCAGTCAAAGGCAGATGGAAGCTGTAGAGAAAACCGTAGCTACAAGTACATAGTAGAAACCAGCAGCAAATGGGAAATAGATGTGAAAGAAGGCACGGAAGCATGGTGAAAAGAGAGATGCTTCCGAAAGCCTGCAGAGGATTCAGGAAAACTGCAAGCTTGACAAGTGCCAGTTCCAAACTGAACTTTCAGCAGGAAGTATGATCTCCCAGGAAGTCCAAGGGGCAAAGACCTTGGAAGACCTTGGAAAGAGCAAAAGAACATAGAGGAGGAGCAAACAGGAACAGATCCAATCAGAAGCTCAGCAACATTTAAACAATAACCAATCAGGAAAGTTCCACAACATACAGAGAATCTAAGCTATGCAGTTGGGTGCAGTGTAAATTTGGGTCCCTGATATTTGTTGCGGAGGGGCCTTTCTATTTGTGACAAGCTTTGTTATGGATCCACAAGGTTAGTGGAATAGCAAGCTCTGATGTACCCCCCCCCCCCCACCAGAGAGGATTCAGGTGAGGGGAAGGGTGAGGTTAATAGTTAGGATTCATCATCATCATCATCATATTTCTTTATAACCCACCTTACCTACAATGTTTAAAGCAGTTCAGAATAATAAACCTTAAAAGATCAAGCACCCAATTAGATTTCCCTGTCAGGTCATCTAATAAAGTCGCAGCTAATTTACCCAAGTCTGACATGGTGTAATGCATTTTCTTCTGTCAGGTTTTGGTGTGTGTGTGGGGGGGGGAGGGGAAGGGTTAAGAACAGGTCCTACCCTATCTTACTGAAGTATATTCCAGTCAGCATAGTTTGCTGAAAATGCTTTAACATCTTTGCTCAGCACATACAATAATATATGAGGCTAAAGAGTGTATTTTAGAGAGATTTTGAAATGGGGATTTCTTGTGTTGTGTGGCTATTAGTTCATAGAGTAGCTCCAAATACATATATTTTGAATGCAAATATTGTTACAGTGTTTAGAGTCATTATGTATTTATGGTCAATCCATATTAAGTCTGGCAATGTCATTTAGCAGTCAAAAGTAGCACCAATTTTTCATATATATTAATTTAGCCATTTCCCTAGAATAATCAAAGTCATGCTCATAACTGAGTTGTATGAAGATCTAAAATGAGATGTGCTCTCCTTTGCCACTATTGTATGTCTTGGGTATTTATTAAGGAATGTAATGACAGGCAAAATTATACTGAATGACCAAGAGCAAGAGACATATTACCATGGCAACATATCACCCCAGGGCATATCTTAATGCTATTATGCCATGGATATTAAAGCATTCACAGAAGGCTACAATGGTTGTATCCTTCCATTCTGAAAAAAAATGGTCAGAAGTTCCTAAGTATATTTTTTTCCAATAAAAGGGAAACTGTATACCTAATAAGCAGACACATTGACTTGTAAATGCAATTAACTGAACTAGACAGACATATCACTGTCTAAAGCTTTTTCAATATGGCCCTCAATATCCGTTTCATGTTGTAATCAGATTTAGATGATAGCGTACAGAAAGTGAAATACAATGGCAGTTATAAAACTAAGTGAATAAAGAATGAAACATATTTTAGTGAAAAATTATGAAGTCCTAGTACTGACTAACATTTCTATGAGTTTAATAATACAGTGAATATAAATTGCTGCATCCATATATTCTTTCATATACCATAATATGCATTTTACTTTCCTATTGCATGTGGTACCATTAAAGTTTAATCACTTGGAATATGCTGACATTGATTCCAGCCAGACATCTTAGCTTGACTTTTTCTTAGCATATGATCCAGAATTTGACTTTTAACATTTCCCCCTACACTCTGTGCTATTTTAACCATCCACAGCACTTGCGCAGGAAGGTAGCTCAAGGGAGGTTTTAATATCCTTTAAAGTTAGCTAGTTTTTTACTACGAATGCTCTCTTTTAAATTAAAATCTGGGAGTAATATGACTTTTTTGCATATATTTTAAGTTATTCACGTTAAAACAGATTTTCTTCCTTTACGTTTTTAGCTTACTTTTTTAAGGAAAAGAAGGCTTATGAGATTGCTGTGAAAGAGTGTGTGTGGTGTGTGTGTGTGTGTGTGTGTGTGTCCCTATCCACTGGGAATGTTCAGAACAAGTAAGGGGAGACATGAGGACCCTGACAGGGACCAGGGGTTTTTCACATCAGGGAAAATGCATGGACTACGGATATGTTCATATGCACATCCTGCAAAGTAGCTCCTTCACCTTTAGTTGGAAATGATTGGTTTCTACTTGGACACCCTTTAAAAGTTTCCTTCTTTCCTCTTTCTTTCTGCTTGGATGTCACAGAGGGCCATCATATATGGCACCTGTCTTCCATATACAAACCAACTGCTGCACTGACCTATTGTAGATGAGACAGTAGGATGCAAGCAACTTGGAAACCTGCAGCCTAATGCTTGAATAAACACAAGGTGGTCAATATTCAAAGCACGTTCAGCGCTATTTAACTGGATAAGCGTGACTTATGTGTCTATGTAGCAGCAGCTGAATATGCACCCACGTTCAGCGGCTGCCACTTAGATGCATACGTTTTGGCAGGCAGTGGGCAGATCAGGGCAGAGCAAGTTAGCAGTACAACTTATGCAGCTAACTGCCAATATTGGGACTTAGCCGCATAAATTGTATGGCTAAGCTTAGATGTGCCATAGAGCAGGTCTAACCTTGGCTGGTTTGACTTATCTGGCTAAGCACTCTGTTATATGTGTATATAACCCCATTCCCGGGTGTTGACTGCTACCTGATGAAGTTGTAACAGAATTTGTTGTTTCTCTTTGGGGCTGGTACCTTCCAGGGCTCGCTACTGCACCATCTCTTCTTTTCAGGGCCTGGATTCTTGGTCAAGTGGGAGAGGGATACAACTCCCAAGGCTCTGAATGCTAAGGATGGCTCCACAGGTCTTTTGTTAGGGTCCCTGGGGAGGATAGTTGTATGTCCCAGTGTGTGCTGGAGGTCCCAAAGAAATCACTGGAGTCACTGTGTTAGTGTCCAAATAAATCTTTACTGTTGACATGAGTGAAAATGGCACAACATTGATCCACAGCATCACAGCACATGTTCTTTTACAATGTACTCCCTCAATCTGTGCATGAATATCAGCTGCCAGAGCCATGGGGAACTTCCTTCCTCCAGGGCCTGCTAAAATAGAGTATCCAGGTGGGCAAGGTGTCCTTTAGCTGGGCAGGAGCACCCCTCCAGCTGGCTAAGATACAAAGTGTCAGTCTCTGCGCTGAGAGATAAACTCTCTCTCTTCCCAGGGGTCTGAAGAATCACCAGGTGGGTGTCTTCCTGAATTCTAAGCTCAGCCTTTAACTCACAGTTAGTTGTATAATTTCTTCTTAAATCTTAATGCAGTCCCTTAGATCTTTTCTTCCAATCCCTGATGGGAGAGATCCCCTGGAGCAGGGCTTTCGGTGCTCCATTCAGGTAGGAAGGGTAGTCAAAAACTTCCTCCTGGATATTAAACTTAATCTTTACACAACTTAGAATAACACCGGGGTGACTCCTTACAGCAGGTCACTGTCACCTCCTTCCTCACTGAGGCTATGGGAGGCAGGTCTTCCCTAACCTGCCCAAGCCCAGTCCCAGGGTTCCCCATTCCCTGGGCCCAGGAGCTGAACAGGCTCCAGCAAAGACCCTACCACTTTAAAGCTTAAAAGGTAAATTTCAAAACTTGCGTGCTGGCGTCCATGTCCTCATGGTTCCCGGCACATGCACATGGACGTGGCAATTTTATAACATGCGCGCGATGCGTGCATGTTATAAAATCTGCTACCCATGTGCGCGGTAATACAATTTTATAATCAGTGTGTGCATGTGCGTGTGAATGCCGAATCGTGCATGTAAGTGGGAGGATTTCATTAGATGCACGCTGCGACATGATAGGCCCTATTCCCTGTTCTCTCCCACTCTGCTTCTAACTTCGTAACCCCCCCTACCTAACCTGCCTCCCTTTTCCTCTGCTAACCCCAACCCCTAAAACCCCACTAACTACCCTAGATTTTTTTGTTTTTCTACTTACCTGCTCTCTGGAGCAGCAGCAACTTGAGCAGGCCAGTTGGCTCTCGGAGCACGTTTCAGTGGGACAATGCCTAATGGTGCTGTCCCAGTCCACCCAGGCCCCACCCACACTCCACCCAGACCCCACCCAGACCCTGCCTCTGGCCCACCCCTTTTCCCCAAACATGATCTTCTGCGTGTACCAGGAGATACGTGCGTGGCTGTGGGCCTATGAAGATCCACACTTCACGCGCGCAGCCCAGCCACTCAAGTATCTCCTGGATTTCACGCATGCAAGGCTTTTAAAATTAGCACTTAAATTAAAAAAAAAAAATGCACTCAGAGGCTTGCTTGGCTCCTCTGGCTCGGTCTGAACAATAATAAAAAGCTTAACTGTCTCTACCTCTGAACTCTGTTATAATCTCAAAGGACTGCCTCCCTAGCAGTAGCCTGATCCCTCCTTTAAAAGCTCACTAGAGGGATGGTCATTTCAGACCCTGCAGAAGAAGGGGCTGTGTTTGAATGAATCCTCCCCCACTTTCATTCTGCACTTGACACCCAGGACCTAGTGGTAACAGAACTGAGTGTCTGTACATGTATATTCAGTGGCATAGCCGTGCTGCTGAATATTCATCATAACTTAGCCGGATACATTCTATCCAGCTAACTGGGTCATTAATCAAAATGTGTTATGGCATTAATGCCATAATGCATGTGATTAAGAACAGTAATGCATGGCGTGAATGCAAATTTTTGGGAGAGGTGTGAACAGGGAGGAGTTTGGGTAGGATTTAGTAAAATGAGGGGCAATATCACTAGAAATAACTACACTTTGAGTGATATGCCCATAATAATAATTTTTGTGAGAGAGTGAGAGAGAGAGAGAGAGAGAGAGAGAGAGAGAGAGAGACTATCTACAAGGGCCTCCTAGTAGTGAAGTATTTATATCTCTATGGGAGGGCCATCTAAAAGGTTGAGGTGAGATGTTGGTGGTGCTTTACGGTTTAGGGACCAGTTTCTCATGTAAAGTGAGATGTACAAACAGCACAGTACACCTTGGTGAAGATTTGACCTCATATGGAGTGAGGTAAGTCTCACAAAGATAAAATGTTGTACTGTTATCTCACCCTAGCTTGATGGTACCCTGGTATAGAGTCCATTAAGCTAGGGTGAGAGAACATAGTAGAAATAGCATTTTTGTGAGACTTTCCTCAGTCCAAATGACATCAAATCTTCACACCAAGGTATACTCTGCTGTTCATAAGTCTCACTCTACATGAGAAACTGGTTCCTAAACCCTAAAGCACCACCAACACCTCACCTCAATCCAATAGATGGCCCTCCTATAGAGATATAAATACTTCACTACTAGGAGGCCCTTGTAGATAGTCTCTCTCTCTCTCTCTCTCTCTCACAAAAATTATTATTATGGGCATATCACTACTGCAAGGGCTTTGTAGATAGTCTCTCTCTCTCTCTCTCATTCTAACTGCACCACATGATACTACCAATGCAAAGTGCTATGTTATCATGTGGTGCAGTAATTCTAAAATTTCCCTAAACACATACCTTTTTCTTAACGCGGACATTATCAATTAGTTAATAACACATTTAGAGGAATCTAGGGGTAAGTCATTCTAAAACAGAACTTGCTCAATTTTTCCTAAATTAGCAATGAGTGCTACATCAGAAATGCTGCTTTAAAACAAATTTATCAACATTAGAGTTGAAATAGTAAAGATTTAAGCCATTAGAATTACAAGCACAATAAAGTAGGGATTTCCAGGAAGGAGACTTTTTGTTTCAGTTTTTTTTTATTTCTTGGGGAAGTGGGGGGGGGTGGTTGGTTGGTTTAATGTTTATTTCAGGTTAGTTCATTTGCTAAACTGAACTAAATATTACATTAAAAAAAAAAAAAGGAAAAGAAAAAGTGAACCAAAACATGACCTCCTGGGACCCTGCTATTGTTTTAATTACTTTTCGTGCATTACTTTACGTCCATTACGTGCATTACTTTACGTCCATTACCTGCTATTAAGTTCACTTAGAGAATAGCCACTGCCATAGCAATTGTAACATGGAATAGACTTAGTTTTTGGGTACTTGCCAGGTTCTTGTGGCCTGGATTGGCCACTGTTGGAAGCAGGAAGCTGGGCTTGATGGACCCTTGGTCTGACCCAATATGGTATTTTCTTATGTTCTTATTCATGTAAAACAATAAGATGCCAGCTGGCCCCAAGGCTGGCACCATTTTTAAAATGGATCTAGCAAGATAGGAGCAACTGAGGATCTTTCTTGCCCTTTGTGGAGTGATGATCCCCAGGGAAGGGGTAAGAGGTAGCCATGGATACCCAGCCCCAATTTATGCTCAAGGGGTTAGTGGTGGGATGGTGGAGGAGTTTGTGAAGTCCCAGATTGGCTCACTTCATCTAGTCCCCAGACTATTTGTGGAATGAAAGGTTTGGGAGGTGCAAAGGGGCAAAGAGAGAGCCTGGTCAGGCTCAGAAGTGTCTTAGAGCCCAGGGAGACCCTTTTATCTTTTTTCTTGTTTTAAAATTTTTTTTATGAAGATTTACTAATGAATCAAAAATATCCTAAAATTGTAATACATTTTCAGATAAGTCTATTTTCAGTTTGTTCCATTCAGAATAAACCAAAAATAGATTTTTCATTGTAAAAATCACTACATACAAGTAAATGTATCACTTCCTTTTTATGGCTATGGTTATAGTTTTCCTAAATATTGAGAGGCGAATATTCAAAAAATGATCCAACAGCTAATGTATCTGACTATAGTTAGCCAGGGAAGTTACCCAAGTAATTCAAATGATTAAATTTCCTACTGAATATCCCCAAATAAGGTGTAGCTGGTCCCTCGTTTGTGCTGTGAACATCATCCAGGAGTGCTATGATGCCGGGGTTATATTCCATAAACAATAAACAAAAAATTCTGCTACTTATGGCTCTTATAATGTTATATTATATATATAGAGGGTGTAGATGACCATCATAAGTGTCTAGTCACTGGCTCATGAGTAAAGCCTATAATGACACTGAGACCTGGTATATGTAGTGCGGCAGGCTATGAATTATTTGATGAAGCCTTTAAGCACAATATCCAGTTTAATCATTGGTCATTCCTCACCACAGTCTTTGTGTAGGCTCAAGATCACATAACTATAATAAGCATAAGATAGTGCACCAAACACTATTTAGAGTGCACTTATCTGGGTCCTGAAGGTAATCCTCCAACTCTGCAGGGTTTCAGAGTGTAACACTCCTTCTTCAGGGAGCTTCAGGATGTCTTGAATAGATAACTTGAGCTTTCATAAGCCTGTATTGTATTGGAAAAAATCAGAGCCTGTAAATACTTCAAAAAGTTAGCAATGAAATTCTGGCTAAATGTCGGAGGGACACTCATTAACTCTTAAAGAATGGTCTGCGAGACTCATAGCTATTTGCATTTGTTAAATATCGCTGAAAGCAACAACGGTGAAAATAAATTATACTGCGAGCTAATAAAATGTCCTTTTTTTAAAATGATGCGCATAAATGTGTACAGATCCCCGGAAGAAAACTACCTAACTCAGTAAAACTGACTAAGTGTCTCTTACGTGCTTGCAACAGCATCGTCTCTGCTGAGGTTGTGGTTGCCGCGTCAAAGACAGTCTGACCGCCGTCAAGACGCTGACTTAAAGGGAATTCCATCGATGTAGCTGGGGCTGCAGGAAGTGACGTTTTGATTCCTAATATGGCTAATTCCAAAAAAGGGCAAGGGTTATATTCCAGCAGGGAGGAAGTTATGTTCAAGGGCCCCTTGCGTTATCTATAATTCATAAGTCTGATGGGTCATACTCTAGCTGAATGAGGCTCTCCAAGTGTTGGAAAATCCAAAATAAAACCAAAGACGAGACTATTAACAAAAATGTCTAATAGCAGTCAGCCCACTCACCATTCATCCAGCAAGGGCAAAGCAGAAAAATAAATCAAAGAGAGCTCAATTGGTTTTCAAAATAAAGATAGTTTATTTCAGTTTAAAGATAAGTATCCAGGCCAAACTAGTAAAAATTAGGAACAGCATGACAAATGTGAATGTGAGAGCAACCATAATTTCCTTGTTCATTCTAGATCTCCTTACTGGTCTCCTTTCTCCTGCACTACCATCCATGCTGAAGAAACCCTCCCCTTGAAGGGTAAGGTAACTGGAATGTAGTTCTATCATACACTGGTCAAAAGATGGAAAAGTATCCCCAAGCCCAAAAATATAAACAAAGTCCAATAATTCCCAAATTGTAATCCAATTATCCCAAAAAATGTGCAAGCCTTTTGAGTTCTCTGGTCCAGAGTCCCAAAACCTTCTCACCATTGCTTCTCTATTCATGCAGGCAAAAAGATCTTTGATTCAAGCCTTTCAGGATCCCAGGGAAAACCCCTTCCCTACAGACTGAATCAGCCTTCTTCCAAAAATCTCTCTTCTCTCTACTCCAAAAATCTCAACTGTTGATCAAGTGCACCAGGAATGAGGAAAAGATCCAACAGCCAAGATTCTATTCCCTCTCCAGTTCCCTTCCCACATTTCCCAACCCAGAAAATCACTAGGCATGCTCCAGTGGCTTTTATACCCCACTGAAGACTTCCTCCAAAAAGATGGGGTTAAAGCCAGGGGAAAAAATCCTATCCTACTGACCCTGATGGAAAAGTTGGGGAAAACTGTTAATGAGCGGCAAAGTTCCGTCACAAAAGTTATCCGGGTAAACCTAACCAGATAATTTTGAAACCTAACTGGCTAGATTTGAATAATTCCAGTTAGGCTCAAAGTCATCTGGGCATGTAGCTTTAATTTCACCAGTAATATTCAAAGAATATCACTTGTTAGTCAGTGATTACAGGGAAAAAAAGAGCAATGCAGTCCTTATGATCCAGTCCCCTGCCCACACCCCTTTCAAAGATCCCCAAGCTTCCTGAGCCCCCACGATGTTTATTAAAGCCTCTAAGGCCTAAAAGACTTCCTCCTTCTGCATCCATTCCAACCAAAATGTAAAAGAAAAAATTATGTAAGGGCCACAGAAGTCAGGTAACCTTCCCACTTCCCACCCACCCCTGCCAAGCCCTCTTACCCTCCTATCCCACCCACATTTCCCCAAAACTGGGGAATCTTCCATTTAGCTCCAGCATCCTTCCGACACCTTTAACAGCAAAACATAGCTTATGTGAGTAGTGTTGCCATCACAGCAACAGTGGATGCATCAGAAGCTGGATACAAGATACAAGCTCCCAGTTGCCTTTTAAAGTTTGGGCCTTGAAGGTCGGGTGAGAAGTAAAGGGTAGACTGGCATGATTGAGACAGAAAGGGAACAGAGCTGTGAGGCCCACTCCAGAGGTGTTTTTTTTCTCCCTAATCAATGCTTAGCTGGCAATATTCCTTGTATATCACTGCTTAACTCCAGAGCTGTTTTACCCCTTGACCACTGCTTAATCAGCAATATTCCTTGAATATCGCTAGTAAAGTTATCCAGGAAAACATTCTTGGATCACTTTAAACTTTTTCCTACTCATTTCTTGATATTGCCAAACAGAGATGTGCATTTGTTTTTGCCGAATTGGAAAATTTCAATGAAATTGTCCAATTTGGCATGTTTCGGGGAGCCCAAAAAATGATTGGGATTTTCCTGTTTTTTCGTGAAAATTTGTTTTTCAGATTAGTGCGCACTAACGGGAGTTAGTGCGCGCACTAACTCAGAAAATGATTTTTCGCAAAAAAAAGGACCCAGACCGCAAAAAAATGACTTCCCTCGGCTGCCGAAAAACGAAGAATGACACGAAGACAAAAAACGATTCACATCTCTATTGCCAAATAACTTATCAACTCTGCCCCAAAATGCCTCTGAAATACCTTTACTTTATCCATCTAAATTGTAGCTAGATTATGACTTATCTGGTTAAAATTTAGATGAATAATTACCTAGGACACTCAAAAATCAGTATTTAGCCAGAAAACTTACAAGTTATCCTGATAAATTCCTTTTAATATTAACTTCACTATATCTTATTTGATAAAGAGGTTTATGCCTTTAAACCCTTGTAGTTTTACCCTGGAGACCCTTTATGAAAGATTTGCCACACTGGTCAGACTAAAGGTCCATCAAGCCTTGTATCATATTTACAACTGTAGCCAATCCAGTTCCCAAGTACCTGGCAGAATCCCAAAAAGGTTCATAGATTCCATTCTGCTTATCCCAGGGGTACACAGTAGATTTCCCCAAGACCACCTTAATAATGGTTTATGAACTTTTCTTACAGGTGCTTGTCCAAACCTTTTTTAAACCCAGCTATACTTTTACCACATCCTCCAGCAATAAATTCCAGAGTTTAATTATGTGTGGAATAAAAAAACTGTTCTCCTTTTTGTCTTAAATGAATCACCTAGTGATTCACCTGTGCAAGAGGTGTGGTCATTGTTAAAAAATACTATCCTAGAAGCACAGTCCAGATGTATTCCACACATTACGTAAGGTGGAAAGAAGGCAAAACGATTACCGGCAAGGTTAAAAGGGGAGGTGAAAGAAGCTATTTCAGCCAAAAGATCTTCATTCAAAAATTGGAAGAAGGATCCAACAGAAGAAATTAGGATAATGTATAAACGTTGGCAAGTTAAATGTAAGACATTGATAAGACAGGCTAAGAGAGAATTTGAAAAGAAGTTGGCCATAGAGGCAAAAACTCACAGTAAAAACTTTTTAAAATATATCCAAAGCAGAAAGCCTGTGAGGGAGTCAGTTGGACCGTTAGATGATCAAGGAGATAAAGGGGCACTCAGTGAAGATAAGGCCATCGTGGAAAGATTAAATGATTTCTTTGCTTCGGTGTTTACTAAAGAGGATGTTGGGGAGATACCCGTACCGGAGAAGGTTTTCGTGGGTAATGATTCAGATGGACTGAACCAAATCACGATGAACCTAGAAGATGTGGTAGAGCTGATTGACAAACTGAAGAGTAGTAAATCACCTGGACCGGATGGTATAAACCCCAGAGTTCTGAAGGAACTAAAAAATGAAATTTCAGACCTATTAGTAAAAATTTGTAACCTATCATTAAAATCATTCATTGTACCTGAAGACTAGAGGATAGCTAATCTAACCCCAATATTTAAAAAGGGCTCCAGGGGCAATCTGGGAAACTGCAGACCGGTTAGCCTGACTTCAGTGCCAGGAAAAATAGTGGAAAGTGTTCTAAACATCAAAATCACAGAACATATAGAAAGATATGGTTTAATGGAACAAAGTCAGCATGGCTTCACCCAAGGCAAGTCTTGCCTCACAAATCTGCTTCAATTTTTTGAAGGAGTTAATAAACATGTGCATAAAGGTGAACCGGTAGATGTAGTGTACTTGAATTTTCAGAAGGCATTTGACAAAGTTCCTCATGAGAGGCTTCTAGGAAAAGTAAAAAGTCATGGGATAGGTGGTGATGTAATTTTGTGGATTACAAACTGGCTAAAAGACAGGAAACAGAGAGTAGGATTAAATAGACAATTTTCTCAGTGCAAGGGAGTGGGCAGTGGAGTGTCTCAGGGATCTGTATTGGGACCCTTACTTTTCAATATATTTATAAATGATCTGGAAAGAAATACGATGAGTGAGATAATCAAATTTGCAGATGATACAAAATTGTTCAGAGTAGTTAAATCACAAGCCGATTATGATACATTGCAGGAAGACCTTGTGAAACTGGAAAATTGGACATCAAAATGGCAGATGAAATTTAATGTGGATAAGTGCAAGGTGATG
Organism: Rhinatrema bivittatum; assembly: GCF_901001135.1. Classification (NCBI taxonomy): domain Eukaryota; kingdom Metazoa; phylum Chordata; class Amphibia; order Gymnophiona; family Rhinatrematidae; genus Rhinatrema; species Rhinatrema bivittatum. The sequence goes on along the minus strand of NC_042624.1, from coordinate 47,161,824 downwards.
CATAATTGCATATAGGGAAAAATAACCCATGCTATAGTTACACAATGTTAGGTGCTACAACCCAAGAAAGAGATCTAGGCATCATAGTGGATAACACATTGAAATCGTCGGTTCAGTGTGCTGCGGCAGTCAAAAAAGCAAACAGAATGTTGGGAATTATTAGAAAGGGAATGATGAATAAAACGGAAAAGGTCATAATGCCTCTGTATCGCTCCATGGTGAGACCGCACCTTGAATACTGTGTACAATTCTTGTCGCCGCATCTCAAAAAAGATATAATTGCGATGGAGAAGGTACAGAGAAGGGCTACCAAAATGATAAGGGGCATGGAACAGCTCCCCTATGAGGAAAGACTAAAGAGGTTAGGACTTTTAAGCTTGGAGAAGAGAAGACTGAGGGGGGATATGATAGAAGTGTTTAAAATCATGAGAGGTCTAGAACGGGTAGATGTGAATCGGTTATTTACTCTTTTGGATAATAGAAAGACAAGGGGGCACTCCATGAAGTTAGCATGTGGCACATTTAAAACTAATCGGAGAAAGTTCTTTTTCACTCAACGCACAATTAAACTCTGGAATTTGTTGCCAGAGGATGTGGTTAGTGCAGTTAGTATAGCTGTGTTTAAAAAAGAATTGGATAAGTTCTTGGAGGAGAAGACCATTACCTGCTATTAATTGAGTTGACTTAGAAAATAGCCACTGCTATTACTAGCAACGGTAACATAGAATAGACTTAGTTTTTGGGCACTTGCCAGGTTCTTATGGCCTGGATTGGCCACCTTTGGAAACAGGATGCTGGGCTTGATGGACCCTTGGTCTGACCCAGAATGGCATGTTCTTATTGAATATCCCCTAGTCTTTTTACTTTTTAAAAAAGTAAACAACCAATTCACATTTACCTATTCCACTTCACTCTTTATTTTTGTAGACCTCTTTCATATCTCCCCTCAGCCGCATCTTCAAGCTGAACAGTCCTATCCTCTTTAGCCATTCCTCATAGGGGAATTGTTCCATTCCCTTTATCATTTTGGACACCCTTTTCTGTACCTTTTCTAATTCCACTATATCTTTCTTGAGAGATGGTGACCAGGGTATTAAATTGCCGTGTATCTGGTCTCATGCCCGTATACACATGTATATGTGTGCCCATGCACCTGTTTGAAAGTTACCATCTAATTTTTTAATCCACCCCAAAAAAATGTGTTACTTTTTTAAATGTATTTTAATTATGTAGTTTATGCTATGTAAACTGCCTTGGACAAACATGTAAAGTGTGGGTTCTAAACTTTTAAAAGTAAATAAATATATTAGAGCACTCAAAAAAGGAACACATAAAAATGAATGTTCATCCCTAAACAATTTCTGTTGTCTCTGAAAATGAACAAATGTTATTAGAACCTAGGGTTACCCCCTGGGTTTATTGTGATATTGGTAACAATCATGTGAGCATTATCAATAACGCATGCTATTTATTAAATATGGCATTTCACATGCATTGTTACATTATCTTGGTTAAGAAAAAAGGCCTCTAAATTAGAATGAAACAAAGTCTACTGAGTAATTCTCATGCCTGAACTTTTATTATGAGTGGGTTGAAAAAGTATAGTATAATGAAGGCTTTTCTTTATTTATCTCTTCAAGACAAGGTAGTAAAATCTTCCCATTTTGCTCAAGAACTGCATATTGTTTGATAATGTAATTTTTCTAATAATTTCACTTAACAGCTTTACAGAAAAAAAGAAACAGAGATAGTGAATAAAATTAGAATTTTCAGATCACGTCTAGGTGTATTTTATTAAATGGATCTTGTATACCTCGGGGTAAGAAGCAATTCAAAGTTTGTTCATTCATTTTTCATGTTTTACATAATCTTTTTGGGAATGACTTACACACTAAGTTATTTAAGATCTGTTGATAACTAATGTGGATAATGCATTGCATTTAATGTGTGCATTTATATTGTCTACAGGGAGATGACTAGGAAAATGAAAACCCATTAATTGGAAAACAAAGCTATGAAATAAATGGCTGCAAGTATAATTACTTTTTTTTAAACATGTGCAGTCATATTCTTGCCCATATATATCTTGTAGGTAAGGATATACATGACCAATGTACAATGTGCCACATGGCTGCATAAGAAAAGAAATCAAGGTCTGCCCTGAAAAATGACTTCCTAAATGAATATTGCATCTGGTATACTGCATTTCTGTTGAGCTGCATTCATTCAGTTACTTTAACACCAAGTTGGCTTATAAAAGTCATATTCAAATATTCTGTTTCCAGTTTTACTCTGTGATATTTAAATACAATGATTTAAAAGAACCCAACAATGAGTCCTTAGCATCTACAGATGACTCACAGCTCATGCCAAAGATTACATTTACTGATATAATGGTCAGATATCTGAAAACGCATTTGTAATGTTATTAAATGACTTTTCAAACTGCTGTTCAAGAACATTCCCAACTTTTTAACAACTGAAAAAAATATAGCATGCCAGCTCTAATGTGCCAAACTGCTTGAAAATGAACTCTTCTTTAGGATCACCAATAACGCCAAAGTAAAATGGGATGTGCAAAAGAAACCTTAAAAAAAAGGAAAACATATAAAAAAAAATGTGCAATCTTTATGAAAATAAATACTCTTTAATCTAATTATTCATAAAGCAATTGAAAAATTTGAAATAACAAACAACAAACAAAACACACTAAGCAAAACACTTACCCAAACATATATGCAAAAATCCCCAAATAAAAAGAGAGGGAAAATCCTGCTTACATTCATAAAAGAATAAACAGACACAAGTCCTGTTGTTTACACCTCAAAATACAGTAATTCCAAAATGTTTAAAAATTGTTTAAGGGAGAATTCTCGCTGCCTCAAAAGTAAACCCAAAAGTAATCTTCAAAAGTCCAAAGCTAGGTCCCATTGAGAATTTTAAGTCCTCAAATTGGTTTTGGCTAGATTCTGAGTGGTCAGTATATCTGCCATGATTGGGTATGTTCAGATGTTGAACTGTTTTTTTTGTTTGCTTTTTTAACAATGCCCTCCTGGAGATCTTGGATTGAATATTGGTTATTTATTGATCAAGGATTGTGCTTTATTGTGGGGACAAAAAAGTCAACAACATTCCTATATCCATAATGGGACACTTAAGCCACTATTTGTTCAAAGCAGTGCAGATCCTTCTTACCTGCCTGGCAGTAGACAATACTGGGAACCATTGGTGCACCTTAGGATCTGTCACACTGGACGAAGGCTGTGTTGGTGTGATTGGGAGAGTTAAATTAGTAATATCATAGTAAATCATTCAGTTAATTACTTTTGTTTGTACTGATCTTTTGTAGCCAGGCAAAAAGATTCTTTAGAGGGTAGTGACATGGGTATAATGCATGAAAAACAGGGTTAATCACTCGATAAATGCTGTTAATTGTGTGATATAGCCATATCACAGCAATATTGCATAATATTCATGATATCGTTTGTTTGGTTTTTTTGTGCCAAAATATACACCCTATTGCAATGAGTTGCTTTGCATGCAATTTGAATGCATGCAAAGCAGCTAACATATAGGTAATCCTATTCAAATAAATAACATGGCTTCAGCCAGTTGCGTTATTTTTCCAGCTACCAATTAAAAGGTGTAGCTAACTCACCTGTGATGTGAACATACATCCCAATGCTCTGGGACTACTAATTAAAGGGCTCTGTGGCACAAAATAGCCCCTTCCCAAAGTTTAAGACTCCCTGGGAGTTATGAAACATCCCTGCCACCCTGCTGCCTGTCGAAGCAGCCTAGAAGTTTAAAAAAAAGTAAACGATCACAGAGTTGCATCTAAAACCCTTCTCCTTTGCTAAAAAATAATCTCTTGATTAAATCACCTGTTACAGCCTCGCTCCCAAGGCAGTCAACCCACCCCCTTGAAGCCTTCCATAGATTAAATCCCTGATGTGTAGTGAGGCTTTGCCTCCAGACTCCCTGAACCCCCCCCCCCCCCCCCCGCACACTTCCTCTCTCATGGCTATGCCATGAGAGACCTGTTGTTCCACCTGCGGGGAGCCTTCTTCACGGCTCTCCTGCAATAGTATTTGTGTTCGCTGCCTCCTCCTCGAGGGTCATGGGAACAGCGTCTGGGAAGTTCCTTGGTGCAGGCAAGCAGCCTGCTGCTCCTGGATTTGAGGCTGACCCATTCCTGCTCAGCACGGGAACAGTGGCCATTTTGAAAGCCTTCAGCACTGCTAAGGATACACCGATAGGGGGATGGGACCTCCCGCCTGATTTGTCTCTGGCCGATTTGAGTCCAGGGGAGCCTCAGGACTTTCCTCAGGAGTTGTTGGATGTTGAACCCGACCCCCAGGAGAGGTTTTGAGAGGTCCATCAGGTTTTGTGGTGGACTTTGTGCTCTTGATGCACAAAGCTTATCTGGCCAGTCAATCACGCTCAGAGGCCATGTTGTATCAATAGCCCAAAGAATGCCCCCCCCCCCCCAAGAAGATCCCCAGATGGCAGGAGCCACAGGGGATTGTGCGGATCTGCAAGCTTAGGGGCCCCTTGCCTCGGGACCCCACTTCTGGGGCATCGATCTCATGGGGTCTCTAGCTCATGATTCTTCTGGCTCCTCCTCTCCTTGGTGGGGATCAGGTCAGGGAGCCAGAGAAGGCTTTGCCTTTGGAGGGGGGATGATCCAAAGGTCGTTTGCTTATTTCAAAAGGAAGAACTAGACCCTCTCATTCCGCATGTCCTAGCAGAGCTAGATATTGCTGTCCCTGAGAATACTACTGGCCAGGATACAGTCAAAACGGTCCTGGCATGCCTACAGGCTCCGGAGAAGACCTTCCCTTTTCACCAGATGCTGCAGCAGTTGATGGTCCGGGAGTGGGATGCTCCGGAGATGGGCCTCAGAGTGGGCATGGCTATGGAGAATTTCTACCCACTACCAGAGGAGACAATTGAGCTTTTGAAGGTGCCTAAGGTGGATGCTTCTGTGTCAGCAGTCATGAAGAGAACCACCATCCCGGTAGCAGGGGTGGTGGTCTTTAAAGACTTAAGGTTCAAAAGCTTGAAATTCACTTCAAGAAGATCCTTGAGGTGTCAGCTCTTGGCATTCGGGTGGCCATTTGTAGCAGCTTTATACTTCGTGTGAGCCTCCTGTATAATTAGAAAATATGTTGAAAAAAGTGATGACCAAAAGTCAAAGTGATGGGTATGGAGATGAGAGTGACACAGTGTGCCATTTTATAAAATCAGTCCACAACCATGCAGATAACTATGCATACCACAGAGTTGGGGGGAGGGGTGCACATAGATCCATGATAAATTCCCTCGGTATGTGGGTCCAGGGTTTCTCAGGAATAGGTAGCAGATGTAGAAGTCCCAAGGGACTCATGCATGGCATTTCATTCTGGGCACAATTGGTGCAATAGGATGCATCTTTAGTTAAGTTGAGCCTCCAATAATTACAGAAAACATGGTCTTGTGAATACTTTAATGACCAGCCAACTTAGATTCATGATCCCATTTTAGGACTTTTTGGCAGAGGTGTTTGGGCATGAGTATTTGCGATGATCTATGCTGGATCAATGAAATGTTGGGGGCCCACAGAGTTGTTGGCTGGGTCAAAGGATCAGGAAAGGGCATCAGCTCTGATACTTTTCTAGGCTGGAAATCAAAGCAACTAAAAAACAACTATCTGCCCTGTTGAGGGTTAGCCATCTAAAGGTAGAGGAAGTTCTTGAAAAAATAGTAAAGTGATGCAGAGCTCTCTCCAGGAGGTGGCATAACTCTTCTAGGGATAGTTTAATACTGAGTAATTCTCTGTCACTGGAGAAAACTTATTTGAGTAGACAGCACAAGGTAGTAATTGGCTATTAAGATTAGACTGGGAAAGGATGGCACTCATGCCTACCAAGGAGATGTCTATTTCCAAGTCAAAGGGGCAAGTAGTTTCGGGCCTCTGCAAAACCAATGCAGAGAGAAAAATGGATTTTAGGAGAGTGAAGGCTTGGCTGGCCTCAGCTGTCCACTTCTTGGTATTAGCCCTCTTTTTGGTAAGAGCGATAATGGGAACTGTGTCAGCAGTCACGAAGGAGGCGAAGTGTCAGCAGTCACGAAGGAGGCGATGTCCTTTCGTGGATTACAAACTGGTTAAAAAAACAGGAAACAGAGAGTAGGATTAAATGGTCAATTTTCTCAGTGGAAAAGGGTAAACAGTGGAGTGCCTCAGGGATCTGTACTTGGACCAGTGCTTTTCAATATATATATAAATGATCTGGAAAGGAATACGACGAGTGTGGTTATCAAATTTGCGGATGATACAAAATTATTCAGAGTAGTTAAATCACAAGCAGATTGTGATACATTACAGGAGGACCTTGCAAGACTGGAAGATTGGGCGTCCAAATGGCAGATGAAATTTAATGTGGACAAGTGCAAGGTGTTGCATATAGGGAAAAATAACCCTTGCTGTAGTTACACGATGTTAGGTTCCATATTAGGAGCTACCACCCAGGAAAAAGATCTAGGCATCATAGTGGATAATACTTTAAAATCGTCGGCTCAGTGTGCTGCAGCAGTCAAAAAAGCAAACATAATGTTAGGAATTATTAGAAAGGGAATGGTTAATAAAATGGAAAATGTCATAATGCCTCTATATCGCTCCATGGTAAGACCGCACCTGGAATACTGTGTACAATTCTGGTTGCCGCATCTCAAAAAAGATATAGTTGCAATGGAGAAGGTACAGAGAAGGGCAACCAAAATGATAAAGGGGATGGAACAGCTCCCCTATGAGGAAAGGCTGAAGAGGTTAGGGCTGTTCAGGTTGGAGAAGAGACAGCTGAGGAGAGATATGATAGAGGTCTTTAAGATCATGAGAGGTCTTGAACGGGTAGATGTGAATCGGTTATTTACACTTTCGAATAATAGAAGGACTAGGGGGCATTCCATGAAGTTAGCAAGTAGCACATTTAAGACTAATCGGAGAAAATTATTTTTCACTCAATGCACAATAAAGCTCTGGAATTTGTTGCCAGAGGATGTGGTTAGTGCAGTTAGTGTAGCTGGGTTCAAAAAAGGTTTGGATAAGTTCTTGGAGGAGAAGTTCATTAACGGCTATTAATCAAATTTACTTACAGGCCGAATCAGTAAAGTCCGCGGGAGAGCGGACGAACGCTCGCTCTCCCAGCGCGCGCACCGGCCACTCGCTGGTGAACGCAATACAGTATGCAAATTAGGTGGTGCGGTAGAAAAGGGCAAAAGGATGCGCTAGGGGCACTAGCGAGGCCATAGCGCCTCCTTTTAGCCCGGAACAGTGGCTGTCAGTGGGTTTGACAGCCAACGCTCAATTTTGCCGGCATCGATTCTCGAGCCTGCTGACAGCCACGGGCTCGGAAACCGGACGCCAGCAAAATTGAGCATCTGGTTTTCGGCCCGACAGCCGCCAGCCCATTTTAAATGTTTTTTTCTTTTACTTTTTTTTACCCTTCGGGACCTCCGACCTAATATCGCGCTAATTTCTTAAAGTAAAATGTGTGGCTTGGCTGCACATTTTACTTTCTGTATCGCGGGGAATACCTAATAGGTATTTGCATGTTGAGGGCGCTATTAGGTGCTGCGGGTTGGACGCGCATTTTCCGTCGGAGCACACTGTACTGTATCGGTCTGTTAGGGAATAGCCACTGCTATTAATTGCATCAGTGGCATGGGATCTTCTTAGTGTTTGGGAAATTGCCAGGTTCTTATGGCCTGGTTTGGCCTTTGTTGGAAACAGGATTTTGGGCTTGATGGACCCTTGGTCTGACCCAGCATGGCAATTTCTTATATTCTTATGTTCTTATGAGCATGGAGTAATGAGGAATAAATTGCCAGTAGTAATAGGCAAAGCCCAAAAACTGTTGTAACAGCTTTAGACCAACCAGCCAAGGTCAGACAATGATAGCAGCAAACTTAGAGGAGTCCATGTGAAGGCCCTGAGCAGTTATGATGAACCCAAAGAAGGGAAGTTCCTCCTATTCAAATGTGCATTTTTCCAACTTGGAATACCAGTTTAGGCAAGCAAAGTCACTGCAGCACCATCTTTACGTGTGATCAGTGTGATTGGAGATTAGGTGAGAAAATTAGGATATCATCCAGGTACACTATTATGCAGATATACAGCAGGTCCCGAAATAAGTCATTAATGAAGTTTTGGTAGACCGCCACAGCATTACATAAACCAAAGGGCATCACAAAATATTTATGGTGGCCAACCCAGGTGATAAAGGAGATCTTCCATTCATTGCCCTCATGTATATGAATAAGAGATTATATGTATCTCCCTCCCCCGCATATCCAGCTTGGTAAATATTGAAGTCCCTTGGTTCAGTCAGATAATTCTGATATCAGCGGGAGAGGATACCTGTTCTTTATAGTGATGGTATTTAGGCTTTGGTACTCAATGCATGGGCATAGTGATACATCCTTCTTGTCTACAAAGAAGAATCTAGAGCCAGCTAGGGATGGGAAAGGTCTATTGAGGCACCGCTCCAGATTCTCCCAACTATATTGTGACATGGCTTCAGTCTCAGGGATAGATAGTATGTTCACTCCACTCCGTGGGCACATCTTTCCTAGCAATGTCTATAGTGGGACAAATTAAAAGGAGCTATTACAAAGGCAACAAATATAAATGTTAGGAAAGTAAACAAAAGTAAGAAAAAATAAACCAATCTGGCTTTCAAAAGAGGTGGCTGAAAAAATCAACTAAAAAAGAACAGCATGCAAGAATAAAGGATCCCAGAAAGAGGAACACATGGAAGAATACCTGGTGAAACTGATAGAGATGAAGAAAGAAATCAGGAAAGCAAAAGGTCAAGTAGAAGAAAGGATTGCCAAAGAGATAAAGTGAGGAGACAAAATATTTTTTCAGATCAGAGAAAGAAGGAAGGCCCAATGTGGTATTTTGAAAATGAAAGATGACAAGGAGCAATGTGAAGAGAGAGATGAAGAAATGGCAGAAATAATAAACAAATATTTCAGTTCAGTGTTTACTAAAGAAGACCCTGGAAAAGGACTATTGCAGGTTGACAAGACCATAGATGGTGGTGGGATAGAGAAAACTATTTACAGAAGAGAATGTTTGGGAAGAGCTAGGAAAACAAAGTTGAGAAGACCATGGGGCCAGATGAGGTACAACGCAGGATATTAAGGAAGCTCAGAGATGTGTTGGCTAGTCCACTGAAAGATATGTTCAACAGATCCCTGGAAATGGGAGTAGTGTCAGAAGGTTGGAGAAGAGCGGTTGTGGTCCTGTTTCACAAGAGTGGTAGCAGAGAGGAGGCTAGAAACTAAAAGCCAGTTAGACTCATCTCAGTGACAGGAAAATTAATGGAGACTACTGAAATAAAAATATGGTGATCTATCTAAAACCTGGTGGGTTGCTGGAACCGAGGCAGCATGGATTCACCAGGTCCTGTCAGACAAATCTGAGTGATTTTTTTAATTAGGCAAATAGAGAATTTGATCACGTAAGAGTGCTGGATGTGATTTACTTGGATTTCAGCAAAGCTTTTGATATGGTTCCATATAGGAGGTTCATGAATAAAATGAGAAGCTTGGGAGTGAGCATCAAGGTGATGAAGTAGATTAAAAATTGGTTGACTGACAAGAGACAGCATGTAATGGTAAATGAAACCTAGGCTTAACAGAGAAGAGTGTTAAGTGGCATGTCATAGAGATTGCTTTTGGAATCTATTCTGTTCAATATCTTTGTGAGTGACATTGTGAAAAGGATAGAAGGTAATGTTTGTCTATTTGCAGATGATACTAAGATCTGCAACATGCCTGAAGGAGGAGAGAGAATTAAAAGTGATTTAAGAAAGTTCAAAGAGTGATTGAAGATTTTTGCAGCTGGGATTCAATGTCAAGAAGTGCAGAATCATGCATCTGGGGTGCAGTAATCCCAAAGAGATTCATGTGAAATGGGGTGAAAAACTAATGGGCAGGGAGTGGGAGAGGGACCTTGGGAAAATAGTATCTGGTGATCTGAAGGCAGTGAAGCAATGTGACAAGGCAATAGCTAATGCCAGAAGAATGCTTGATTGCATAGACAGAGGAATAACCAGTAGAAAGAAAAAAGATCTGATAATGTTCTTGTACAGGTCTTTGCTGAGGCCTCACCTGGAGAACTGCGTTTAATTCTGGAACCTGTATCTCAAAAAGGAGAGACAGGACAGAGGTGATTCAGAGAATGGCTACCAAAATGGTATAGCATCTTTATTGGAAGACTTATATGAGGAAAAGCTGAAGGATCTGAATATGTATACCCTGGAAGAGAGAAGGTGCAGGGGAGACATAATATAGACCTTCAGATACGGTTTTAATGAAGTATTGGAAGGAAACAGTAGAACTAGGGGTCACGAAATGAAACCCATGTGGGACGAGTCAGAACCAGCATCAGGAAATATTTCTTCATTGAGAGGGTGGTGAGTGCCTGGAATTCCCTTCTGGAAGAAGTGGTGAGGACTAAAGTGGTAAATTAATTCAAAAGAGCATGGGATAAACTATGAATCCCTAAAGGCTAGAGATTGGAAATAAAGAAAAGTAACCTGCAAAGAGTGGCAGTTACCACATATCAGAAGGAATGGGGATTACTATCCTTAACCAATTAGCCTTGATGCTTTTGATGCAACATCGCTCTGTGCTTTGATGGTAGGAGGGAAAAGAGGAGTTGGATTCAGATGACAGCCAACACTGGGCCCAAATTTTAAGTCTAAGGTACTGATATGCAGACATTACGTTAAAAGCACAGGACTGTTTCTACGGCCAAGTCCAAAAGCAAAGCACATTCAAGCACCATTGTCTGAATTTTGTTATGGGTTTGACAGCTGCCTTTTGTGATTGTAAATATTACTACCCTTTACAAAACTAGGATGAGATCAGAAGCCAGATGATGGGAGGACCTCAACAGGTTGCAGGATTCAGCAGTGGGACTGGAATCACGAGGCAGGAGCACATTGAGGATGGTATGTTACAAAGGTTTTACCAAAATTGTCTTGTCAGGCAAATATGATCAATTTCTTTGATTGGGTGACCAGAGAATTGGATCAGCTGAGAGCACTAGAAGGTAGTGTATTTGGATTTCAGTAAGTTTTTGACATATTTCTTCATAGGCTAATTATAAATAAAGTCAGGATATTTTAACCTGTACAAACATTCCTTCAGACCTTACTGTTTTGGAATACAGATTACTGCAATTCACTGATGTTTGGATTTCCTGATAGCGTCCTGTGCTCATTACAGTTATTACAAAATTCTGCTGCTCGTATTCTCACTGGACTAAGTATTAATAATCACATTACAACTGTGCTATATGCTTTACAGTGGTTTTCCACAGATACTTGTGTCTACAAAATAATCAACAATGTAGACGTGCCCTGGTTTGGAGCAATTCTTTGCACATACACTCCATGGCGAATGATGCGCTCAGCTAACAAAGGTCTATTAAATGTACCAACAATTCACCAAGCTCACGTGGGTGAAATCAAGATTGCACCTTCTCAGTAATCAGTCACATTATTTGGAACAACATGCCAGAACAGCTAAGGATTGTGACAGATATTAAAAAGGACCCTAAAAACATGGTGGTTTCAGTAAGCCTTCAGCACTTGAAGCTACAGTAGTGAATAAATTTGCAGAGTCAGTGGGAAATATATATCTGACTAGTAGTGACATGCTCCATCATCTGCAGTCAGTTGATTTGTCTGTTTATTTTATTAATGTTTTGCTCTGTAGTCTTTATGTAACTGTGTATTTTATGTATGTTTATTCTATGAGCCACCATGATCTTTGTAATGGCAGTTGATAAATAATTTTTAAATAAATAAAATTAAATTAATTAAACACCCTAGGCATGAGCCCTAAAGTGAATGACTAGGTTAGAAACTGGTTAAGTGGGCGGTATCAAAGGTAGTGGTTATTGGTGTTTATTCTAAAGAGAGGGGCATTACTAGCTATGTGCCACAGGGATGATCTGTTCTTGGAATGGTTCTTTTCAACATTTTGGTGATATTGCTGATGGACTGAGGGGAAAGGTTTGGTTTTTTGCTGATGATACCAAAATCTTCAACTCGGTGGCCAGCTAGAAAGGTGTAGAAAACATGAGGAGGAATCTAGCAAAGCTTGAGCTTCGCTAGACCCCTCCTCATGAGGTCACATTTCTTTTTACATAACTTTGAAAGATATGGCAACAAGCAAGATTATCCACTTGACATCTTGAAAACATCTATGGTAGATGTAACAAGATTTAAAAAGTTATATTGCAGACTAGTTGCTAAATCATTAGATTTATTAGGACTTTTGTGCAGCAAACACTGAATCTATGTCACTAATTGGTCTTATCATAATAATATTTCTGCATTGTAATTTTTCAAGTATTTTTTTCATTGCTGATCAATCTTTGCTGACAATATTTAACAAAATTAAGTTAAGAAAAATGGAGTAAAATACCTATTCTGAGAAGACAGCAGTGACTCGGTGGAACATCAGCAAAGACAGAAAAACATCAGGCTCTTTAATAGGATTGTTTGCTGGTCAACATTTCTTTCCTTCACAGTAATGCATCTTGGAGAGGCTAGAACACTGATGGCTGCAAACAAAAACCATAAGAGCATAAGAATTGCCATCCTGAATCAGACCAACATCCATTGAGCCCAGCATCCTGTCTCTAGTAGTGGCCAATCCAAGTCACAAGTGCCTGGCAGAACCCATAAGTAGATTTAATTCCTGTTACTCATTCTCGGGGATAGCAATAACTTTCTTTAGTCTACTTGGCTAATACTATTTTATGGGCTTTTCTTCCAGGATCTTGTCCAAACCTCTTTTAGCCACCTTGATCATGTCCTCTGACAACAGATTTCACAGCTTCATAGTCTGCTGAGTGAAACAGTACTAAAGCTAAACTTTTCCAGAAAGTGAAAGTGTTAAAGCCAGTAGATGCATACTTAAACTTTGCATACTAATATCCATGGCTGCCAACTGAAGTCAATTTATCCTGACTTAATTTGAATTAACTTGATGGGTCTTTTGACACATGCTATACTAACTAATTGTTGCTTATTTGGGTGCTCTAAATCAGTGAACATGGCAATCAAAAGCTAAGCCAGATGTTCTTAGTTTTTTTGATTGCCCAGAGCCTTAGGTTGTATGGAGGCAGAAGAACCATTTTGCTGATTGACTTTTGTTAGCATCTGTCAGGACACCAATTGCATTACAAATACAACTGTCAAGCTAAGCAGAAAGTCATTCCACAGAGTGGGAAATCACCACACTAAACACTGATTACATTTTTATCTTCTGACATGTTTATACTCCTGCATTTTTGCAGTGTATTTAATTATACTATATATATATGTATATCTACATAGATATCTAGATATAGATAGATGGATAGATAGATAGAGAGAGAGAGAGAGATATTGATTGTTTGTGATGGTTACTATATTAAAATATATCCTTAGAGAGACTGGGTGAGGGAACCAGTAGGGGAATCCAGGCAGGAAGGAAAACATGGGAGAAACATCCAGAGCAAAGGAATAATCAGAGCAGGAGGAGAAATTCAATTCTCAGAATGCATAGGGGTTCTGGTGGGGGAGGTTCCAAGCGTAGGGGGGCGGGATTTCCCAGACCTTACATCATTCAGGAAGAGAGGGAACCCAGGTGTTCTGGGAAAACAAAGAGTGTATTCCAGAAGAAGGGGCAGGGCAGGAAAAGGAAGGAGATGTAGAGGAAATGGAGATGGAGGTGTTGGAGAACCCTGAGCAAGATCCAGAGCCAGTGGAAGTGGGAGACCAGTGGCGGAGACACCCTCCAGAAGGCATTGTTTTTCAGGAGCACGCAAGTTAGAAGTTCTCAGTGAACATTGCTGTGGGTGGTGGTAGCTGGGATAAAGTAAAGTTATTAGTTTCCCACTACAAGCTACAGTGGGTGGTGGCAGTAGGGCTCAATTCCCAAGAACCAAGCCGAAAAGCAATAGAGAATGTGTTTGGAAAGATGTTGTTGAGGTTTGTAACAGATGCCTGGCAGGCTATTGAGATTATGCTCATAATGAAGACACTTCTGAAAGGAATGGGGTAACACTGAATTATAGAGGCTTTATAATACAGTGATGATGTAGAATCGTATCCCAAAAGCCTGACCGGAGTTAGAGACTATACTGTTTTACTGTCTGGTAGGGATGTGCAGACCAAAAGTTTAAGTTCATAAGTCCATAAGTCGAATGGGGGTCCCATTTGCGGTCAATATGGACTTATGGAGAATTCCATAAGTTGAGTCTATGTCCATATGTGCAAATAAAAATTTAAACCCCTCACCCGCCTTAATCCCCCCCCCCCAAAGACTTACCAAAACTCCCTGGTGGTCCAGCGGGGTCAGGACGCCATTCCTGAACTCCTTTGCAAGGAGCACGTGACGTCGGCGTCACGTCAGAGTGACGCGGCGTCACGTGATTCCCCTCGGGTTTGCTCCCGGAACCCTCGTTGGGCCCAAAAGGCACTTTTGGCCAGCTTGGGGGGGTCAGGAGGCCCCCCCAAGCTGGCCAAAAGTTTCTTTTGAGCCCAACGAGGGTTCCGGGAGCGAACCCGAGGGGAATCACGTGACGTCGGCGCCACGTCAGAGTGACGCGGCGTCACGTGATTCCCCACGCGTCGCTCCCGGACCCTCACGGAACTTTTGGCCAGCTTTGGTAAGTCTTGGGGGGGGGGGATTAAGGAGGGTGAGGGGTTTAAATTTGTATTTAGATCAACAATCGCGATTTCCAACGTATTCAACATAGCTATGTTGAATAAGTTGGCGCCATTTTGTACAGCAAAACGATTCGAGTGCAGGAGGTCGCTCCCGGACCCCCGCTGGACTTTTGGCAAGTCTTGTGGGGGTCAGGAGCCCCCCCCCAAGCTGGCCAAAAGTCCCTGGGGGTCCAGCGGGGGTCCGGGAGCGATCTCCTATGCTCCTGACGTCGGGGGACAAAAAACAAAATGGCGCCAGCGCTACCTTTGCCCTGTCAGGGCAAAGGTAACGCCGGCGCCATTTCTACAATGCACGGGCGGCCCGAGAGTAAAAGATCACAATTGGACCCCCCCACTGGACCCCAGGTAATTTAAGGCATTTGGGGGGGGGGGGTTCGGGAGGGTGGGGGATTTATTTTAAAGGGTCGGGGTGGGTTTTAGGGTTGTTTTAGTGTGCCGGTTTTCCCGCCCTCCACCTTCCCCTCCCCCTTCCCCCGATTTACAATTTTTGATGATAAATCGGGGGAATTCCTATTAAATATCACCTCTAACGATTTTTGACGATTTAAAATATATCGGACGATATTTTAAATAGTCAAAAAATGATTCACATCCCTAGCACTTATCCACATTAAATTTCATCTGCCATTTGGATGCCCAATTTTCCAGTCTCACAAGGTCTTCCTGCAATTTATCACAATCTGTTTGTGATTTAACTACTCTGAACAATTTTGTGTCATCTGCAAATTTGATTATCTCACTCGTCGTATTTCTTTCCAGATCATTTATAAATATATTGAAAAGTAAGGGTCCCAATACAGATTCCTGAGGCACTCCACTGTCCACTCCCTTCCACTGAGAAAATTATCCATTTAATCCTACTCTCTGTTTCCTGTTTTTTAGCCAGTTTGCAATCCACGAAAGGACATTGCCACCTATCCCATGACTTTTTACTTTTCCTAGAAGCCTCTCATGAGGAACTTTGTCAAACGCCTTCTGAAAATCCAAGTATACTATATCTACCGGTTCACCTTTATCCACATGTTTATTAACTCCTTCAAAAAAGGAACTCCTGTGTTAACCAGTGCTCTAGTTTACTATTCCCTAAAGATTAAGGCCAGGATATTGGCAAGAAAGAAGAGGAGATCCTTAAGTGCTACAAAGAAATAGAAGCATCCAGCAGGCCCTTCACCAGTGCACCATTACAATATGTAATATATAAATATACACATACACACCCATTCTATTTATTTTTTTGAAATTATTTATATCCTGTGCCCTCCAAAATGTTTCGGAGCGGGTTACAAGGTCACATACACAATCATAGCATAAAAACAATAATAGCAATAAAAATAACATAACAGACAAACAATCACTGATACCTAGGTGAAAAAAGATGTCACAAGTAGAGAGCCTCAGATGATTAATATATGTCTAACAGATGGAAACAAGAGGCTAATCTACTATCTCAAACACTTGAATAAAATGTTTTCAATGTTGTAAAAACATTTATATACAATATATATAATTCAATTTACTATAATAGTATGAAAAATTAACTTTCATTAATGCTATTTAGTCATTGGAATCATAAGTGTACTGTGGCCCATTATAATATATTGGCTGGTGGATTATTTGCTTTAAACTTGAGTCTTGGATTTTGAAAACTAAAATTAAAAGACCAGCTATGATGCAGTATAGGGTTGGAAGTTCCTTTTCTCAAATGCTGCAAACAGGTCTGGTTTTCAGGATATTTATAATGAATATGCCTGAGGTATATGTGTATGCATTACCTCCACGATATGCAAATGTATCTTCTGTATATTAATAGTGCTTACCTTGAAAAGCAGACTTATTTGAGGCACTTGAGAACCCAAGCTGCCTATCCCTGGTGTAAAATATGAGATTTAGAAGACTCAGAGGACCATTCTTTAAAGGTATCTATTCTGGGTTCAGACTGTGCACACCGGCATTCTGTCCAGAGGCTCTGAGCCAGCAACTAATCTCACTGGGATCTACACTAGAGGTTAACGGAAGGGCTTGTCACCTGCTTGTACACAGGACTGTTTTGGGGACTTACTCAATGTAAGCACACACAATTACTGGGATTATACTGGGGGCTTGCACCAGGGAGCTTATTCCTCACACAAATAGCCAAACATAAACTTTGATTTAGTACATTATTATTCCAGGTATTTAGGAAAGTAGGTTAATTTAAGCAATAAAAGGATAGAACAAATAAAATCAGATCATAGAAATGAATTAGTTGCAGATAATAATAGGGATGTGCAATCGTTTTTCCCGAATTAGGCAAGGTCAACAAAATTGCCTAATTCGGAATGGTTCCGGAGAACCGAAAAACAATTGATTTTTTTCTGAAATTTTGGGAAAATTTCATTTTTGAGTTAGTGCGCACTAACCCGAAAATTGGGGGCCCCCCAAAAAAAAACCCTGAACCAAGGGAAAAATGAAATTCTCGCGGGGGGCCCCCGAAATGAAGCCTGACACAAAACTTTTATCTGAAGCACATCTCTAGATAATAATAATAAATTACATATATATAAAGCTTGCTTGTTTCCAAAGGATCAGTTTGTGCTATCACATCCAGAAGCACTATCTCCCTTTCTGTAGCTGTTTTTCTCCTTATACAAAAGAATAGTAACTTTCATACTGTCGCACGGGTGAACATGTGCGTGCATTTGTGGGCCTGCACCCAAGGCCATGGACATTTTATAGCATAAGCATGTATCTGAATGCATGTTATAAAATAGTCTTGCTGTGCAGATATGTGCACCGAATGTTAAGTGGTTCTGTGCATGTGCCCGCAAATCCCGTTTCTTCGGCATAAGTGGGAGGATTTTAAAAGGGACGCACACTGATGCCATTGCCTTTTTTAAAACTGCGTTCTCAGTTCAACCAGTTGAGAGGGCCTCCAATCCCCCTAGTTTTATAACCTGCACTCCCTCTAGTTAGTCCTAACCCTTTAAACCCCACAGATCTGCCCAATTCTCTTACTTTCATTACTTGCACAGCATCCATAGCAGAAGAAAAGTTACGCAGCAGGAGCCCTCAGAAGGGATGTGCAGAAGGAAAAAATGTGTTTCGATTCGTATTCGTTTTGCCAGGACGAAACGTGTTGCATTCGTTTCATGGGGGAAAAATGATTTGTTTTATTCGTTTTCCGTTTTCCCATTAAAGTCAATGGGGGAAGTATTTGCAGCCTATTTTTGGCTGCAGAATTGGAGTTTTCTAATCAATTCTGATGAAACTTCTGGGGAGCAATCATCAGAACGAGAAAAGAGCTCCAAGGTACGTAGACTGTGGCAAAGTGGCACCAAAGTGGCATGAATAGCCTAAGGCACTATAAAGGGGCAAAGGGGTACCAGGAGTGGATAGAGTGCTTTAACAGAGGTGCAAAGCAGCAGCGAGAGTGTCAAAAACACAGCACAGCTTCAAAAGTTGCATGAACCTCGAAGGCAGCACGACAGGCAAAGTGGCAAGCAAGTGGCATCAACATCCTACAGCATAATGAAGGGGGAACATAGCAAGCAGAAAAGCTAGCTCCAACACACTGAGAGGAGCCATGATAGTGGCAAGAACACCACAAGGAGCTGAGTGAGTCATCTAGTGTATGGCAGCAAGCAAAGTGGCAGAAAATTGATAGGAGCAAGACAGGCTGGCAGAGCGGAGGTAGTCAGGTTGCTGTGGTGTTGATAGGGGAAAGACAAGGAGACAAGACAAAATGAGGCTCAGCATGTGGCGTGACTGTCAACCCGGGCATACTGTCTCCCCTGACCCATCTTGAAACACGGACCAAGGAGTCTAACACGCATGCTAGGACCTGAAACATGATGAACTATGCCTGGATGGGGTGGAGCATTGCTGCTGTGCACAGGGTCGGTGCAAGGGTATTAGGCACCCTAGGCAAACCTTACAGCCTGGCACCCTACCCCCACCTCCCCATACACAATTTTAAATTATGCATTTAACATATATTTTACATGAAAAGTGACATTCTGAGGTAAAATAAATATATACATTATTGATATAATTTCATGCACTGTTGTGATGCCAACAAGAAAACTTTGCATCTTGGAATTCATATGGCATCATACCTATTGTGATATATTTCCACATGGTCCTCCCGTATCAACACAGTACTATCTGCCAACACTCAAAGAATAACAACCCTACCTATGAAAAAGAATACCACAAATATTACACCAGAATTTAAAATATCAATAGACCTCCTATCAGGAAAACAGAACAGGCCAAGCTAAAGCTACTACAGATCCCTACAGAGAAACCACATATTAAAAGAATGCTTCATTTTAGTCTTTGCATGCAGAACACAAGCCCTCACCAAATACAGAATAAAGCCACATAATGAATAAATAGAAATGTGCTGACAACTGAACTAGAAAACGCCAGACTCTATATAGTGCAACAATGGAAAAACAAAAATTTCACCATTCTTCATGAAACAATCAATAAAATCAAGATATATAAATCATTAATCATCATAGTAAAATCATACTAATAAAATAATTTCAAAACAGCTGAATAGAATATCCAATAATTAAAGACTCATTCAAATTTTGAAAGCTTTACCAAACACCAATAAAATATTTCAAACAGCAGACCCATCACATACTACCCAATAATTAACATGGTAGTCAATCAAGAAAATTGAACTTAAAAAGCCACCTTTACTTACCCTTTCCAGCAGTTCTCCTACTCCTTTCCCTTGCAGGCCACACCAGAAGCAGCAGTAGCTGCTGAAGCTGTCCTCACTGTTTTCTTCCTTAGGGACCACTACCACTCTCTTCTGTCTCTCACACACACATATCTTCTATTTCACACCCGCAGGACCAGTTTCTGTCTCTCGCACACCAATCATCTCCCCAACCAGTCTCTCTCTCTCTCTCTCATACACACACCAGTTATCTCCCTGATCAGTCTTTCTCACACATACACACGTCACCTCTCTGGCCAGTCTCTCTCAATCACACAATGCTCTCGCTCTCTCTTACTTACACACAGGCTTTCAATCACACACATACTCTCTCTATTTCACTTACACACAAGTTCTCAATCACACACATGTTCTATCTCATTTACAAACAGGCTCAATCACACACATGCCCTCTCTCACAGCCACAAGCCAGCCAAAAACATGCTCCATCTCTCTCTCGCATACACACACATTGACACACACAAGTACCCTCCCTGACTCACATATACATCACACACATACAGAAGCACCCTCCCTATCTCACATACATGAAGCACCTTCCCTGTCTCACACACAGAAGCACCATTCCTTTCTCATATACACATACACAGAAGCACCCTTCCAATCTCAAATACATATACACACAAAGGCCCCTAGGTGAACAGCTCGTCTCTGTCAGCAGCTGGCTGCGCCGGTCTTAATTTCTCTGGCAGCGGCTGGCAGCGGCCATCTTCTTTTCTTCGGCCTGGTTTCGGGCGGCGGCTGGCTGCACCAATCTTGCTTTATTTGGCCCCGCCGGCCTGCTCTCCATCGGCGGCTGACTGCGCCGGTCTTCATTTCTCCGGCAGCGGTTGGCAGCGGCCATGTTCATTTCTCTGGCGGCGGCAGCTGGCAGCGGCCATTTTCTTTTCTTCAGCCCCGCCAGCCTGGTCTCTTCATTTCTTCAGCCCAGCACCCTCAATGGCCCGTGATCCGCTAGTCTGGCCCACCGGGGGAAGCCCGATCCCCCGACAGGCCAATCGCCCCTACACTCACATGGCCTTCTATTTCAAATGGCGTGAACCAAAAGAATAAAACTAATGATATGTTGCATTCATGGGGTTTGGCCAGCATTTCGAGGACCCACGAATGCAACGAATAGGGACCTATTAGTTGCGGATTGCGCATTTGTTCAAAATGAATGCACATCCTTAGCCCTCAGCATGCACTGGATTGTGTAAGTATTCATGCACAAATTTCTAGTTCAAGCATGCCCCTTTTTGAGATGTTCTGATATCTGCATGCAGTGGCATTTACTCGCGTATCTGAGCAGTTTTAAAATATGCTTGGTGCGCATGAGCCTGACATATTAGCATGTCCCCCAATTAATGAGCGTGTCAGGCTTTAAAAATTCACCTTAGACTATACTGCTTCTGCGAGGACTGCCTCTTAGCCCTGGAGTGGAGGATTCTGGCTCCTGCAGGGAAGGGAGGGGATGGAGGAGGGAAGGAGGGAGGGAAGGAGGGAGTTGGGGTCTGTACTTATTGTTATTGCTATCGTTAGTGATTTTGTCAGTTAAGTATAAAAATCTTTCAATAAAGAAAAGATTTAAAAAAAATTCACCTTTAAATGCTTGGGAGAGCAGCAGTATTCCCTCTCTCTGAGTTCCTATCAATTTCACGTGCAGCTGTGTGGCCTTCACTCTCTCAGGCTTTAGTATCAGTTAATTACTTACAATCTCACCATTGAACTACTGGCATAACTACAATAAACAGATTCTTGACTTTTCATAAGCATTTCATAATGCAAAACTGTAAATATGAGTTCACCTAGAGGCTGGTCTGTGGTCTTCAAACTAGTCTGTGTCTAGGTAAGAACTCTGAATCCTTATGGCCTAACCTCTAAATATATCCTCAGCCAAAGTAGTCAGAAATAATTCCATTACAGTATCACAACCTACTTGGTTTTCTCTACAACAAATATGCCTAATCTAGGAAGCTTGATTCAGACGAAGCAGGTCAGGTTATATGGCTGCTTGCAATTTTGAATTATTGGAATCATCATTGGTACACACAGCTGTTTTTGAAATGTTCAGATCACTATTGGATGCTTACAGCTGTTTGTTACTTTTTGAATCACTGCCAAATGTCAATTTCATCTATGCTTATTGGAGGTTCCTTGAAATAATTTTGAAAGAATTTAGAACTGTTATGTACTGTGATACATAAGCCTTTAAGGTTGCAATTTAACAAGGGATGCATTTTCCTTTTGCAAATTGTAAAACTAGACAATCTCCATTTTAGGTGCCTTAAGTCAAGGACATTTTTAGCTCAAAAGGGACCTAAATTTGGATAGAATGTTTCTAATTTTAGGAACCTAAAAGTGAGGATCCTATGTCGGGTGTTCAAATTCTTTGAATATCTGCTCCTATATCTCATAGAAGTATAGAGTATGCCTGTGCTCTGTTTGTTTCATATTAAGGTGGATTAAACATTTTAGTTTTGAATGAGTATATAATCTAGTGCTAAACTAATGAGGATATGTGCTTTTCCAGCATATTCCCAAATAGAGTTGATTAAAAAGCTCTTGGAATGCAGCTGAGTTGTCATGACAGAGTTAAGTGGGAAAAGAGATCTTCTGAAAGAAGGCTAACAATTAGGAAGCCTATCAAAATTTGCTCAGACATTTTAATAAGATCAGCATCAAACATTAATGTAAACAAAGGTTTTTAAAGGCTGTGTTGCCCCTGGTTGACACCTGCACTAAATTTTGAGAGCTATTTGGGAAACTGGACTCTCAGAAGCATGTATAGCTTGAAGATTGGAAAAGCAAATGAAAGTACTAAAAGAAAAAGATTAGTATTCATTTAACTACAATGCCTTCATCTGTATGCATGCTGTCATGCTAAGCAGCTAAATATATTAGGTCTGATACATATTCACAAACAAAACTGCTTGAATTGTCATTACTGATATCCAGAAAACATAAATGTATTGCGGCTTTTTATTATATAATTCCGTCTAAAATTATATACTATGAGGGGTTGAAGGAGATCATTGATTAAATCAGTCATGTTCATTTTTGTTGAGAGGCGATGAAATTATTTCATCCTTATAATTTTATTTTGAGTTAGGGAGACCAAATGTAGTTTTACAGTCTATATCTGCACTGTCTCTCTAAAATGATCTGTCATCATCTAATGCTGCTTCAATCATATTTAACATGTCCTACTATAACAAGAATGGTCTAACTTACTGTACTGCCAAATGGAATCCAGCAGAATTAAAAGAGTGACTGTATGAGAAATATCATAAATTTATGACATTGCCTTTTGACAGACTGTTAACACGAACGATAAGTGAACTGTTTTTGGATTAATTCCAAACTAGTGGGATGGGATGGGAGAGAAGTAGAGAGATGCTCCTGCTCTGTTTGAATAATCAGAATTACTTCAGACTCCTGAGGATGTTTGAATTGTAGTATTTTCTTATTGCATTATTTTTTTAAGAATAATTGGTAAAACCTCCACAACTTAAAGAATATTCCCCATACGTTCTAAAAAGTGAGTGTGAAAGGTAGAATCTACAATTCACCACATACATTATTGTTTTTAAGTGGAACTTATTACATCTATCTTTTCCCTTTAAATTATATTTTAAAATTCTCTCCATATTCTTGGTCACAAGCCCACCTATGCATGCTCATACCTAAAGAACTATGCTTCACAAATATCAGACAAACAATTTCCAGATTCAGTGCCAACCATATGGAATGCTTTTCCAATGAACATTAGACTTGACCCAAACCTTCTAGTTTTCAAAAAACTAATAAAAGCATAGCTTATATAAGTATTTTTTAGGCTACAAACTTGCTATTTCTCAAGCTATGCTTGCTGATCATTAAAATAATGCAGGAAATGGTGTCCTGTCCTCTCCGAGTAGTGAGCTATCACTCAGGTCCAAAGAATGGATCACTCCACTAGGGATGTGAAGAGTCAAAACATTCATTTTGGTTTATTTATTTGTTTTGTAGGTCATTGTTATTTATTAGGTTCATTTCAAATGAAGAAAAAAATGCCAAAATTCATTTGTTTGTTTTAATCGTTCATTTGTTTTCTGTTATATTCAGTGAGTGAACCAATACAGACTATTATCCCTTATTCATAAAGCCTTATATAACAACAAGAAAAGGGCCTCATTTTCCAATATCGCATGCGATACCAAAAAGGGGTGTACCTTATGCTAATATGCAAGTTGCTAGCCCTACCGGACCTGTTCTAGAGAGAGAGAGAGAGAGAGCAAGCCTGGCCATGATGTCATGGCCCATAGGTAGGTATTTGTATCCCTTTGGGAGGCCCACCTAGTAACTAGAGGTGGGGTTTAGGTAAGAGTGTAGGGGGTTAGGGGCCACTTTGACATTCTACGTGACAACTACGAACAGAACAGTGGTCTCTTGTGAAGATTTGCTGGCCTTCGGAGTGAGGTCTGTCTTGGACCAAGGTATCAATATTCTGAGAGTGTTTCCCAATATCGTCACATTCTGAGTCAGCATCCCTGTGGCTCCTGTATCTTCCTTAGAGGCTTCTACTAGCTCCCCTATATGCTGGGCCCCGAAATACGCCAGTGAAAATGCCAGTTGAAATAGCTGTGTTTCAAATTGCGATTTGAAAACCTCCCATAGCGCATACCATAACTGTGCTAATAAATCATGCGTAACTGGGTGTCTCCCGTCTTTCCTGTGCCCAAAGTTTCTGCCCCAACCTTTCATCAGTTTTTTAACTAGAAATCCCTTAAGAACATAAGAACATAAGAAAATGCCATACTGGGTCAGACCAAGGGTCCATCAAGCCCAGCATCCTGTTTCCAACAGTGGCCAATCCAGGCCCTAAGAACCTGGCAAGTACCCAAAAACTAAGTCTATTCCATGTTACCATTGCTAATGGCAGTGGCTATTCTCTAAGTGAACTTAATAGCAAGTAATGGACTTCTCCTCCAAGAATTTATCCAATCCTTTTTTAAACAGAGCTATACTAACTGCACTAACCACATCCTCTGGCAACAAATTCCAGAGTTTAATTGTGCGTTGAGTAAAAAATAACTTTCACCGATTAGTTTTAAAGGTGCCCCATGCTTGAGCATTCGTGAAGAAGGCCAGGCTTGCCAGTTGCTTTACCACCATGCCCCTCGACAGTCCCGACTCTTTAGCCCATGCAATGTATGTCACTACCAGGTCATCCAACACCGGACCGGTTGTCCAACCGTGTTGATTTAGGAAAGCTCATACTCTCCCATATCCCCTGGAGTACGTATCCCATGTAGCGGGCACCACCAATCTCTGTAACAAGTCTATGGTGGTTGGAGCCCAATTGCCCATAAGTGGTCTGGTATCGGAGTCCCATCCTCTTCTGCGTTGGGTACCTGTTTGCGAAATAGAGACCATTTTGCACGTGATAATGCATCCACAATGCCATTGCTGATTCCATGTACATGCTGCACTCTAATAGTTGTGTTTATGCGCAAACTACTCAGGACTATTTGCCTTAATAGGTTCGCTACCTTCGGGCATTTTGCAGTCTGCCTGTTCATGATGTATACTACGGCTTGATTGTCGCTTCAAAAATCTATGTGTTTGTTCTGTAATCTTGATCCCCATATGACCAATGCCACCCAAATTGGGAATATCTCGAGGAATGTTATATCGCGTGTTGTTCCTTCTTGAACCCATGCTGGCGGCCATTGGGCGGCAACCCATGCACCTTGGCAATACACTCCGAATCCCCCCCCAAAAGCATCCGATTGTATGTCTAAGTTGTGACTTCACATCGGGGGCTCTTGCCACATGGATATTCCGTTGTAGTCTTTCAAGAAGGTTTCCCAGATTGCTAGATCCTCCTTTATTGCTTTTGTTATCCTTATGAAATGATGTGGTTTCTGTACGGATGTTGTCGTGGCCGCTAGTCTTCGCAAGAAAACTCTATCCATTGGAATCACTCTGCATGTGAAGTTGAACATGCTTAACATCGACTATACTTCCCGCAGAGTTAGCTTTCTCGCACGCATTGCATTTTTTATGAGGTCCCGCAGTTTTTGAAGCTTGTCTTCTGGAAGTCTGGATATCATTCTTTCAGAATCCAGTTTGATGCCCAAAAAGTGCATGTTAGTCCTTGGCCCTTCTGTCATTTTGATTGCTAAAGGTACACCGAAATCCTTCGCCACTTATAGAAACATAGAAACATAGAAATGATGGCAGAAGAAGACCAATCGGCCCATCCAGTCTGCCCAGCAAGCTTTCATACTTTTTTTTTTCTCTCACATACTTATCTGTTTCTCTTGGCTCTTAGTAACCTTTTTTATTCTATTTCCCTTCCACCCCCACCATTAATGTAGAGGACAGTGTTGGAACTGCATCTAAGTGAAAAGGCTTAATTAGTTAGGGGTATTAACCACCACAATAAGCAAGCTACACCCATGCTTATCTGTTTATCCAGACTATGCAATTCAGTCCTTGTTGGTTGTTGCCTGAATATAGATCCACCTTTCTTCATTCTCCCCTGCCATTGAAGCAGAGAGCCATGCTGGCTATGCATTGCAAGTGAAGTATCAGTCTTGCTCTCCTGCCATTGAAACAGAGGGCTATGCTGGATATGCGTGACGTGTCAGACTTTCTCCTCTGCCATTGAAGCAGAGAGATATGCTGACTTTGCATTGAAAGTGAAGTATCAGGCTTATTTGGTTTGGGGTAGTAACCACCATAACAAGCAAGCTACTCCCCGCTTTTTTGTGAATGCAAATCCTTTTTTCCACATTTCCTCATTGCCGTTGAAGCTTAGAGCAATGTTGGAGTCGCCTTAATTGTGTGTATGTTTATTGAATAAGGGGTAGATTTTAAAAGAAGCGCGATCAGCCTACTTTTGCTTGCGCATCAGACTCAAGCAAAAGTACGCTGGATTTTAGTAGATACGCGCGGAGCCGCGCGTATCCACTAAAATCCTGGATCGGCGCGCGCAAGGCTATCGATTTTGTATAGCCTGCGCGCGCCGAGCCGCGCTGCCTCCCCCCGTTCCCTCCAAGGCCGCTCCGAAATCGGAGCGGCCTTGGAGGGAACTTTCCTTTGCCCTCCCCTCACCTTCCCCTCCCTTCCCCTACCTAACCCACCCGCCCGGCCCTGTCTACACCCCCCCCTTACCTTTGTCGGGGGATTTACGCCTCCCGGAGGGAGACGTAAATCCCCGCGCGCCAGCGGCCTGCTGCGCGCCGGGCCGCGACCTGGGGGCGGGTACGGAGGGCGCGGCCACGCCCCCGGGCCGTAGCCACGCCCCGTACCCGCCCCCAAAACGCTGCCGACACGCCCCCGGAACGCCGCGACGACCGGGCCCGCCCCCCGACACGCCCCCCTCCGAGAACCCCGGGACTTACGCGAGTCCCGGGGCTCTGCGCGCGCCGGGAGGCCTATGTAAAATAGGCTTCCCGGCGCGCAGGGCCCTGCTCGCCTAAATCCGCCCGGTTTTGGGCGGATTTAGGCGAGCAGGGCTCTGAAAATCTACCCCTAAGGGTATTATCACCAGGTACTAGCCATCATTCCCGTGAGCCACCCACTCTTCATTCACATCCTCTAGACTTTATGGATCCACAGTGTTTACCCACGCCCCTTTGAAGTCCTTTTTCAGTTTTGGTCTTCACCACTTCCTCCGGAAGGGCATTCCAGGCATCCACCACCCTCTCCGTGAAGAAATACTTCCTGACATTGGTTCTGAGTCTTCCTCCCTGGAGTTTTAAATCGTGACCCCCTGGTTCCGCTGATTTTTTTCCAATGGAAAAGGTTTGTCGTTATCTTTGGATCATTAAAACCTTTCAAGTATCTGAAAGTCTGTAAAATATCACCTCTGCTCCTCCTTTCCTCCAAGGAGTACATATTTAGATTCTTCAATCTCTCCTCACAAGTCATTCAATGAAGACCATCTACCTTTTTGGTCGCCCTTCTCTGGACCGCCTCCATCCTGTCTCTGTCTCTTCGGAGATACGGTCTCCAGAACTGAGCGCAGTACTCCAGGTGAGGCCTCACCAAGGACCTGTACAAGGGGATCATCACTTCCCTTTTCTTACTCAATATTCCTCTCTCTATGCAGCTCTGCATTCTTCTGGCTTTAGCTATTGCCTTGTCACATTGTTTCGCCGACTTCTTGAACATCCTCGGTAGGTGAGTCACTGCGCCTGTCCCTTCCGGGCCAACAAACAAAAAGTCATCCAGATAGTGTATGATGTTGTCCAGTCCTGCTCTCTTTGCCGTCACCCAATGCAGAAATGTGCTGAGCACCTTGAAATAGGCGCATGATACTGAGAACCCATGGGCATGCATTTGTCGAAGTAGAATTGTCCGCGGAATTTGAAACCCAGTAGTGGGAAGCTGCTGGTTACACGGGCAGCAGGCGAAACGCCAATTCTATGTCCATTTTTGCCATCGCTGCCGACCTCCCACACCTCCTCAGCAAGGATATGGCACTGTCAAATGATGCATACTGTACTGCACATTCTTCCCATGGTATGTGGTCATTACTGATGCTCCTATTGGGAAAGACAAGTTCTGAATGAATCTGAATTTTCCAGGCTCCTTCTTTGGTAAGAGTGCCAGCAGGGAAATCATCATCTTCTGAAAGGGAGGCAACTGGAAAGGGCCGGCAATTCTGCCCAACTCTATCTCCTTGTCAAGTTTGCTTTGGACGATGTCTGGGTGTCACGTTGTGGATGGCGTATTGCTTGCTGTGTGAATGTTGATGTTGCCTTGATAAGAGATTCTGAACCCTTCCTGGAAAGCTTCTGTAATCTTTGCTTCCTCTCTCCTTGGGTATCTATCCAGCCATTGCGTCATTTGGTCTAGTCTTATTGGTGAGGCGGCTTTTTGGGAGTGCTGGGCTTCATTTTCCCGTGGGAGAACACCCGTTCCCTGATTTTTTCGTGCACTTGGTCGCCAGATGTGGTGTGGAACAAATCAGGCATATGTGTTTGAATTTGTACTCCTTGAAATTGCAGGATGCCTTGTTGTATCTCCAGCATGTGCTGTTAGATGCACCTCCTGATCCTGCTTAGCCTAGTCCCAAGGTTGATGGCCTTGCAGCTGTTCGACTCCGTCCGCTGGCATCACTAGCTCTGTTAGTCATCTGTTTTAAATCACAACAAAATTGGCCCTAACACACACAGTGTACTCCAGAAACCTTAGGTACAGGTACAAAATATCAAACACCTGGTTTCCTGGTCAATCCTTTTATCATTATAATGCACCACAATGAACACAATTCAATGCAAAGAATATGATAGTTTTGTAGGACCAATATGCAACGAGTCTGTATATCAATCAGACCCACCATGGAAAGGTCACATTACTTTATTATTATATATTTCAAATATATAATGGCCTGAGGTGTTGCCAGAGGGTCTCTCTTCCGACCCTTTCTAAGTTGGGGTGGGGTCCTCTCCTGGGGTCCATGCATCTCCGTCCCCTGCTTTCCCCTGGTTCGGGTACCCCCAGAATGGCTGTTTGGCTGATCCCCGGCTAGCGGTCTGGGTCCCCTTCCCATCCTATTCGGCGATGTATGGGTTACTCACAGTTTCCCAAGGGTCAGTGGCTGGGTGTCCTGGCGGCTGGGGCTAAGGCCGTGAGGTACCACAATGCACTTCTGGCTCCTGCGGTCTGTATCCTGCCATCCTGGTGCTGGGGGGGGGGGGGGGGGGGGGGGCATTGGTCGCTGCCTCGTGGTGGACCATTGGTTTTTATTATTTATTTATTTATTAATTTTTTTAAATTTTGGGTCAACTTCTGGGGCCTCCGATGACTATTTGAGGCCTGCCTCATTGCAGTCGTGGCCCAGCAAGCTTCATTGCAGGAAAAAATGGCTCGCTTCCAAAAGGGCCGGCTGCAACGTGGCTCCGGCCCTTTAATGCCCGGCTGGCGTCATCAGCCTGCGATGGCCTACCCGATGGCACCGGCCACTGGAATGCCCCAAAAGGGGTAGGCCTCCATACCCCGTCATCATCGTCGATGATGCCGGCCGCTGGAACACCCCAGAGGGGCTGGCATCCTACCCCGGCGTCGCCCCCTAGCGACGACGATGCCGCCGGAATGCCCACACAGGGGCAGGTTACTGGCTTCCAACATCATCGGGGTGTGCCGCACAACTGCTGCACATCCCAATGACGTCCCGTCCGCGCGCCCAGCTCCCCTTCCCGAGCCCAGGTAATCCGTGGGCTCCGATTAAGTATTGGGCCCACCTAAACCTTCATTTTTTCATTTCATAAAAAGTATTGATCGCCTAACGCAAAATAGGCCTAGGCAATGAACAAAAATACATACATAGTAAAAACAATAATGAACATACACTTCAGACAAAAATTTTTTCACAGAAACTGGAGAAAAGTACTACCACATACAGTTATCTATGTCCCTACATCAAGTTATTTATTCGTCAGTTGACTTTAACGAGAACTCATAACAATTACTCTACTCCAGAATGGGTATCATCCCAACATCCTCTTCAGTAAACACTGAAGCAAAGAAAACTTTTAATCTTTTCATGATGGCGTTATCTTTTCTAAGTGCCCCTCATCTAACGGTCCAAGGTCACAGGCTTTCTGTTTGGATATATTTTAAAACGTTTTTACTGTGAATTTTTGCTTCTATGATCAACTTCTGTTCAAATTCTCTCTTAGCTTGTCTTATTAATGTCTTACATTTAACTTGCCAACACTTATGCTTTCTCCTATTTTCTTCTGTTGGATCCTTCTTCCAATCTTTGAATGAAGATCTTTTGGCTAAAATAGCCTCTTTCTCCTCACCTTTTAACCATGCCAGTAATTGTTTTGCCTTCCTTCCACCTTTATTAATGTGTGGAATACATCTGCACTGTGCTTCTAGGATGGTATTTTTTTATCAATGTCCACGCCTCTTGCACTCTTTTTACCTTTGTAGCTGCTCCTTTCAGTTTTTTTCTATTTTTCTCATTTTATCAAAGTTTCCCTTTTGAAAGTTTAGCACTAAAGCCATGGATTTGCTTACTGTCCCCCTTCCAGTCATTAATGTTATGGAACCCTGCCCGCGGAGCTAACCCCCGTGAACAGGCTGCACTCACCTTCCCTTCATGCTGCCTTTTGCCCGACGCGGCTGGTGCCACCGGAGTCGGGCCTCCTGTGCAGCTGGAGCCGCCGACTTGCCTTCCCCTGTGGCCTGGAGGCCGCCCCTTGTATCCATCTTCACCGCGGTCGGAGCCGCGGTCTTTCAGCATCCTCTTTGCAGCTGGAAGCCACCACTGACGTCATCTCCTCTTCGCAGCGCAGAGGCCGCATCCCCAGGCTCGAGTGGCGGCTGGAGCCGCCCCCGGGGCTTCCTGCAGCGGCTGGAGCCGCTGCCATCATCGAGGCCTGCCTCTCAGGCCAGCCCTGCCTCCTGCGTCGAAGACATTGGTGCAGGCCGCTGTCCTGCAAAAGCTCCTGCTTTCTTCCTTAGGTGCCAGTGTGCACCTCTCTACAGGATTTAAAGGGCCAGACACAGGAAGTGTGCTGGCCCCACCTAAGATTGGACTTCCTGCTCCAGCCCTATAAAGGGCTGCTCCGTCACTTCAGTCTTTTCCTTGCATCAGAATTACTTCACTCTGGAGGCTCCTTCCTGCCAGAGCTCCATCAGGTCTTCTTCGTGGAGCTCCTCTTCATTTCGTTTCTTCATGTCAAGTATTGTTCGTGCCTGAGGTCTCCATCCAGGTGTCCTGGTGTCTCGTCTTGACCTTCCGCTTCCTGATGTCCCAGGTTCTTTGGTGTTCTGCCCTTCTTGGTGTTTGCTTCAGCGCTCCTGAGCCTTCTGGTCCTGTCAGTCCCGACTCCCTCGGATGACGTCTTTCCCGAGCGTGGAGTGGCTGGCAGGTGGACTGGTGTCCTGTGCTCCTGAGCCGTCATGTCCTGCCTGCCTTTGCGGCGCTCCGGATGACTTATGGCTCCGTCGTCGAAGTTCTGCCTCGGCTGGATTCTTCCCTGCGCTTGTCCCATTCTCAGCGTGGTCCGTGACCAGCCTCCTCGGGCTGTGTAGGGCGCACAGTGGGACAGGGTGGTCTGTGTAGGGCGCCCTGAGAGACAGGGCCAATGTCCTTCCGCCCAATCTCTCATCTCATCTGGACTTCGTCAAGTTCCTCGTCTCGTCCTGGATGCCGTTGCATCAGTCTTGGTATCATGTGAATATCTTGTTCCTGATGCCGTCGCATCGACCCTGGTCCAGGATGCAGTCACATTGACCAGTGGTCCGTGATGTCTTCGCATCAGCCTTGGTGTCATGTCTTCAACTACCTTGGTGTCATGTCTTGTGCCAGCCCTCGTCTCTGATGCCATCCACATCAGCCTTGGTGTCATGTCTTCGTGTCAAGGCCCAGCTGCCCTTGTCCTCAGGCCAGGCCTGCTGCCCCATGCCGATCCAAGCGGCAGGTCCGAAAGGGCTCGGAATGGTCGGAGGACCATTCACATTCCAACATCATCATGTTGTTGGCCTTGGGAGCTTGCAGGCCTGGCAGAGGGCTAGACCGTCTGCCATGCTGGAACACAACGTCAACCCTTGGTTCGTTCCTGGATCCATCTGGGGTCGGGCTGAGGCCCAAGGGCACACAAAACACCCCCTTCTTAACAATTAATTCAAATTTGATCATATTATGATCACTATTGCAAAATGGCCGCACCACCGTTACCTCTCTCACCAAATCCTGTGCTCCATTGAGAATTAGATCTAAAATTCCTCCTTCTTTCATCGGTTCCTGAACCAATTGCTCCATAAAACTGTCATTTATTCAATCCAGGAACTTTATCTCTCTAGCATGTCCCGAAGATACATTTACCCAGTCAATATTGGGGTAATTGAAATCTCACATAAACATAGTGCAAGAACAAAGATACAGTTTCATCCAAACTTCACAATTATTTTTATTGTAAGTTCAGGTATTTATAGTTCATTTAAGTAAGGCAACTCCAATCAAGTGAACATGAAGAATATTTATAAAGTCCCCCGACGCGGTCCGCATTTCGGGTGAGCTGCATCAGGAGGGACCACAGCGAAATTTTTAGTCTTTAGAGTTGACATCAGGAGCGCTCCTGATGTCAACTCTAAAGACTAAAAATGCAGCTGTTGGCAAGTACCATAGGGGAAAAAGATTTGTACAGCAGCTCAAAGACAGCTAGAGTGGGGGATGCCTGTTTATATGAGGGATCAACCAGAGATATGGCTACCTGGTTGATCATACCAGTAGCATATGCTTCTGTCAAACTGTAAAGATAAAGCAGTATTTAGAGTGACATAAAGGGCCTGAGGAATGGTGTAGCAAGCATGCAAAGCAATGGATGGCAAGGGCATGAACAAGAGTTTCTAAGTGCTGTAAGGGAAGGGGATTTGAAAACAACCTTGAAGACAGCCAATGGAGAATGCCTGTCTTAGTAGGAGGAATGTAGCTGATCCTACCAGTGGGCTAGTATATGCTTTTGTCAAACTGTAATGATCAAATCATGCATATGTTATTAAATATGGCTAATACAGTGAATATATGATGGCTCATTAAATCAGTTATGGTTCCATCTGTTACTTGTATAACTTTGGTGATTATAGAACTAATACATGCCAGTGAGTGCTGACCCCAAAGGTATACAGTAATATAAATTGCAAATGACACACACTCATCAAAACTCTCAAGGTATACAATGTGGAGAATCTCAAACAGCTCAAAGTCTTTAAAACCCCCAAGGCCTGGAATGTGGGCCATCATAAACAGTAAAAAGATGTCTAAACCCCAAGGCTTAGAGTGTGGTCAATTATATACAGCACAAAGGTGTCTAAACCCACAGGCTTAGAATGTGGTCCATTGCAAACAACACAAAAGTCTAAACACCCAAGGCATGGACTGCAGTCCATCACAAACAACTCAAAATTAATATAACCCACAAAGCATAGCATGTGGTTATTTATAAACAGCAAAAGGGCCTAGATAAGCCTTACTAGCAGGTTAGAAAACAAAAAAAAGAAATGGGGTTGGAGGCAACTAGTCTCTTTGGCATTGAATACAAATTCCAAGGCAAGTATAATCTACAAATACAAGGAACTACAATGGGAACTACTATAGTCCCTGATGTGGCCAATATCTTGGCTGCAGCATTCAAATCTCAGTATACGGTATCTATGAAATTGTATGGAACTGTCAGTTGGTTTATTTGGAAACAATACTTAGATAATGTATTTTTCATTTGGAAGGGGTCAGTGTCCTCATTGTTCCAATGCCATAGTTGGCTTAATGCTTTGGACTCCTGTTTGAAATTCACAATTAATTATCATGACAAAAAACATTTCTTTTATGGACATTATGATTTGTAAAAAACAATATTCCTTAAGGACTACTATCTACAGGAAACCAAACAAGTGTAACAATTAATTGATATACAATAGTTTCCATCCAGGTAATTTGCAGAGATGTTTACCAATAGGACAATTTTTTTGCAACTTCATCACTTATGTTCTGATTTGGGTGAAATCAAACTTCAGGCTAAAGTGATGGCAGATCATTTTTTAGATAGGAGATACCCAATATCTTGCATTGAAAGTGTTTATCAATGATCATTATATAGGCCAGGATTTCCTATTTAAACAGTTTTCTCAGGAGAAATCAGAACGACAAACATTTGTACTGAAGCATGCTATGGCATCTTCACAAATTTGTACCATTATAAGAAAATATTGGAACATTCTACAAGCTTTCCTGATGTTCAGTGCACCTCATAGATTTGCATTTTCCAGAGGAAGGAATAATAGGGATCAAATGACTTGGCTGTCCTTGGACTTTCACCAAATACCTCAACCATGTTTAGATTCATAATTGTGTCAGAGCTATATTTTTGGTTCCCTCATGTCACAGTCAGATTATGTTCTGTGAACCTCAGTGAAGACCTTTAAGATCATGAAGGGATTGACAGGTAAATCCACATTTATTGCATATCTAATTGAAGGGTACATTTTAAAAGGGGAGCGCGGGAGTCCATGTGCATGCGGTTCCCGGTGCATACATGTGGACACACCAATTTAATAACATGCATGCATCTCCACGTGTATGTTATAAAATCTGATTCCCTTGCACACATGTGCGCCCGATTTTATATCAGCACATGCATGTGCGGGCGGTTGCCGACTTGCGCACACAAGAGGCATTAAAGGGCATTAAGTTCCGTGTGCTGGCCGGCTGCAGGCATGCGCTTCACTGGGACAGGCCCACCCCCACCCTACCCAGACCTCGCCCGGCCCTTCCCCAGCACACCCCTTTTTGAAACCCAGCTCCTCCGTGTGTACCAGGAGATACTGTGTGGCCGGGCTGCTTTGAAAATGCATGCGGCGTGCACGTGGCCTGGCCACGCTCAAATCCCCCGGTATGCACCCCCAAACTTACTAGAACTGAATGTCCATTAATTGAGTTTTTTGTTACTAACCTAAAAACTGAAATTCCTACCATCATACTCGGTGACTTTGACTTACATGTCAATAAAGACCCATTATTTATTTATTTTATTTATTTTAATGATTTTATATACCGACATCCGTTTGCACATCGCATCGGTTTACACATAACTTAAAACAAGGTATAAAATAGGCATAGCCTTTACAATGAACAGAAAGAACAGTCAACAAGAATATATCCATAACCAAATGCTTTAACAGATAACTTCAATTAGGGGTATTTTTACATTAGGAGATGTGGATAAAATTACTATTGGAGGGCTATGTACAGAGTTAAAAAAAATAATTTAAAAAAATTAAATAAATAAAAAAAAATTAAATAAAAAATAAAAAATTAAATATAAAAAAAATATGAAAAAAAAAATAAAAAAAAATATGTTTGTTACAATTACCATTATCCCACAACTGTGACGCATTCTTAAACTCAATGTCAGCATTAGATTTTCATCAAATAGTAAACCAATCAACCCACAAAGCAGGACACACTCTAGACTTAATATTCATCAACTCATATCTCAATACCACTTTTGGTCCTACTATGTCCCCAATCCCATGGTCCAATCATAAATTAATTACCTGTGATATAAATATCAATACACAACCATAACACCCCCAGCAACCAAGACCAGAATTGAATACAGGAAACCTTGTCAACTAGATACCCTAACTGATCATCTCTCAAAAGCTCTGAATGACGTAGACACATCAGTGATAACGCAATCAATTCATGGTTCTCTTTAACAAAAAAAGTAGCTGATAATTGCTGCCCACTTATTAAAAAAGATATTTTCATTAACAAAATACACCACACTCCATGGTACAACAATGAATTAAGGATATTTAAAACAACACTGAGAAAAGCTGAGAGACAGTGGAGAGCTTCTCCTTGCACCGAAACACTAGCTAACTACAAATCTCTATTACATAAATACAACGAAGCCACCAATAAAGCAAAAAAAGAATTATATTATAACAAAATAAATAAATTTCAATATAATCCTAGAGCTCTATTCTCATATGTAAAAGACCTGACCAGCCCTATTGAAACTCCCACATCAAACAACTCTTCTAATTGCGATACAATTGCTCAATATTTTAAAGAAAAAACTTTAAACATAATAAAAAACATAGCTCCCCTGATCTCTAACCAAATTGTACTACCAAGCAATCCTAAGGACCATTTAACCTCCTTTGACACAGTTTCATCCCTTGAAATCGAAGGCATAATTAAAAAAATGAACCCAGCTGCCCACCCAATTAACCACATTCCAACTAAACTATTAAAAACAATCACCAATATAGTATCTAAACCTATTGCCGAGATAATTAACTTGTCCATAACTGAAGCTAATGTCCCACATACTTTAAAATCCGCGATAGTAAAACCAATCACAAAAAAAACACAAGCCAACTCATACGATCTCTCAAACCTAAGACCCATTTCTAATTTACCTTATATCAAAAATTCTCGAGAAAGTAATTAATAATCAACAGATTATCTTGAAAAACATAGTACCCTGTACCCAGCATAACACGGATTTAGAAAATATTTTAGTACAGAGACCCTTTAACTTCAGTACAAGATATCATCCTAAGAGGAACTGATAACAGCCAATCTTACTTCCTGATCTTACTAGACATCTCAGCAGCCTTTGATACAGATAATCATAATATCCTCCTTGATAGACTAAACGAAATAGGCATCAAAGACTCAGCGCTCAAATGGTTTAGCTCCTACCTAACAAATAGAATCTTCAAAGTAAAGTTTCTTGACAACTTCGGAGTACCCCAGGGATCTTCTCTATCCTCTACACTATTTAATATCTATATGCTCCCTTTATGCAGAATTCTATCAGGCCTCGGCCTAACACATTTCATCTATGCCGAAGATATTCAAATTTTAATACCGATCCAAAAATTCCTTGACCAAACTCTTAAGCTCTGGGATATATACCAATCCGCCATTGAAAAGGTATTAAC
Source organism: Rhinatrema bivittatum (assembly GCF_901001135.1). NCBI lineage: Eukaryota > Metazoa > Chordata > Amphibia > Gymnophiona > Rhinatrematidae > Rhinatrema > Rhinatrema bivittatum. The sequence continues at coordinate 47,124,861 of NC_042624.1, read as the reverse complement.
CCAAATGAATCTTTCCCTAAATGCTAAAAAACTGAAATCGTATACATCTCACCTAAATTAAGCAAGACAAAAGAGCTTGAAATTCATGAAGCGGCCAAAAACTGCCCCATCTCCCTAGAAGTATGAGATCTAGGGATTCTTATAGATTGCGAATTCTCTATGAAATCCTGCATTAAAAAAATCATTAGCGATGGTTATTTCAAATTAAACATACTCAAAAGATTAAAACCCCTCCTATTCTCAAAAGACTTTAGAACTGTCTTACAGGCACTTGTCTTATCAAGATTAGACTACTGTAACTCACTATTCTTAGGCCTTCCCACAAATATCACAAGACCATTGCAACGTCTGCAGAACTCTGCAGCTAGACTCTTGACAGCTGCAGAGCTAGACTCTTGATAGCTGCAGAGCTAGAAGAACCGAACATATCACCCCAATATTAAAAGAACTTCATTGGCTGCTGGTGAAATACAGGGCCCAGCATAAAATCTTATCACTAATTCACAAAACCCTCTACAATGAAAAAATTGAATGGCTAACCTCTTCACTTCACTTCCACACCCCCTCAAGAATCACCAGATCAATCGGAATAGGGTTGCTACCAATTCCTTCCCCCAAAATTGCCCACCTAAATAAGAGAAAGAACTATCTCTATTGCTGGACCCCTACTATGGAACTCTATTTCACAGGAATTACGATTAGCAGCTGACATAAAATCATTTAAAAAGGGGATTAAAACTTGGCTTGTTAAACAAGCCTACCAAGAGCTGTTAGCATAACTATCTCACACTTCTGAATTTATACCAAGGTAATGTATATTTTTATTTTTATTATACTATCTCTACCCTAACTATACTACTTCTCTAAGTGTTTAAATTTTGATTATTTAGCCTACTATTTAGTTTGCTATGTTAATTATTTATATTATAAAACAATGTATTTACTTCCTTTCTTCTTTGGAAATGCAAATAATTTTAAATGATTATTTGCTAACTACTGTAAACCAATTTGATATGTTTGCACGAAAAGTCGGTATATAAGAATTATTAAATAAAATAAAAAAATATTGGTGCATGCCAGGGTTCAAAAATTAGCCTGTAAGTGTCCATGCAGCCTGCAATATGTGGGTATGATGAAATATATAGTGAGGGTTCATTTAAGAGATCACAGGAGTTGTCTTAATACACATAAATTGGAGGCACCTGTTATTCACATTTTTTACAATAAGTATAGAATGGACAATTTTGGATTATGTGCCATTTGATTGGAGAAGGGAGGATAGAGTTTGGTTTCTGACACATAAAGAAGAATTATGGATAAATCATATCTAAACAGTAGATCGCGTGGGCTATATTTTTTTAAACCCCTCAGTTAAGGTCTGGTGATTTTCCAAACAATAAATACCATTTTTCAAGAGTGAACAAGAACAGAGTGCAGCTGAATATGCATGTCCAGTGATGTCATTCCTTTTTCTTTTTTATAAGTGATTGGAGGAGTGGCATCTAACTAAGGGGGTCATTTTCTAACGGGATCGCACGTGAAAAGGGACTTTTCGCGAGCGATACCTAGATCGAGATGGGTTCTGGGTGGTATCGGCACCGGAAGGGGAGGAGTCAGGGCGGCACCGGGGCAGATGCCGTGAAGACATCGCTGATGGCAAAAAGGTAAGGACCCTTATCGCCGTCAGTTACGTGCCCAATAGCACCACCTTTCACGTTGGCGCTATTGGTTTGCAAAAGCTGGCAGCAATAGCACCGCAGTGGTGCGATTGCTGCCAGATTTCGCAGGCCCGTCTCCCGGTAGCACGCGATTCACAGAAGCCTGTGCCATTAGAAAATTTAGCCCTAAGATGGCTGCTTGAAGAGACAATTGTGCAAATGCAGTAGTTAATGCAAGTACATATTTTCAGGGATACATTGTGTCTATGTGTTGGTATAAACATTTAATGATTGATATTTCTAAGGACAATAATTTTGCTACCCACCGTTCAATGTCTTTACAACAATACTACCTTTTTGTGTATTTTAATAGAACTTCTGAAACACTTTTATGGCGTTTTGAAATTTGAAACTGAGTGACGAGAAACCCCTGAAGCACTCATGTGAAACATATGTCAGACAATAGGCAGTGATAGATCTGGGAACTGAACTCTTTTCATTATTTTATATACATATACTTAAAAAAATAGTTTATGAAAAGGATTATGTGTTTGGATCTATGATTATATTTGACCTCGTTTCCAGTACAATGCTAACATAAAGGACAACTACTTAGGTATTATGATGGTCCTAATTATTTTAAGTTTGAAGCTATCTTATTTATTCATTTATTTATTCATTTATTTATTTATTTATTTATTTATTTAAAAGGACTTTTATACCGATATTAGTCGGAACATCATATCGGTTTACATCAAACTGTAGGAAGGAAATTACAAAAAACAGGGGAGAGGGGAGGGGAGCAACAAACCAATAGGAGAGCGAGGAAAGCACAGGAACAAATCAACTGGAAACGTTAGGACCTAGAGGACTAGGACAGAGTCGAATTAAAAAAAACAAAAACATAACATTACACTTCAAGGGGGAAATTATTGGTTAGGGGGGAAGGCTTCTTTGAAAAGCCAAGTCTTTAGCTGGGATCTGAATTTTAAAGGGCATGGTTCTAGCCTGAGGTGGGTTGGAAGAGAGTTCCAGTGCATGGGGCTAGCAATGGAGAGTGCCTGATCCCTCGTGGATGTGAGATGTGCCTTCTTTAAGGAAGGCACATGGAGGGCCCCTTTGTTTAAGGTCCTCGTGGGCCATTTCGGGCATGTGAGGTGGAAAGGGTCGGCGAGCCAATTGGAGCTGTGTGAATAGATGGCTTTACGGATGATGGTCAGGATCTTGTAAAGGATACGAGAAGGGATAGGGAGCCAGTGCAGGTTCTTAAGAATCGGGGAGATATGGTTGTACTTGCGTGCATTGGAGAGGGTTCTAGCTACTGCGTTCTGCAGCATTTGGAGAGGTTTTATGGAGGAAAAGGGTAATCCAAGAAAGAGGGCATTGCAGTAGTCCATCTTGGACGCGAGTGTGGCCTGGATAACAGTGTGGAAATCAGTGGCATGAAGAAGTAGTTTCAGATTTTTATGATACAGGTACCTTAATAGTATTGGTGAGAAAAAAGAAAAATATATAATCAGAAGTTGTTTTTATGAGTTAATATTGGTGCATCTCATTTTCATGGACTGTTTCTAGGTGTTTTTCTCATCTCTTTTTTGACATCTACCATCATTTTCTGACCATTGGCAAATAGTATTTTTGTCCCTATATTTATGTTTGACAATTGATATTTACACAACCTGAATATCTCCTGCTATTTGTCCATAAAAATATTGAGTGACTTGGATCCATTGTGAAATCGATCCATGAAAATGGTCTCTCTCATCAGAATCATAACCACAATAACTACTCTACATTTCTCTTCTAAGGATGCCTATGTTTTCTTTAAAATTATTATCACAGAACATTTTTCTTTAGCAAGCTGGGACTTGAAAGAATGTTCCTGTGCAAAACAAGTATGATCCATAATAATCTTAATCATTACACGTATCATGTTACTTCCTTGCCACAACATGAAATATTTTGTTGTTCATACTTAGCTCTAATTTGAACATCATTTATCTTTGTTTTTATACCACTTTGGAATCTGAAACTATACATTGCATGGTAGGAGAATGCAATAAATCTATTTTGCCAATGCATGATTAAGAGCTCCTTAGTGTGATGAATGCCTTATAAGGGTAATTCATTAAAGGTGAAGCATCTTTATGAAGGATAGATTTTAGGCCAAAAAGCAAAAGGTGCATACAGACAGAAAGCTTTTTAATAATAGATTTAGCAAATGTATCTCTAGGACTAAAACATTTTTTTATTTGTAGACCATCTCTAATTTATTTGTTGCAAATTGTAAAATGCATTTCACCAATACATTCCTAATGTGCAAGAAAAATATTTTTTTCAGTCTGATTGCCACTTTGTATTTGTTCCATTTGTTTCGGTTTCCAAATTCTTTCATTTCAATTGTTTCCATTAAAGTCTATGGGAGAAACAATTCATCCTATTTTGGAATCTAACAGTGGGGTCTTCTATCTAACTTTAATTAACTTTGCAGACAGGTATTAGCAGAAGAGGAAACAGCATCCCAAGACACAGAGTGGATAAAAATAGCACCAAGAGTTTCATAAACAGTCCAATGCACCATGAGACCATGAGAACATAAGAACATGCCATACTGGGTCAGACCAAGGGTCCATCAAGCCCAGCATCCTGTTTCCAACAGTGGCCAATCCAGGCCATAAGAACCTGGCAAGTACCCAAAAATTAAGTCTATTCCATGTTACCGTTGTTAGTAATAGCGGTGGTTATTATCTAAGTCAACTTAATTAATAGCGGGTAATGGACTTCTCCTCCAAGAACTTATCCAATCCTTTTTTAAACACAGCTATACTAACTGCCCTAACCATATCTTCTGGCAACAAATTCCAGAGTTTAGTTGTGCGTTGAGTGAAAAAGAACTTTCTCCGATTTAGTTTTAAATGTGCCACATGCTAACTTCATGGAGTGCCCCCTAGTCTTTCTATTATCCGAAAGAGTAAATAACCGATTCACATCTATCTGTTCTAGACCTCTCATGATTTTATTTATTTATTTATTTAAGAGGTTTTATATGCCGATGTTCATGAAAAATCATATCGCGTCGGTTTACATATAACTTTAGATGGAATTACAATAAACAGGGGAGTTTAACCTGGAGAAACAACTCTGGGTAGAGTCACAAACAAGAATAGAGGTGGAGGATGAGTATTAGCGTTAATAACATTAACATTAAAGTAACAATATCGATACCTGTGTTAGGTAATGCGGTGAGGTATAAAGAGTCTTATGGCGTGCTTCAGTTCTTCAGGGAAACGCTTGGCTGAAGAGCCAGGTCTTAAGCTTTTTTTTAATGTATTTTGGCAGGTTTCTAGGCACAGGTCAGGTGGTAGAGAATTCCATTGTGTAGGCCCTGCTGTGGAGAGGGCCCGTTTTTTGAGAGCGGTCTTAGAGGGATGAGCATGGAGTGTGCCTTTGTGTGCTGCTCTTATAGGTCTGGCAGACGTGTGTAGTCGAAGCGGGAAGATTAGATCCAGTGGGGTCTGCATGTGGATAGATTTGTGGATCAGCATTAGAACTTTGTGAATGATTCTGAATTTGACGGGGAGCCAGTGTAAGCTCTTTAGAACTGGAGAAATATGTTCATTTCTTTTGGTATTCGTCAGAATCCTTGCGGTAGAGTTCTGTAGCATCTGTAAGGGTTTTGTAGAGGAAGCAGGAAGGCCGAGTAGGAGAGAATTGCAGTAGTCAATTTTAGAGAATATGATAGCTTGAAGTACCGAGCGGAAGTCGTGGGTGTGCAGGAGGGGTTTAAGCCATACGACCGGCGCCATTTTGCAATACAGCAATAGGGCCATACGGCCGGCACCATTTTTCAATACGGCAACGAGTGCAAGAGGTCGCTCCCGGACCCCCGCTGGACTTTTGGCAAGTCTTGTGGGGGTCAGGAGGCCCCCCCAAGCTGGCCAAAAGTCCCTGGGGGTCCAGCGGGGGTCCAGGAGCGATCTCTGGCGCTCATGATGTCGGGGGGACAGGAACCAAAATGATTTGATAAGTCATATGACAGGGCAAAGGTAGCGCCGGTGCTATTTTTATTAACGCAGCCGTGGCCCGAGAATGGAAGATCACACCGGGACCTCCCCACTGGACCCCAGGTAATTTAAAACATTTTGGGGGGGTTCGGGAGGGTGGGGATTTATTTTAAAGGGTCGGGGTGGGTTTTAGGGTTGTTTTAGTGTGCCGGTTTTCCCGCCCTCCCCCTTCCCCTCCCCCGATTTACGATTTTTGACGATAAATCGGGGGAATTCCTATTGTATCACGCCTCTAATGATTTTTTACGATTTAAAATATATCGGACGATATTTTAAATCGTCAAAAAACAATTCACATCCCTAGAAGATACCAGCTTTCCCCTTTGTTCTAGTTTAAAAGCTGCATAACAAACAGTGGCAAGAATACCTCAAGAGATTGTGAGATTGAAAAAACACTATCAATAGGAGGCTAAGCACCCCAACGCTCCATATGAAGAGCAAAACAGTATCAACAGTGAAAAGAACCACTGATAGAGGTACAAAGCAGCACCAACATTAGTATGAACATCCAAGGCACAAAATCATGAACCTTTGTTCCACTCTCCCTCTTAAGGGTTGTTGGGATTTAGCTAGTATTGATACTCCTCCTTCTTTATGGTTTAACTTTCAGTTTCTTACCTAGAAGTATCTCAAATTCTGGGTAATTTTAGTTCTGCTTCTTGCGTATTATTTATCTGCCATTCCTCCATTTTGAAAAGCCTTAAAGATACCATCACTCCATGCCTTTCTACCATTGTCATGACTTGGGGAAGAGAAGGTAGAATACCAAAACTATGTTATTGTTCAGTGTTGACCTTTTTTCTCCTGACTGGTAAGGCAGATAACACTGTGAGACCTGGAAAGTTGATGGTGTGATTGGGTGCAGTCAGATCTAGAGAGAGAGCCATTGGAATGATTGGGTACAGACATACTTGAAGAGGGCAGCAAAGCAGGGATGGACAGTGGCCCAGATGGCAGTAGCCTTTGGTCAACCTACACTTGCAGGTAGGGGGAATCTGGCAGAAACCCATCTTGCTGGGATATAGTAGATTGGTTACCTAGGCAATGGTAATCAGCTCAGGTATGCTCACATGTCTGTGTCATGCGATAAAATTACAGCCCTTGATTTCCAACTACTGTGTTCATATCTTTTAAGAATTAGTATTTTTAGGTTAGATTGAAAAGGAAGAAGTGTGAAGGGGGAAATGGTAATCCGGGCTGCCATATTATTATGCACATGCTTTAAAAACTACAGGTATTTAAACTCTTTTAATAAGAGGTCTCTAGAGAATTTTATAGGATTCTAGGTTGTATTATATTCTAAAGTAAGCTATTTTCAGATTTTGCATGCAAGTGCACCATGTGCAGATGATTTAGGAAATGTGTTTATTAAAAGTGGCTGTGCATGATTGAATTGTTTATAAATCAATTGAAAAGGAAGGTCTCTATGATTATTGTTTAAATTTATGATCTCCTACATAAAAGCCAACAAACAATACAGGACTACTCAGCATAGCTCTTATAATTGCACTTGTACTAGCAACTTAGGAATTGTTGCAGATGGATTTGTTACAGCGCTTTGTTAGCATTTTTGTATAATTACCCTGCCACACTAAGGAAACCCTGGAGGAACATACAGCATGAAGGTATACAGACTGGAAGTTAATTAATGGATAATTTATGTATGCTTGCTAATAAACATTTTTGGCATGAGTTGTAAACATTTTTATATTAGTGAAGCAAAGAAGCTGTAAGCTAACTTAATACAAATCAATAGATACAGTAAATTGTGGAACATATCTCAGAGCTAAAGCAAAATTTATCTTTCATGATATGACAGGCTGTAAATAGCAATTATGAGTTGTACGTTTGCTATTACATCCTGTATTTCAAAAAATTGTGCATTTTTATAGGACCTTTGATTTTGAAATTGTTACTGATGTCATTTTCTCCTAAAGCAAGAGCACACTAACAATAACATACATGGCCCTCATTCTAGTTCTTCTTTCACATCCCATCAAGACATAAATCACACCAGTAGTGAAATAATTTAAGGTCATAGCTTTATTGATAAAATAATATCAAAGTAACATACATCCTTATAACTGACCCATTTCTAGAACTAATCACCTGCCCAGTGTATTCTCAACTAGACATTTTCATCGTGCCTTCCACAGCCTCCCATAGCATGAGTAGCCATATAACTTTCTTGGGCCACCAGTGTATTGCCAAACAAGTGTGCTACTCCAGCATGGCTGAACTCAACTTATTGCCCAGGGCCTCCCAGGCTCTCCCTGCTCGTACTTACGCTGGATGTTTCATTTATCATCAATTGCAATTGCACTCCTAAGCATCAGATGTCCCCACACAAAAGAGGGGGTGGGGTGGGAGAATCCTTCTCTCCTGTGATTCTAGGCACTCCAAGATGACTCCTGAACATTTGCAACCTGCCACCCCAGGTACCAATAACCTGAAACTGGCTCAAGATAAAGGTATTCTTACCTTACCAACCCTGCTGCATACTAAAGAGGAAGAAAGATGTATATCAAGTACATCCTGATGAGAGTTATTAAGCAAGTCCTATGCAATGTCAGATAGTGCTTGTTATTCTCTTATAGAGATCTGCACAATCTGCTGATGATCTGCTGGACCCTCAGATGTAAAGATTTATAAGTCCAACAGTTGTTAACTTTATTGAAGCCTGCTTCCACAGTCTCAGCTACATACATTTCCAGTGGGAGCACTGAGAGGAGAGGATCACCTTGCTGGTGGCTGAAAAGAATCAGTAAGTTTTTGCTTGGGACATTGTCTTTTTTTAAAGTATTGGGGCAAAGTTAACTATTTGGGAATATTATTTAGTGTGTTTGTGTGTTTGTGCTTTTAATAGTCAGTAAGGCAGTGAATAAACAAGTTAGACTGTTTGTATTTTTAAATAGTCAGTCAATAAGGCAGCTAGTAAGCAGTAGGTAGTGTGTTTATTTTTAAAAGTCTGTAAGGCAGCTAGTAAGCAGAACTGAGTGTTTGTATTTAAAAAAAATAAAACACACCAAAAAAATAAAAAAAACACCAAAAAGTAGCCAGAAGCTAGAAATAAGCTAGGAACAGTGTATACCTAAGTAAAAAGATTGAAAAGTTCAGTTCAGTTACTCACCTTGGAAAGGTGTTGAGGTAGTGTGATTTGGATTGAATAGGTACCAACATTTGTTAATCTAGAGAGCAGTGAGTCACTCTGGCTGACTAACTGAAGTTAGACTGTTTGTATTTCCCAACCCTCCCACCCCTCGCCCACCAACCCCTAGCTCATCCTTTAATTTATAGGCAGGTGCCACTTTCACAAAAAAAAAAAAAACAACAACAACAACTAAAACTTTATTGAGAGTTTGACCACTACCAGACCACTACCAGACACATAGGGGCGGATTTTCAGAGCCCTGCTCGCCTAAATCCGCCCAAAACTGGGCGGATTTAGGCGAGCAGGGCCCTGCGCGCCGGTAGGCCTATTTTACATAGGCCTACCGGCGCGCGCAGAGCCCCGGGACTCGCGTAAGTTCCGGGGTTCTCCGAGGAGGGCGTGTCGGGGGGCGGGCCCGGTCGTCGCGGCGTTTCGGGGGCGTGTCGGCAGCGTTTTGGGGGCGGGTATGGGGGCGTGGCTACAGCCTGGGGCGGTCCGGGGGCGTGGCCGCGCCCTCCGTACCCGCCCCCAGGTTGCGGCCCGGCGCGCAGGAGGCCCGCTGGCGCGCGGGGATTTACTTCTCCCTCCGGGAGGCGTAAATCCCCGGAGAAATGTAAGGGGGGGGTCTGATGCGCCTGATGCGCCAGCAAAAGTACGCCTATTCGTGTTTTTTGAAAATCTACCCCATAGCGAATTCACTAATACATTTAAAGGACGTTAATTAGATACATTCCTACTCCCATAGCAACCTAAAACTTAACTAGGAACTGATCAAAACTGAGATGAAGCCAGCAGTCCAGCAGCAAGAGGGGGGCTTCCCAGTCTTTTGCATCGAGTGTCACATGTATGATTTTTTACCCACCGGTGAGAAGTTGTACATGTGCATGTGATGCAAAGAGCTCCTGGCTCTCAGAGAAAGAGTCCAATATCTGGAGGCTAGAGTGGTAGATCTGGAGGAGCTGAGGCAGACAGAGAGGTATATAGATGAGACCTTCAGGGACATAGTAGCCAAGTCCCAACTTCAGACTGGCAGCCCTGATGCTGCCTTGGAGGAAGAAGGTCTCATGATTGGAGAGCATCAACCTGGTGTAGCAGGAAAAGATCGTGTAGCAAGGACCTACTCTCCAGGTGATGCACTGTCCTTTCATACCGAGGATATCTCCCCAAGTCCTACTGCCCAGGAGGGAAGGGTTAGGTCGGCCGTCATAGTTGGTGATTCGATTATTAGGAATGTAGACAGCTGGGTGGCTGATGGGCGTGAGGATTGCCTGGTAACGTGCCTACCTGGTGCAAAGGTGGCGGACCTCACGTGTCACCTAGATAGGATTTTAGACAGTGCTGGGGAGGAGCCAGCTGTCATTGTACATGTGGGCACCAACGACATAGGAAAATGTGGGAGAGAGGTTCTAGAAGCTAAATTTAGGCTTTTAGGTAGAACACGTAAATCCAGAACCTCCAGGATAGCATTCTCTGAAATGCTCCCTGTTCCACGTGCAGAACTCACCAGATGCAGGCAGAGCTCCAGAGTTTCAATGTGTGGATGAGATGATGGTGCATGGAAGAGGGACTCAGTTTTGTTAGGAACTGGGGAACCTTTTAGGGAAGGGGGAGTCTCTTCCAAAGGGATGGGCTCCACCTTAACCAGGGTGGAACCAGACTGCTGGTGCTAACCTTTAAAAAGGAGATAGAGCAGCTTTTAAACTAGAACAAAGGGGAAAGCTGACAATCACTCAGCAGCGCATGGTTTGGAGAGAGGTATCTTCAAAGGATACTAATGATGCATTAGAATTAGGGCATCCCAACAGTGAGGTTCCAATAATAAGAAAAGTAGTCCAAGTGCCTGTAACTAAAAACTCACCTGAGCTAAAAAAAATTTCTAATTTATCCCTATCAATTAAAAAGCAGAATGAAAATACAAACAAAAAACAAACTTTGAAATGTTTGTATGCTAATGCCAGAAGTCTAAGAAGTAAGATGAGAGAATTAGAATGTATAGCAGTGAAGGATTACATAGATTTAATTGGCATCTCAGACACATGGTGGAAGGAGGACAACCAATGGGACAGTGCTATACCGGGGTACAAACTATATCGCAATGACAGAGAGGAGCACCTGGGAGGCGGTGTGGTACTTTATGTCCGGGATAGCATAGAGTCCAACAGGATAAACTTCCTGCACGAGACTAAATGCACAATTGAATCTTTATGGGTAGAAATCCCTTGTGTGTCGGGGAAGACTAATAGTGATAGGAGTATACTACCATCCACTTGGTCAAGATGGTGAGACTGACAGTGAAATGCTAAAAGAAATTAGGGAAGCTAACCAAATTGGTAGTGCAGTAACAATGGGAGTCTTCAATTACCCCAATATTGACTGGGTAAATGTATCATCGGGACACGCTAGAGAAATAAAGTTCCTGGATGGAATAAATGATAGCTTTATGGAGCAATTGGTGCAGGAACCGACTAGAGAGGGTGCAATTTTAGATAAAATTCTCAATGGAGATCAGGATTTGGTGAGAGAGGTAATGGTGGTGGGGCCGCTTAGCAATAGTGATCATAATATGATCAAATTTGATTTAATGACTGGAAGGGGGACAGTAAGCACATCCACGGCTCTTGTGCTAAACTTTCAAAAGGGAAACTTTGATAAAATGAGAAAAATAGTTAGAAAAAACTGAAAGGAGCAGCTACAAAAGTAAAAAGTGTGCAAGAGGCGTGGTCATTGTTAAAAAATACCATCCTAGAAGCACAATCCAGATGTATTCCACACATTAAGAAAGGTGGAAAGAAGGCAAAACGATTACCGACATGGTTAAAAGGGGAGGTGAAAGAAGCTATTTTAGCCAAAAGATCTTCATTCAAAAATTGTGAAGAAGGATCCAACAGAAGAAAATAGGATAATGCATAAACATTGGCAAGAGAGAATTTGAAAAGAAGTTGGCTGTAGAGGCAAAAACTCACAGTAAAAACTTTTTAAAATATATCCGAAGCAGAAAGCCTGTGAGGGAATCAGTTGGACCGTTAGATGATTGAGGGGTTAAAAGGGCACTTAGAGAAGATAAGGCCATTGAGGAAAGATTAAATGATTTCTTTTCTTCGGTGTTTACTGAAGAGGATGTTGGGGAGGTACCCGTACTGGAGAAGGTTTTCTTGGGTAATGATTCAGATGGACTGAACCAAATCACAGTGAACCTAGAAGATGTGGTAGACCTGATTGACAAACTGAAGAGTAGTAAATCACCTGGACCGGATGGTATATACCCCAGAGTTCTGAAGGAACTAAAAAATGAAATTTGAGACCTATTAGTAAAAATTTGTAACATGTCATTAAAATCATCCATTGTACCTGAAGACTGGAGGATAGCTAATGTAACCCCCATATTTAAAATGGCTCCAGGGGCAATCTGGGAAACTACAGACCGGTTAGGCTGACTTCAGTACCAGGAAAAATAGTGGAAAGTGTTCTAAACATCAAATTCACAGAACATATAGAAAGACATGGTTTAATGGAACAAAGTCAGCATAGCTTTACCCAAGGCAAGTCTTGCCTCACAAATCTGCTTCACCTTTTTGAAGCAGTTAATAAACATGTGGATAAAGGCGAACCTGTAGATGTAGTATACTTGGATTTTCAGAAGGCATTTGACAAAGTTCCTCATGAGAGGCTTCTAGGAAAAATAAAAAGTCATGGGATAGGTGGCGATGTCCTTTCGTGGATTACAAACTGGCTAAAAGACAGGAAACAGAGAGTAGGATTAAATGGACAATTTTCTCAGTGGAAAGGTGTGGGCAGTGGAGTGCCTCAGGGATCTGTATTGGGACCCTTACTTTTCAATATATGTATAAATGATCTGGAAAGAAATACAATAAGTGAGGTAATCAAATTTGCAGATGATACAAAATTGTTCAGAGTAGTTAAATCACAAGCAGATTGTGATAAATTGCAGGAAGACCTTGTGAGGCTGGAAAATTGGGCATCAAAATGGCAGATGAAATTTAATGTGGACAAGTGCAAGGTGATGCATATAGGGAAAAATAACCCATGCTATAGTTACACAATGTTAGGTTCTATATTAGGTGCTACTACCCAAGAAAGAGATCTAGGCGTCATAGTGGATAACACATTGAAATCATCGGTTCAGTGTGCTGCGGCAGTCAAAAAAGCAAACAGAATGTTGGGAATTATTAGAAAGGGAATGGTGAATAAAACGGAAAATGTCATAATGCTCCATGGTGGGACCGCACCTTGAATACTGTGTACAATTCTGGTCGCCGCATCTCAAAAAAGATATAATTGCGATGGAGAAGGTACAGAGAAGGGCGACCAAAATGATAAAGGGAATGGAACAGCTCCCGTATGAGGAATGACTAAAGAGTTTAAGACTTTTCAGCTTGGAGAAGAGACGGCTGAGGGGGGATATGATAGAGGTGTTTAAAATCATGAGAGGTCTAGAATGGGTAAATGTGAATTGGTTTTTTACTCTTTCGGATAATAGAAAGACTAGGGGGCACTCCATGAAGTTAGCATGTGGCACATTTAAAACTAATCGGAGAAAGTTCTTTTTCACTCAACACACAATTAAACTCTGGAATTTGTTGCCAGAAGACGTGGTTAGTGCGGTTAGTATAGCTGTGTTTAAAAAAGGATTGGATAAGTTCTTGGAGGAGAAGTCCATTACCTGCTATTAATTAAGTTGACTTAGATAATAACCACTGCTATTACTAGCAACGGTAACATGGAATAGACTTAGTTTTTGGGTACTTGCCCAGTTCTTATGGCCTGGATTGGCCACTGTTGGAAACAGGATGCTGGGCTTGATGGACCCTTGGTCTGACCCAGTATGGCATGTTCTTATGTTCTTATTACTTTATAATATCTGACTACAATAAACAGTTATGACAAAGTTAATCTGTGACAGCTGCCAAGTTTATTTCACCACTGCTCTCAGTTGGTGATGAGAAGGTTTACAGAGATCATTGCTGCCAAGGTGTATTATATATATGTTGTGTGTGGGTGCCCAGCTGCTGCTATAGAACAGGAATCCTCTGAACCACTAGCATACAACTCTTGCCCAACCCTCAAATATGAACACCACAAACCTCTAAATGTCTGTTGCGTCCGTCGCTTCTCGACGCCCTCACTCCACCCTCTTTACCTCTGTGGCGACTCCCTATGGGTCTGATGGATGCTTAGCTGCTATGGCGTCTTCTTGCCGTCTCTCTTCGGCGTCTCTGGACCGGCATGATGCTGCAGATCCGCCATGTTCTTGATGACATAGGCCTCACGCGCACACTCAGATTGATGTACCAGCAAGGGCGCGAACCTCGGGGGCGTCCCCCTTGATGACATCATCCGCTTCCAATATAAAAGGTCTCTATATTTGCTAACGAATCGAGTTAGCAAGGATTCGTCCAAGCTACTCTGCCTCCTCGGACTTACCAGGGGGCCTCGCTCTCTTTTCTTTATTTCAGTTTGCAGATAGGAACTGGTACTCGCTCCTCGAGGGCCCATGTTCCTGAACACTCTGAAGATTTTCTCTACTGCCTGGAAGCTATCGCTGATACAGACAATTGTGAGTTACCAGCGCTCTCTCAGAGCTTTCCCTGGAACCAGGTACTCGCTCCTCGAGGGCCTAACCCTTTCCAGCTACTGAGCTTCTTTAAGATCTTATGTGAGTCTTGTCATCTAGTTCTGGCTATGAACACAGTATACCCTGTCTACTAACTATCTATAGTTTCTCTACAGCTCAGCAACCCTGGGATCGGTGTTCCAGTTCCTGAGGGACTTCAGCCCTGCCGGGCATATCAGCTCACTACTGCCACCTCTGGTGGTTCTACTAACCTGTCTAATAAAAGAACTATCTGTGTCTGTCTCCATACCCAAGCCTAGCTGGTGGTCCCTCTCAGGATATCCTCCTGGGGGCACTGTCATCTGCCCAAGGATCCACCTATCTACATTCCTTTACAGCCGAGTGCCCTCTCCATGCACTCCACTGGTAACAGATTGCTAACTCCTCACGGAGTCTCTAACAGATTGCTAACTTCTCCCTTCTAAAGGAGTCAATGCATAACAAGATTGCTAACTCCCAGCTCTAACACAGAGCTTTCATTGCAGATTGCTAATTCCTAGGGATGTGAATCATTTTTCTGACGATTGAAAATATCGAACAATATTTTCAAACTCATCAGAAATCGGGGGCTCCTCGAAACCGATAGGAAAACCCCACAAAATTGTTCGTGGGGTTCTCTTATCATTTTGGGGGAGGGCGGGAAAAATGGCACACAAAAACAACCCCTAAACCCACCTGACCCTTTAAAACATATCCCCCACCCTCCCGAACTTTTTAAAATTACCTGGTGGTCGAGTGGGGGTCCCGGGAGCCATCTCCCGCTCTCAGGCCGTCGGCTGCCGCTAATCAAAATGGTGCCGATGGCTCTTTGCCCTTATGATGTGATAGGGTATCCGTGCCATTGGCCGGCCCCTGTCATAAGGTAGGAGCACTGGATGGCCTGCGCCATTTTTAAAGATGGTGTGGGCCATCCAGTGCTCCTACCATGTGAAAGGATATGTTTTAAAGGGTCGGGTGGGTTTTTGTTTATTGACTCAGGCGCAGCCGATAAAAAATAACGCGATCGGACCGCACAAAAAAGATTTCACTATAGTCCCCGAACCAGGAATCGGAACCGATTCCTGTTCCGATTCACATCTCTAATAATTCCTATCTGATTGCTCCGCCCATCCAGCATCAGATTCATTACAGATTGCTAACTCCTCCTACCACGGGAGCAGAACCATTTACAGATTGCTAACTCTGCCTTCTTGAGGAGTCAATTCCTAACAGATTGCTAGCTCCTCCTCCCACAGGAGCAGATTCATAACAGATTGCTAACTCCTCCTCCCACAGGAGCAGATTCATAACAATGTCAATGACTCTCCTATGCCTTTGGATCCTCATGTCTACTTTCCCAAAAAGAAGGTATGTCCATGGGTCCAGACCAACCTAAGCTCTTGCTGAAAGCATCACCTTTGTCACTGGTGCTACTGAATGCTGAAGCAATTCTGAGACAGGCAAGCTGCCGACTGCTAGAGTTCTTCTGATACCTCTGATAACATGTTGACAGCTGCTGGAGACAGCTCCTTTAAAAGAAACACTTGAAAAAGAATAGAAAGTTGAGAAAATTCTGGACGTTGGGATGTATTTATGGTTAGGCTACGAAGTCATGTTGAAGGTACAAGATGAATTAGCAGAATGGTTCTCACACCCTCAAATACTTGACTGGCTGCTTGCTGATAACCTCCAAGTTCCTGTTCTCAGACAGAACAATTGCTTCTCTGATGCCAATTGCAACCTCAGTTTGGTTATGATAGCTATTATCAGGAAGAGTTTCTGAGAGATGAAATTGTTGGTAGAGTCAGATTCTACATAAAAGTTGCGCATATCACAGTGCCACAAGCTGTATGTCAACAAACACCAAAACTCAAACTGACCAACATGTCTAGTTCTTGCTTGATGGTAGTACCACCTTTCATAAAGATACCTTTATTTCTCTTACAAATATTTTTAAAATCAAAGATTCCTTTTGCATAAGTGTGGACCCTCAGTTATGATGAAGCCAGGTTTGGACATCTGCAATGACTGCAGACCACATATACAAGAATGAAATTGGGCAAAGAACCTAATGGCCCTTACCTGCTGGCATATTCTGTTTGTAAGGGAACTCAAAATGTGCCACTTACCAGATGTGCCTGGATAGTGTAATCAGTGGTCTCCACATTCCCTGCCTCTGAGAATAATAGAGTAGGGGGGTTCAGAGAGTTTTGACTCTACTCAATGTCAGGTGTCATTGTTTTAACAAAACTCCTGTTTCCAATAAATGCAGGGGGAGTCTTGAGGAGTCAGTGTACAGCACCCAGAGAACACCGCCTTTTCACAGTGTGCAGCTGGGGCAGGGTCTTTCACTCCATAGGCAAAGGACTAGGAGTGGACTCTCTCTCAACAGAGGGTTGCCTGAAGAAATGGTCCTGTCTTAGTAAGGTGACTGGGTTGGGTTGGGGGTTCCCAGGTCTTCAAGGAAAGGAGGAGTCTTGGAGTTCAGGAGAGAGAAATACTGAGAGATTGTGTAAATACATTTTTAAACTTTATTTTTATTTTGTTTAAAATGTATATCCTTGGAATTAATACAATTACAAACCCCGAAAAGAACAACGTGATTCTAGCTGATGATAGTCACTGTTTAAATATATTAGAACCAGTGCTGAAAACAGGTTGACAGTAATCCAGCAGTTTGTTCCATTGCCATAAAGGTTAGTGTGTCTGTCAAGGTAATCGTTTCCTTTTGACATGCTGGATTATTATTTTAGATGCCTCTTTTAGAGGCTTTTGGGGGCACCTTTGGGAGGGATTGTGAACCACCACATGGGTGCTCACAGCCCAGATCTGTACAGTAGGGATGTGAATCGTTTTTCAACGATTAAAATTATCGTCCGATAATTTTAATATCGTCTTAAATCGTTATAGAACACAATACAATAGAAATTCTAACGATTTATCGTTAAAAATCGTTAAATCGTGTTAGTGCGCACTAACAGAAAATGATACAAATTGACACTTTCCAGGTCAGTAAAGGTCAGTTAGGAATGAATATGTATTCCTATTGGCTGGCTGCCCTCTTATCTATTGATGTTACCAAGGTTCCCACTGAGGTGATGGTTGGGGGGATGGGAAATGGAAACTGTTGGTAGTTGACAAAAAAAGTAATGTGATCAGTCAATATGACTAGAACTTGTGCCCTATTCCTGATACCAGGGGTGTTGTGATCTTCCTGCACTCAGTGCCCTATCCCTGACACCAGGGGTGTTGTGATCTTCCTGCACACAGTGCCCTAACCCTGACACCAGGGGTGTTGTGATCTTCCTGCACACAGTGCCCTATCCCTATTAATACAAGGAGTGTTGTGATCTTCCTGCACACAGTGCCCTAACCCTGATACCAGGGGTGTTGTGATCTTCCTGCACACAGTGCCCTAACCCTGATACCAGGGGTGTTGTGATCTTCCTGCATGCAGTGCCCTATCCCGCCTGCATTACTAGTGAGAGGCTGGCTTCACAGACAGGGGGGAGCTGCCTGACCCTCACTCCTGACTTCCCCCATGTCCCAGCCAGTGAATGGTGTGTGGGTGAGGGGGGGGGGGGAGGATGGTGAAGTCTGAGACAGCTCCCTCCTTGCATTACTAGTGAGAGGCTGGCTTCACAGACAGGGGGGAGCTTCCTGACCCTCACTCCTCCCCTCCCCCATGTCCCAGCCAGTGAATGGTGTGTGGGTGAGGGGGGGGGGAGGATGGTGAGGATGAAACAGCTCCTTCCCTGCATTACTAGTGAGAGGCTGGCTTCACAGACAGGGGGGAGCTGCCTGACCCTCACTCCTCCCCTCCCCCATGTCCCAGCCAGTGAATGGTGTGTGGGTGAGGGGGGGGGAGGATGGTGAGGATGAAACAGCTCCTTCCCTGCATTACTAGTGAGAGGCTGGCTTCACAGACAGGGGGGAGCTGCCTGACCCTCACTCCTCCCCTCCCCCATGTCCCAGCCAGTGAATGGTGTGTGGGTGAGGGGGGGGGGGGAGGATGGTGAAGGCTGAGACAGCTCCCTCCCTGCATTACTAGTGAGAGGCTGGCTTCACAGACAGGGGGGAGCTGCCTGACCCTCACTCCTGTGGGGTGTTGTGATCTTCCTGCACACAGTGCCTAATCCCTGATACCAGGGGTGTTGTGTAGGGATGTGAATCGTTTTCCATATCGTCTTAACGATAGAAATCGTGTGGCAGGGCAAGAAAATCGTCTTAGGCACGATTTTTTAGTTAAAAAATCGTTAAAAATCGTTTTTTCCGATTAGTGCGCACTAACAGGAGTTAGTGCGCACTAACTGGGAGTTAGTGCGCACTAACTGAAAATGATACAATTTGACACTTTTCAGGTCAGTTAAGGTCAGTTTAGGAATGAATATGTATTCCTATTGGCTGCCCTCTTATTTATTCATGTTACCAAGTTTCCTACTGACAGTATATGGGGGATGGGAAATGGAAACAGTTGGTAGCTTGACAAAACAAGTAATGTGATCAGTCAATGTGACTAGAACTTGTGCCCTAACCCTGATACCAGGGGTATTGTGATCTTCCTGCACACAGTGCCCTATCCCTATTAATACCAGGAGTGTTGTGATCTTCCTGCACACAGTGCCCTATCCCTAATACCAGGGGTGTTGTGATCTTCCTGCACACAGTGCCCTCTTCCTGATACTGGGGGTGTTGTGATCTTCCTGCACACAGTGCCCTATTCCTGATACCGGGGGTGTTGTGATCTTCTTGCACACATCCCGATATCAGGGATAGGGCACTGCATGCAGGAAGATCACAACACTCCTGGTATTAATAGGGATAGGGCACTGCATGCAGGAAGATCACAACACCCCTGGTATCAGGGATAGGGCACTGTGTGCAGGAAGATCACAATACCCCGGAGGAGTGAGGGTCAGGCAGCTCCCCCCTGTCTGTGAAGCCAGCCTCTCACTAGTAATGCAGGGAGGGAGCTGTCTCAGACTTCACCATCCTCCCCCCCCCCCTTACCCACACACCATTCACTAGCTGGGACATGGGGGAAGTCAGGAGTGAGGGTCAGGCAGCTCCCCCCTGTCTGTGAAGCCAGCCTCTCACTAGTAATGCAGGGAGGGAGCTGTCTCAGACTTCACCATCCACCCCCCCCCCCCCTCACCCACACACCATTCACTAGCTGGGACATGGGGGAAGTCAGGAGTGAGGGACAGGCAGCTCCCCCCTGTCTGTGAAGCCAGCCTCTCACTAGTAATGCAGGGAGGGAGCTGTCTCAGACTTCACCATCCTCCCCCCCCCCCCCCCTCACCCACACACCATTCACTAGCTGGGACATGGGGGAAGTCAGGAGTGAGGGTCAGGAAGCTCCCCCCTGTCTGTGAAGCCAGCCTCTCACTAGTAATGCAGGGAGGGAGCTGTCTCAGACTTCACCATCCTCCCCCCCCCCCTCACCCACACACCATTCACTAGCTGGGACATGGGGGAAGTCAGGAGTGAGGGTCAGGCAGCTCCCCCCTGTCTGTGAAGCCAGCCTCTCACTAGTAATGCAGGGAGGGAGCTGTCTCAGACTTCACCATCCTCCCCCCCCCTCACCCACACACCATTCACTAGCTGGGACATGGGGGAAGTCAGGAGTGAGGGTCAGGCAGCTCCCCCCTGTCTGCGAAGCCAGCCTCTCACTAGTAATGCAGGGAGGGAGCTGTCTCAGACTGGTATCAGGGTTAGGGCACTGTGTGCAGGAAGATCACAACACTCCTGGTATTAATAGGGATAGGGCACTGTAAGAGATGACTGTAGTAGATTGAATAAAGATCTGATGTTTCTGCTCTCCTCACACCAAACAAAAACAACACACAAGCAGAGAAGCCCTTCTTACAAAGCTGAGCTAGTGAGTTAAGTAGGAGGAAAAGTAAACATACTGGTGCCAGTGTGGCTACTTAAAAAATACACTTACCAACAATCAATTACATATATTTGAACTGTGTACAGTTCCAGCCAGGACCACCTTTCTAAAATGCACAGTGATTGGCAAATTCAACATGCACTAGCATTTCAGGTGCCTGCTAACAAAAATAATAAACAAACAAGTTCTAGTCACGTGAGTGCTGATCATTACATTACTTTTTTTGTCAAGCTTCCAACTGTTTCCATTTCACATCCCCCCAACCATATTGGTAACATCAATAGATAAGAGCACAGCCAGCCAATAGGAATACATACATACATATTCATTCCTAAGTGACCTTTACTGACCTGGGAAGTGTGAACACTTTGTTTCATTTTCTGTTGGTGTTCGTTAGTTTCCAGTTCCATTTCCCATCCCCCCAACCATCACCTCAGTGGTAACCTTGGTAATATCAATAGATAAGAGGGCAGCCAGCCAATAGGAACACATATTCATTCCTAACTGACCTTCAGTGACCTGGAAAGTGTTTATTTGTATCATTTTCAGTTAGTGCGCACTAAATCGAGTTAGTGCGCACTAACGGGGAGTTAGTGCGCACTAACTCGAGTTAGTGCGCACTAACACGATTTAACGATTTTTAACGATAAATCGTTAGAATTTCTATTGTATCGTGTTCTATAACGATTTAAGACGATATAAACATTATCGGACGATAATTTTAATCGTTGAAAAACGATTCACATCCCTAGTGTTGTGATCTTCCTGCACACAGTGCCCAATCCCTGATACCAGGGGTGTTGTGATCTTCCTGCACACAGTGCCCTAACCTTGATACCAGGGGTGTTGTGATCTTCCTGCATGCAGTGCCCTATCCCACCTGCATTACTAGTGAGAGGCTGGCTTCACAGACAGGGGGGAGCTGCCTGACCCTCACTCCTCTGGGGTGTTGTGATCTTCCTGCACACAGTGCCCTATCCCTGATACCAGGGGTGTTGAGATCTTCCTGCATGCAGTGCCCTATCTCTATTAATACCAGGAGTGTTGTGATCTTCCTGCACACAGTGCTCTATCCCTAATACCAGGGGTGTTGTGATCTTCCTGCACACAGTGCCCTATTCCTGATACCAGGAGTGTTGTGATCTTCCTGCACGCAGTGCCCTATCCCTGATACCGGGATGTGTGCAAGAAGATCACAACACCCCTGGTATTAGGGATAGGGCACTGCGTGCAGGAAGATCACAACACTCCTGGTATTAATAGGGAGAGGGCACTGTGTGCAGGAAGATCACAACACTCCTGGTATTAATAGAGATAGGGCACTGTGTGCAGGAAGATCACAACACCCCTGGTATCAGGGTTAGGGCACTGTGTGCAGGAAGATCACAACACGCCTGGTATTAATAGGGATAGGGCACTGTGTGCAGGAAGATCACAACACCCCTGGTATCAGGGTTAGGGCACTGTGTGCAGGAAGATCACAACACTCCTGGTATTAATAGGGATAGGGCACTGTGTGCAGGAAGATCACAACACTCCTGGCATTAGGGATAGGGCACTGCATGCAGGAAGATCACAACACTCCTGGTATTAATAGGGATAGGGCACTGTGTGCAGGAAGATCACAACACCCCTGGTATCAGGGTTAGGGCACTGTGTGCAGGAAGATCACAACACTCCTGGTATTAATAGGAATAGGGCACTGTGTGCAGGAAGATCACAACACCCCTGGTGTCAGGGTTAGGGCACTGTGTGCAGGAAGATCAAAACACTCCTGGTATTAATAGGGATAGGGCACTGTGTGCAGGAAGATCACAACACCCCTGGTATCAGGGTTAGGGCACTGTGTGCAGGAAGATCACAACACCCCTGGTATCAGGGTTAGGGCACAAGTTCTAGTCACATTGACTGATCACATTACTTTTTTTGTCAAGCTACCAACTGTTTCCATTTCCCATCCCCCATATATTGTCAGTGGGAACCTTGGTAACATGAATAAATAAGAGGGCAGCCAATAGGAATACATATTCATTCCTAAACTGACCTTAACTGACCTGAAAAGTGTCAAATTGTATCATTTTCTGTTAGTGCGCACTAACGGGAGTTAGTGCGCACTAATCGGAAAAAACGATTTTTAACGATTTTTTAACTAAAAAATCGTGCCAAACACGATTTTCTTCTCCTGCCAGACGATTTCAATCGTTAAGACGATAGGGGACACGATTCATATCCCTACTGTACAGTATGAAATGAGTTAAAATATGTGTTTCTCACTGAGGTCTATATGCCAAGAATATGGATATGCTTAAACTAAATGTTAGTTAGTGGTATTCTTATTTTTACAAACCATAAACCACTAAAGAGAATAATAAAGGAAAAACTTCACTTAGGGGAGCTTGTCCTAAATGTGCATAGAAATATAAACTATGACTACTGGGGCCAGCTTTTCTCACTTGCTTAGTTAAAGTGGGACAATTAAGGGCGGATTTTAAAAGGAGCGCAAATAGGCCTACTTTTGTTTGCGCTCCAGGCGCAAACAAAAGTACGCTGGATTTTAGTAGATACGCGCGGAGCCGCGTGTATTTACTAAAAAACCTGGATCGGCGCGCGCAAGGCTATCGATTTTGTATAGCCGGCGCGCGCCGAGCCGCGCAGCTTACCCCCGTTCCCTCCGTGGCCGCTCCGAAATCGGAGCGGCCTCGGAGGGAATCCTCTAACACCCTCCCCTCACCTTCCCCTCCCTTCCTCTACCTAACCCACCCGCCCGGCCCTGTCTATACCCCCCCCTTACCTTTGTTGGGGGATTTACGCCTCCCTCTGGGAGGCGTAAATCCCCGCGCGCCAGCGGGCCTCCTGCACGCCGGGCCGTGACCTGGGGGCGGGTACGGAGGGCGCGACCACGCCCCCGGACCGCCCCGGGCCGTAGCCACGCCCCCAAAACGCTGCCGACACGCCCCGAAAACGCCGCGATGACCGGGACCGCCCCCGACACGCCCCCCTCGGAGAACCCCGGGACTTACGCGAGTCCCGGGGCTCTGCGCGCGCCGGTAGGCCTATGTAAAATAGGCTTACCGGCGCGCAGGGCCCTGCTCGCCTAAATCCGCCCGGTTTTGGGCGGATTTAGGCGAGCAGGGCTCTGAAAATCCGCCCCTTAGGTTTTATGTCAGTGGTGTCCTGGCTATGATGTCTGTTTTATTATATTATGAATGGTTCATGGTTCATTGTATCTCACCTAGGATTCTATATAGCATGAGTAATATAAATATTTAAATTACATTAAATTACATTCAGTCATGTCATGTCCAGAAAGAGAGGCTTAAGTCCACATTTCTCATCTGTCTATGGAGAGGTTTGAAGAACAAAGAAGTTTGTCCTTGAGAGTTCAGAGAGAAATATTACCTAGCTGAGGAAGGTCCTGAAGAGTTGCTGACTGATAAAAGGCAATCATCCAGAGACTCATCTGCTTTAAGATTTGGAAGAAAGAGAAATAAGGAGAGCTGCATGCAGATCTGGTACCAGGGAAGATCCCAGAGAAGAGGGTTCCTGCCCCAGAAAGCTTATCTGCTAAGGGGTGTGCATCATTGTGCTACTGTGAGAAATTGAGCTTATTGTGCTTTGGACTTTATTTGCTGAACTGTTTTGGTATATTAGACATCAGTGTGCTGTTGGAATTTGTTCCTGTCATATCAGTAATGACTTTTTTTTTATTTTACAAAAAACAAGAACCCACAAAGTGTAAGAATAATCAAGTCAATATATATGTTGTGATCTCACTTATGAACAAAAATTCAAGGAAAGCAAGGACCACTACAATATTCAGTGAATTGTATAATGACCTTCATATAGTACCATGACTAAATATCACTTTCCCCTTAATGTACAGTAATTTATAATCATTAGTCATATATATTGATGTGTGTCCTTGAAAACATTTTTTAGAGCATGTTTTCCTCTTGGATATAAAATAACAAATATTTTTAAATCATACTTATCTTTGTGCTTAATCTTCCAGGAGAAGTCTATAGATGTAAAGGAACAGTGTAAGCATCTTAGAATTTCGCTGTGCGTTTCATATTTGTTTCTTTGCACCAGCCCGACATTGCAATGTTTTGGTACATCTGCTTAAACACTTTTTTGATAATGACAATCCCTGGTTAGTTCATTTTCTGAGCCTTCCATCTTTCTCTGGGGCCTTTATGCTCTAAAAAAAAGTTTTCAATGGCACACATCAATATATATGACCAATAATTATAAAAAGAGATTCATTCACACACATACACACACCTCCCATATCTCCTGCCTCCTTGTACAAGAAGAATCCAGGTGGCATGGGTATTTCTCTGGCCCGGAACCATCACAGTGCGCTGCTGTAGCTGTATCCAGATTGGCACAGGGGCTGCATGTGTTTCTATGACTTCTAGCAAGGTTGTGACTGATGCCAGGCCTTAGTTTTATGAGCTAACGTTATTCTAAAATTACAGGCATCTGAAAGTGAAATAAGTTTGTGTGACTTATACCTCTGGATGCAACCTAATGCACATATGAGCTGAAAATCTCTAAGTTTGCACATGAGATGCAGAAGTGAACTGAGAGATGAACATCAACTCAATGCCAACTCTTACCATCGTCATGCAGTGCCTTCTATCCTTTGTCAGGGAGGCTGTGATCCTAAGGTGACAAATCACAAGCTAACAAGATGCTCCTAAGCTTCTTCCACCAATGAGAACCCTATTATCTTGATGCCCCTCTTCCTATTACATACCACTCTCTCCTTCCCTCCTCCTTGAAGTAAAGTGAAAGCAGTTGACGAAGCATTGCAGCAAGTCTACAAAGGAGGATGGCAAGCTCTTTCCCAGGTCCTGTCAGTAATTCAGATTCCTTTTCACTGATTTATTTTTTATGGTGGTGCAATGGCACGTCTAGCCTTGCATCTCAGCATTATTGCATTATTGTGCACTCTAGCTCTTAACATAATAGATTGACAGCCCAGATGACTAAAATCCTGTGTGATAATGGAACAGAACAACATAGGTAAACCTTGGAAGCTTCCCCTCACTGACTTCTCCCCATTTTAAAAGATTCACCTCTAAGAATGAAAAGGAAAAAAATGTTGACTAGTACCATCTTTTTGCATCCCTTCACCTTTCCCAAATGGAGACCTGAACAGGTAGTCTTGTGATTCAGAAATCAGAACCACTGCCCCTGTTCTCCAGATCAATGTGTTAATCAATTCCTTGTGTCTGTACAAGGCCAGCTAGATGTTTTTGTTTTGTTGTTTGGGAGAAGGTTTCTCCATCTCTGCTAAGAATACCCACCATGGTATCAAATTAGACCCAAATTGTGATGACTACTTTAGCAACAGAAATCTTGCCTGTTGGAGCTGGACTCTGCATGCCAACCCACTTCTCAAAGGCCACTAGATAGCTCTGAGAAACTAATGACTTCCCTGGTTGCCACTGACTGAAACTAAATTTAAAGAAGTGACCCAATGTGAGTGGCAGGGGTGGTTCTATAATGAGGTAGAATGAGGTGGTTGCCTCAGGCAGCAAAATATTGGAGCAGCAAAAAATGTCCCCCAAAACTCTCCTCCGACAGCTGCCTCACCTTACCATTAGACAATGATTTACTAACATGCCTGTGGGGTTCAACCCCCATTGGGCTGGAAGAAGAGCCCTGTGGCAGTGATTAAAGAATAAGAAAGGCCCCTCAGGCCACTGGTGAAGCCCAACCTACTGGTGGCCAAAGAAAAGAGGAGGACATGTAGGCAGCTGTCGGAGCCTAACCTGCTGGCAGCTGAAGAAGAGAGAAGGCTCAGTGGGCCTCTACTAGCCAAGGAAGAGAAGAGGTCCAGTGGACTGCCAGCAGATTCCAACTTGAGGCTGCCAACAACAGAAGAAAACAAGGCCACCAGCTGTGTGTATTTATGAGAGAACATGTGCATCAGTGTGTGAGAGAATGCATGTGCATGTGTATGAAAGAGAGTATGTGTGGGTGAGAGCATCTGTGTTTATGTGTGTGTGTGTGTGTGTGTGTGAAAGAGCATGTGTGTGTGTGTGTGTGAGAGAGAGAGCATGTGTGTGTGTGTGAGAGAGTGAGCATCTGTATGTGTGTATGTAAAGAGCATGTGTTAGAGCATCTGTGTGTGAGATAGCATGTGTGAGAGCATGCAGGTGTGATAGAGCGTGTGTGTGTGTGTGTGAAAGCATGTGTGAGAGCATGCATATGTATGAAAGAGCATGAGTGAGACTGTGTGAGTGTGTGTGAGTGAGTGAGAGAATGAACATGTGTATGTGTATAAGAAAGGAGAAAGATCCCCCTCCTCACTTATCCATAGCAATCTCAGGGTGACTGGAAATCAAAAATTCCCAAGTATGGAAAGTGGGGATTTTTTAAAATTCTTATTAGTGTTATTTGATAGGTTTGCTAGTTTGAAATATTTATTGATGTTTGGAAAATTGTTTCTAATATTTAAATGAGTTTTTAATTATTGGCTGTTACTCTATACATCAGCTGTTTTGAAATATTTATTTTTTGTTTGTATGCTTTTACTCTTGCGATTGATATTTTCTATTCCTTGATTTTATTGTTTTGAGGAATGATATTTGTATTTTCTATTTTTGCACTGCATACAGTCTGGCTTGAATAGGTTTTCAGTTCAGTTTTTGTCTGCATGCTTCTGTTTATATTTTATGGTCTCTTTATTAAGTATTTGGTGAGGATCTGTCTGTGTTCCTGAGGTGAGGCATTTTGCTAGTTTGTAGTTTCTGTGTAGGGATTTATAGCAGCCTGGCCTATTTATTTATTTTTTTTTTAATTTATATTGTGCTTTTCAGTGTTCAAAGCAGATTACATTCAGATGCTGTAGGTAGTTCTGTATACCCCAGAGTGTTTACAATCTAATGGCCAGATTAATTTTGTATCTATGGGAAAAACTCTTAAACCCGGATTTTCAAAGGCCTACGTGCATACATTTCAGGATTTATGTGCGTGGCTAGGCCTTGCGTGCGCTGTGCGCATTTTACAACAGGGCAGGCCATACGCGTAAACCCGGTATGAGCAGAAGTACCGGCCGAGGGGAAAGGGGTGGCCCAGGTGGGCATGCTGTAGGCGGAGAGGGGAGGGGCGGGGGGAGGGCCGGGACAGCATCAATAACCACTGTCCCCAGGAAGCGTGCGCCGGCAGCCAGCCGGCATGCGCAGATTACTTCTCTGGAGGAGCAATAAGTAAAAATAAAAAATTAGGGATAATTAGGGTAAGTTTAGGGGGCAGAGAGGATGGGGAAGAGGGAGGAAGGATAGAGTTAGGTGTAGGAAAGTTCCCTCCCAGTCCGCTCCTTAATTGGGGGAGGTCCGATTGGCTCTCCGTGTATTGCTTTGTAAAACTCCCCCCGCGTGTGAGAGTCGCACATGTGCACATGGCCATTTGATTTTGTAATATGAACACGCTGACGCACACATGTTATAAAATCAGTGCATCCATGTAAGTGCGCTCCTTTTAACATCGACCTCTAAGTGAATCAGGTACTTATTTTGTTTCTGAGGCAAAGGAAGGTAAAATGACTTTCCTAAGGTCACATGGAGTGGTAGTGGGATTTGAACACTGGTTTAGCTGGTTTGTAGCTTACTGCCCTAACCACTAAGCTACTCCTCCACAATAGGACCTGGAGTAATATTTGCATTGTTGCCTTTTCATAGTTAAGGTTTTTACTGTTTAGATGCTGGCAGTTAGTTCTTGTATGGGAAGGTTATTATATTAAAATTCAATTTGCTCTGGGTTTTCTGAGGGCAAAGCTCACACCCAACAAGTATTACCAATAGGCCCAATACCATGTGCTCTCCAAGTGTGTTTTTTGCTTTTTTGCAGGGCTGTGTTTTTTTTCACGTACAATTTATTATTTTAAATGCAGAATTTTAAACTGCGTGTGGTGAGGGCACGGCGGGTAGGGGCACAGGCACAAGGCTATAAATTTCACCTATGGTGACTAATGCCCTTACACTGGCCCAGAGGGAATGTGCTACACAAAGTCCCTCACCATTTGCCCACCTCCCACTTTTCCAGGGGAAAATGTGGGGGGGAAAGATGGGAGGCAGACCTCAGGAACCCTGGGAGTGTGGCAGGTTGGCCAGCTTCCTAGAAACATTATCATGACCCTCTGCCACTCCTCTGGGAACTCTGACCCCTGCTTTTTCCCTTCTGCAGCATGTGAAATCATCAAAAAGGCCAGGGGGAGCATCACTCACGTCAACCTTTGCCTCAGGCAGCAGATTACCTTGAGCCGCCCCTGGTGATTGGTCTTGATTGCCTTTTGCCACACTTCTGAATCTCCAGGCACCCCACTCCCAGAACGCTGCAGCTGTGATTTAGTGTCCTTCCATTCCAGTTAATTATGATTATTCCAGTTCTTTGTGGATATAATTTGCACCCATATTTAAGGCATGAATCACCAGCATAATATGCCAGCGAACTAAGTATCCACCAGCAAATATGAATTAAAGCAATTCTCAACACAAAAACATGTCCAAAAATACAAAGCATGAAATCTGACATCTGTAATTCTCTTTAACATAGAGCAGGGATGCTCAAACCAGTCCTTTTAGGCCCCCCAGCCAGGCACATTTTCAGGATATCTCTAATGAATATGCATGATATTTATTTGCATGTATTACCTCCTATGTATGCAAATATTTCTTATGCAAATTCATAAAAAATATCCTGAAAAATCTGGCTGGCTAGGGAGGCCCGAGGACCACCGCTGGCATAGAGGACTCTGGGCATTGCTATGTAGCATACTACAATGAATGCTCAATTGGTTTCACTGGTATATCCTTCATGCCATTTCAAATAGCCATATTAAACATAAATAATATATGAATATATCATTTGATGTGGGACCCACACTCACAGAGTTTGTATGTCAATCAAACTCAAAGTTGGTAATGGGTCACTTTATTTTAAATCCACTTTGTTTTGTTATTTTTTTGTTTTTTTGAATTTTTTGTTAAAATATATGCAAAAAGCTCCCAGTATGCTGATGAACTTCAATATCATATATCATATATCATGAGATAAAGGCTCAATATAAACACATGTTTCATTTGGCAAGCATTGAATGAAAGTCCCGAGTCCCAAACAATGAATGAAAGTCCCGAGTCCCGACACGATCGTGTTTTAAACCAACAGGTTCTGCTTCGGGGGAAATACATTCTCAATTCTTTACTCCGTTCTATCAGCAAAATTTTCCAAATGGCTAATTTTCATATCTTTCTCCCGTGGTCTGATTTCAGACACGCTCGTTCAAAAAACATGGTGGATCCATGGAGCCTTTTATCCCTCTACTGGAAATGAGGAGTCAAATCACACAGTCTTCAAAACAGGTCGTCACTTGTCAACAAACAAAATCACCAGATGGTCTCACACAAAGTAATAAAAGCAAACTGCTGTTTACCTCCAACAATGTTTTGAATCGGCTAGCTTATTTCACAAAACAGAGATTTGATCTTCTCATTGCCCCTGGGAAAGCCTCTTTTACAAGCACAGTGGGGGAGATTTTCAGACAGCCGGTTTACCATGCATGAATGGCTTTCAGAATTGCCCCCTGCAATAGTCAAATCCAATCACTATCTGGGACTCATTTTCTGTGTGTGTGAAACCAAAAGTTATTCCTTTTTCAAGAGTTAAAGATCTTTCGCCTTTGGAAATAGAATAAGCTCTCTGGGCCAGATTTTAAAAACTGCGCGCGGGTGTAGATTTGTGCGCGCAACCCGGCACGCAAAAATCTCCGCCCTATTTTATAACATGCACGTGCAGCCGCGCGCATGTTATAAAATCCAGGGTCGGCGTGCGCAAGGGGGTTCAGAATTGTGCAACTTGCGTGTGCCGAGCTGCGCAGCCTTCCTCCGTTCCCTCCGAGGCCGCTCTGAAATCGGAGCAGTCTCGGAGGGAACTTTCCTTCCTCCGCCCCACCTTCCCCCACCTTCCCCTACCTAACCCGCCCCCCAGCCCTACCTACCCCCCCCCTTACCTTTAATTTTTAAGTTGCGCCTGCCTTCGGCCAGGCGTAGGTTGCGCGCACCTGCACCGGCCAGCCTGCGATCCCGGGCACAGCGGCAAATGTGCTCGGGGTATATTACGCGCATAACCCTTTTAAAATCTGCCCCTATGTGTTCAAGGGTACTAATTGTTCAAAGATAAATTAGGTATTTTGCTATGTGATAGGCTGTCAAAACTACATATTCAAGATCACTGGACACAAAGTACCAAGAAACTTGAATCAAATCTTACTGTTATATATAAATTTCCTTTTACATTTATCTATTTGTCTTTTTTTTTTTTTATTTAAGAGCTAACAAGTAGGTTTTAATATATCCCACAGTCATTTTTTAAACATCTTCATTATAAAATTTGCTAATTATTTTACATTGAATGGTGACTTTAAACACTGGGAAGTCAAATCATTGAGTCAAAGAAATTCAAAGATTAGACCTGTATTCTGTCATAGAAAATCTTGCCTAAAGCCCATTTTTTCAATTTTGACAGCCTTTCTTTTCCACAGATATAAAATAAGAAAAGACTTTTAGGTGTCTAGCCATTGGATTTTATTCACTCCTGCTTTCTCTGTGTTTCATATCAATTTTCCAATTACTTTCCATGGGCCACTGTCAAGAATGGGGGGTGAGTAATTTTAAAATGAAAAGAAGCTAGAAGAAACAGCTTCCCCCTATTGGTTGGGCAGTCAGGTATGAAGGAGTCTATTTCCTTTCAGATAGAAATGGGTAAAGCAGCAAAGATGTGAGAACACATCCCTATATCTAGACTGCAATGGGCAGGACAGTGACTCTGTGTGTGTGTGTGCGTGCGTGTATATGTGTGTGTGTCTGTGTGTGCGTGCGTGTATATGTGTGTGTGTCTGTGTGTGTCGGGCATGTGGGTGTTTGCTTCAGGTGTCAACCCCAAGGGGGCGTCATCAGCAGAGCTGCCATTAATATAGGGGCATATGAGGGGCCCACTATATGAGCACACGGGGCTCTATTGGCCAGGGCCTCAAAACTCTGATAGCAGAGATCTGTTCCAGACCCGTCCCTCCCAGGCAATATGCATGGAACAGGACGGAGGGGAGTGGGGTGACCCTGTAGTAGACAGAGAAAAGTTCAAAGCAAAGACGTATCCTGTACTCTCTAATCCATCTTATTTTCTCCTCTCCCCTACTATTTGCAGGGAAGAGGAAGGGAAAAGTGGTGAAGCTGGAGTGGGTAGAGATCAAAGAAGAATTTTGTTATTGTCTGCATATTTCCATTTCTCATTTGAGACCTTCCTTAGTCAGTATTTAGTGAGGACCTGTGTTCGGTATATGTGACTGAGCTGAAGTGCTTTTCAAGCATTTAAGTTCTGTGTAGGGATTTGTAATCGTCCAGCTTGTTCGGTTTCCCACTAGAAGGTGTATTGATATTTTAGGGCCAGGTGGAATATTTGCAATGTTGCCTTTCCATACAGGGTTGCTGCTGTTTGAGTTCTGGAATTTAATGCTATGGCAAGTTTGCTATATAAGTTCTGAGTGACTTTTTGCAGGGTTTTGTGTTATTTCACAACGTGCCTACTAATGGCTGGATTTTGTGTCACATTTTCTGGAGTGACAATATCATTTTAATTTTTTTCATGTGCGAGTAGTTCAGCCCAGCTAGCCATTTCAGAGATTACATTCAACTAATGTAATATGAATTTCTTTTAATGGATACATTTAGGTATTTCTTGTATGGGTGGGGTTTTGGGGTTTTTTTTTTTTTGTTTTTTTTTGCTGTCTGTCTCCATAAATCACAGACATCAGACATGATCTTTGAAACATATTTGTATTATATATATCTACATGAAACAAAGTTTAATATTTACAAATGTGAGATCCAATGTGTGATTTTTTACAATATTTGTTCTGGGAAGGGATATAATGATTGAAACATTAATTGGGGGAGGGGGCAGGGCCACAAGGCTGAAGACTTAGGGAAGTGATTCTCAACCCTTTCCCGGAGCCAGTCGGGTTTTGAAAGTACTGTAACGAGTAAGATTGTGCGGGGCGGGGGGAAAGCTCAGGGCTTCCTCAGGGCCTGTGGGTGCATGGTGGCTCCCAGGCCCCATGGTAACTTTATTTCACATTTCTACAGTTACTCCTGCTGCCACTGCAAAAGATCAACAGCACTGCAGTCTGAGGAGCATAAGAGAGTGGAGAGAGAAAGGGTGGGAAGGGAAAGGGCTAAGTTGGGGGCAGACATGAAGGGAGGAGCCAAGGAAGGGGCTATTGCTGGCAGGGGATTGATGGGGGAGAGGGAGCTGCTGGTGCTGGGAGATGGGGTGGAGGAGAGGGACAGCTGCTGGGCAGGAGGTTGGAGGGACAGATAGAGAGAGGGAGCTGCTGCTGGGCAGGGGGATTTGTGGAGAAGAGGGAGCTGCTGGTGCTGGGAGATGGGGTGGAGGAGAGGGTCAGCTGCTGGGCAGGATATGGTGGGAACTGAGGGCTCTGCTGCTGCTGCTGTTGGCATAGGATTTGGGGGGAGGGACCTATTACTGAGCAGGTGGTTGGGAGAAAAGAGGGGCTGCCTGGCAAAGGGAGGGGGTTGCTGCTGGGCAGGAGGTGAAGGGACGGGGCTAGGCAAGGGACCCGTGGCAGAGAGAGGGAGCTTCTGGGCGAGAGAGAAGAAGGGCTGCAGCTGGGTAAAGAGTGGAAAGGGAGAGAAGGGGAATGCAGGGCAAGTAATGGGGGGGGGGGTTATACAAAGGGAGACCCAGGACAAGCAGTGGGGGAGGGAGAGATACAGGGGGTATACAGGGCAAGGAGTAGGGGGGAGAGAAAGGGTGACGCAGAGCACCAGAGGTTTGGGGGGGGGGGGGGGGGGTTTGCTGGGCAGGAGAAGAGAGAGAGGGGGAAGGGTTGGAGCTGCTGCCACATGAGAAATAGTCGTGCTTTCATTGCCAGAGTTGAGAA
Organism: Rhinatrema bivittatum; assembly: GCF_901001135.1. NCBI lineage: Eukaryota > Metazoa > Chordata > Amphibia > Gymnophiona > Rhinatrematidae > Rhinatrema > Rhinatrema bivittatum. The sequence continues at coordinate 47,091,511 of NC_042624.1, read as the reverse complement.
GGCTGTGCTGGAGCAGTGTCTGGTAAGGAGGAGGGGGCAATAATTCTGAATATCTGCCCTGAGAGCAGAAAAAAGCACTTTCAATGGGGGTGAGGAAGGCCTGGTTGCGGTGCAAGATTGGCTGAACCTGGAAGAAAGTTCCGCTTCACGATCTTTTGTTTTGGTAAGCATCAAAATCTTGTCCAGTAAAAGTGGATTTCAATCTAATTGTTATGTGATTCACCAACAGACTGTGATAGATATGACCCAAGAGATTCCATCTTTATTACAACCTACTCGCTCATCCCAAGAATAATTAAATGTATGTTGAAGCAGAAAATCTCTAAAGTCCAATATAATTTTGTCTTCATCCTACTCACTTTACTTGAGTCAAGAGGAATTTGATAATGTTTTTTTCCTGAAAGCCTTCAGCTCTGATCTTTCTCCACATACGTCTCCAGCCTATGCTTATCTTAAATCATAAAACAGTAGTTATCACCTGAATACAAAGATAATCTTTGTATTTTATTAATCTATAATTTTATGATAGAATTTGAGTGGGATGATTACTCTACGTGGAAAACTTTTTCTAATCTTTTCAATTCTATCTTCATAATTTGTTTGCTACAATAGAATGAAAATGTATTTTAATTGTATTACATTAGAATTGTTAATGGCAATAGGTTGAAAATCCCTCCAGTCATTCTTAGTGATCTAGTCTGTTATATGCCTCTTCACTGATATCCTTCAACAAATCAACTCCTATTTTTGATAGCATTACCCTCCATCTTGGATTCTCTCTCTAGTTCTGGACACTTGGTTTCATTTTTACATTTTATATATTTACAGATTACCTTATTTGCAAAGGATCAATTGAAAGCAGTTTACAGCAAATGAATAAAAAAATACATTCTACAACAGCATAATAAACAAACTCCCCCACCCCATTCAGTATTCTCACTAGGGCTACACAATCTAATAAAACAATGCAAAACATATCAAAGCGTATAACACTGACAGGGTCATTCTTTGCTGTGCGATAGGCCAATATCGCGTGCGTTAGGGCATATCACGTGGGTTAGGGTGCACGCATAACGCCCTACCACATGCGATACTGGCTGCATTGCGGTGGTAAAATGCTAATTAGGGGAAGGGGAGGAGTGTGGGTGGGGCTTGGGCGGTATTAGGACCCAGTAGCGCTGTGGGCGATAATATATTTTACATTATCACTGGCAGCACTGCGGGAAATAACACTTTTTTCCCATGGCACTATGGGGGCGATAGTGTGTGGTGTGGCAGCACCACGGCAGGCGAAAGTGCACAGCCGTGATGCGGCTGGCTGCACACTATCGCTCCCCCCGTACCTTTTCTGGCCATGGCTCATCTTTCTGCTATATTTAAAGCAGAATGATGAATCTAGGCCTGAATAACATAACAGATACAGTATAAGAACAAAATAGGATGTCCCAAATCTGGTCTCATAAGTCATCCAAAAGATTTCTGAGTGGCTTCAGATTTCACTTTTTTTTTTTTTTTTAACGTAATAATGATCAATAATAGCTATTACCATGGAAAACAAGGCATTTCTCTTAATCTGGCTTTCCTGGTCAGCACATTAAGGGCCTGAGTTGCCAAGCATTTTTCCCATAGACAGAGAGAATGGGGGAAAAAACCTTAATATACAGGGCTATAAATGATTTAATTATTATTTAATTGACACTAATTAAAGAGAAGGTCTTTCAGCCATTGAATGTACTGACCACAAATATAATGGCACTTTGGATAATTTTGTTTCTTTTTAGGGGACAGGAATAAAACCTGTCTCAGTTTCTGCATAATTTTCTAAACAGATTATTAAAACACATTTTATTAAAACACTTTACTAAGTAAATGCAAAGGTAAATTGATTTGTTTATTCAATATTGATCTAACAAGTTTCACTTCTTTCCTCCCTTCCTTTTTTGCTTAGAATTAAGGAAAGAATAGTCAAAGTATTTGCACCCATAATTAAAAGAAAACCATGTGCACAGTTCTGCCTTGATTATTGATGCCTTAAAAATTACTTGCAGAGATTTGTGCTTGCTTTCTCTATGGGTCATTTTTTTCACCTAAAATAATGCACATAGTTTTGAATAAACAAAACTATGCACATTATTTGATCCCCCACCATTTATAGAGGAAGGCCTCTATAAATATGAAGAAAAATACTGCTTTGTAGAGCAATGCACATGTCTTATCCCATATGGAGGGTGGTTAATCAAAGCCTTCATTTCTATGAGAGAAACAAAGGAACATAAGAAATTGCATACTGGGTCAGACTGAGGGTCCATCAAGCCCAGCATCCTGTTTCCAATGGTGGCCAATCCAGGTTACAAGCACCTGGCAAGTACCCAAACATTAAATACATCCCATGCTATTAGTGCCAGTAATAACAGTGGCCATTCCCTAAGTCAACTTGATTAACAGTAGTTTATGGACTTCTCCTCCAGGAATTTATCCAAACCTTTTTAAAACCTAGTTACACTAACTTCCCTAACCACATCCACCAGCAAATAATTCCAGTGCTTAATTGTACATTAAGTGAAAAATAATTTTCTCCAATTTGTTTTAAATATGCTACTTGTAAACTTCTTGGTGTGCCTCCTACTCCTTGCAGTATTTGAAAGAATAAATAACCAATTCACATTTACCCATTCTAGTCCTCTCATGATTTTATAGACCTCTACCCCACCCCCCCCCCAGCTGTCTCTTCTCCAAGCTGAATAGCCCTAACCTCTTTAGCCTTTCCTCATAGGGGAGCTAGTCCATGGTTGAAGTTCTCTATATCTTCTCAGTCCAACTATATCATTTTTGAGATGTGGTGACCAGAAGGTACTCTAGATGTGGTCTCAAAATAGAGCGATACAAAACCATTATGACATTCTCTGCTTTATTCACCATTCCCTTCTTAATAATTCTTAACATTCTGTTTGCTTTTTTGACCACCACCACATACTGAGCTGACGATATCAATTCACTGTCCACTATGATGCCTAGACCTTTTTCCTATGTAGTAACTAGGGGTGTGCATTCGTTTTGAACGCATATGTAAAACGCAACGTAATTTTTTTTTTAACTTAAAAAAGTGATGAGGCGAAAACGATCGGATTTCCAACTTATTCAACATAGCTATGTTGAATAAGTTGGAAATCGGATTGTTGATCCTAAATATAAATTTAAACCCCTCACCCTCCTTAATCCCCCCCCAAGACTTACCAAAACTCCCTGGTGGTCCAGTGGAGAGTCGGATGCCATTTCTGTATTCCTTTGCGAGGAGCACGTGACGTCGGCGTCACGTCGGAGTGACGCGGATGTCACGTGATTCCCCACACGTTCGCTCCGGGACCCTCGTTGGACACAACTGGAACTTTTGGCCAGCTTGGGGGGGTCAGGAGGCCCCCCCAAGCTGGCCAAAAGTTCCGGTTGTGTCCCGGAGCGAACGCGCGGGGAATCACGTGACGCCGACGTCACGTGCTCCTCGCAAAGGAATACAGAAATGGCATCCTGACTCTCCACTGGACCACCAGGGAGTTTTGGTAAGTCTTGAGGGGGATTAAGGAGGGTGAGGGGTTTAAATTTTTATTTAGGGATTCGGTGCACGTATGGACATAGACTCAACTTATGGAATTCTACATATGTCCATATTGACCGAAATTGACCCCCCCCTTTCGACTTATGGACTTATGAACATAAACTTTTTGGCTGCACATACGTAGTAGTAACTCCATATATGGAAGCTAACATCATGTAGCTACAATATGGTTGGTTTATTCTTCCCTGTGTTCATCACCATGCAATTGTCCACATTAATTTCATCTGCCATTTGTCCACCCAAACTTCCAGTCTCACAAAGTCCTACTGCATTTTATCAAAATCTGCATGTGATTTAACTACTTTGATTAATTTTGTGTCCTATACAAATTGAACACCTCACTCACGTATTCCTTTCCAGATCATTCTAACCATTAAATGCCTTTATTGCCCTCTATAAGACACAGAACAAGTAGAGCTCCATTTGCAAATGTGAGCAAAATAATATTCAAGCAATTGACCTTATACATTTAAAATATCTGTTTCTGCATTCATGTTTTGCTGTGTGTGCAATTTTTATGCATGTGCCAGTTTTTGTTAAATTCTACTTGTATTTTTTAAGGATGAAGACTCCTAGCTTAATAAAAAGTTAAACCTTTTCCACAGGGAAAAAGAACTGAAGCATGTACTTCAGAAAACTGTAGTAGTCCAAATATTTTTATATTTATTGGCTAGGGCTATATGCACTTTCCTATACATTTCTATAGAAGAAAAGATGAATGTGAACAATAAACATAGGGCCAGTTTTTCAGAGGATTTACGTGCGTAACTGGCCTTGCGCGCGCCGGTCCTATTTTAAAAAGGCCCGGCAACGAGCGTAAAGCCTCAGAATGCATGTAGGTCCCTAGGCTTGCAAAAAGGGGTGGGGAGGGGGCTGGGTCAGGCACCCGGCAGCTGGCACAGCAGCCATATTTGCCACTGTGCCAGGGATCGTGTGCTGGCAGTTGGCCGGCAGGTGCTAAAGGTAAAATACATTTTTTGAGGGGGGTTAGAGTAGGGCTGGGGGGGGGGGGAAAGGTTAGGGGAAGGGGTGGAAAGGTTAGGTTAGGGGAATGGGGGAAGGCAGCGCGGCTCGGCACGCACAACGTGTACAATTGTGCACCCCATTGCGTGCGCCGACCCCTGATTTTATAACTTGCGTGTCAAGTTATAAAATTGAGTGTACATGTGCGCGTGCTGGGTGGCACGCACACATGTACGCCATGCACGCATGTTATAAAATGTACCCCAATACTTGGAAGGCAATATCACTTAGAGCCTTGGTATGAGTGTGATTTGGCACTGCTAGGAGAGAGGGAAAAAAGATTTTTTTTTTCCAATGATGGATGACTAATCCTTTTTCAATGGATGAGTGAGGTCATAGGGTGAGTGGAGGGTAGGGGTAAGGGTTTTGAAGTCATTTTGGAAGTTGAGGGAAATTTGGGGAATATGGGGACTCAAAGTCCACACTAAAGGTTCAGAATGGGAGAAGGTGGATGCTATAGGCTATATTGGGCATGGGGGGGGTGGCTAAATGTCCTTCTTTGTGCTTCAGATGTGTGATTGTGTGTGGGTTGGAGGATCAGGGCTTGGAAGCTCACATTTATGTTTGGGAAGAGGGTAGTGTTACAATGTGGGAAGCCATTGCGTTTAACATTGGGGAAAGGGGGTAGATCGCCTTCACATTGGCAGGATCCCCCTCCTCCTTGCACTGGGTTCCCTGAAGCCCACATTTCTTACGTTTAATTAAAATGGGCTGCAGAAGACAATGCAGAACATGGCGGCATTAAAATGGTCATGCTCATTTTTATGCAGCCATTTTAATGCCGCCATGTTCTGCATATCATTAATTCTTTTTACATCCTGCATTAAAGTGGAATTATAATGCCTGAATTAGAACTGGAAGATAAAGCACATTACCTGTCACTTCTAATGCATCTTAGTACATACAATCAGATATTGTTCACCATTTTATTATTCAGACCTATGTATGTTTCATTTTATTACTAACATCTGTTAAATATTACCACTTGGAAAGGGCAAACAAAACTATATGTTTTCTATTCAGTAACCTTTTGTATATCATTTTTTATTCAGGAAAGACAGGATGAATTCTGAATTATTTTCAGTTGAAAATATAATCTGACACTATCTGGTTTTAACACAGTTCATGTTTTCACTTAGTTTTTGTGAACTTTTAATGATGAATAATTGTGGTGTGCAATTCAGCAATAGGGTTAGACACATTTAAAAAATTCTGCTAGGAAGAAATCTTTGGAAAACTAGAGGCAGAATTATTAATTCCAAATATTTATAGATCAAATTGTGTTGGAGCCCAAATAGAGCTGTTATGCTTGTGCTGGAATGGCCATTTTACTTGCTTCTTAAAACTTTTGGGAACAATTATTATTATGTGTAGCAGGTTATTTTAGATTGCTCATATTGCAGCAGTTCTCAAAGGGAAATATCCTGCATTGTTTCCGAGCAGCTTCAAAGTATGCATGTTAAAAGCATCTGGGTAATTTGCATCTGCTATGGGGCGGATTTTAAGAGCCCTGCTCGCCTAAATCCGCCCAAAACCGGGCGGATTTAGGCGAGCAGGGCCCTGCGCGCCGGTAAGCCTATTTTACATAGGCCTACCGGCGCGCGCAGAGCCCCGGGACTCGCGTAAGTCCCGGGGTTTTCGGAGGGGGCGTGTCGGGGGGCGGTCCCGAACCGCGCGGCGTTTTCGGGGTGTGTCGGGAGCGTTCTGGGGGCGGGCCCGGGGGCATGGCTATGGCCCGGAGTGACCCGAGGGCGTGGCCGCGCCCTCCGGACCCGCCCCCAGTTCGCGTCCCGGCGCGCTAGCGGCCCGCTGGCGCACGGGGATTTACTTCTCCCTCCGGGAGGTGTAAATCCCCCAACAAAGGTAAGGGGGGGGTGGTTTAGACAGGGCCGGGCGGGTGGGTTAGGGAGGGGAAGGTGAGGGGAGGGCAAAAGAAAGTTCCCTCCGAGGCCGCTCCGATTTCGGAGCGGCCTCGGAGGGAAGGGGGGTAGGCTGCGCGGCTCGGCGCGCGCCGGCTATACGAAATCGATAGCCTTGCGCGCGCCGATCCCGGATTTCAGCGGCTATGCGCGTATCAACTGAAATCCAGCGTACTTTTGTTTGCGCCTGGAGCGCCAACAAAAGTACGCCTATTCGCGGTTTTTGAAAATCTACCCCTATATGCGTGGATACCTGAACGGTGAAAATATAGTGTGCGTACGTTTGGAAAGCCCATGTCTGCATGCTATTTTCCTCTCCTGACCTAAATGCTCTCACAGGAACACCTCCTTTTAATGTGGCTAAAAGTACATGCATTATGTAACCCATGCATTCTTTTAGCAATCATTGAGGAGACAATATTCTTTCAGGACATTTTACCCTGGTAAATACTTATTTATTCATGGAAAATGCCTTCAAAATATTCCCCTTTTATTCCTAGACTTTCAGAAAGATTTCATTCCAGTGTAATAACATTATATCTTGAAACTTGAACTGTATACATATATTCACTTTACTGCTCTTCTCTAACCTGGCATGAAGATCTCTCAACAATTCCAAACTTTGTGAAACATTACTTTCCTTTCAAGAAAATATGTCTACTACTTTCTTTAATGTTTAATCTGATTCTTCAAATTGTTTTGTCTTTACTCAAGAAATGTTGCCAAACTATTGACTCTGTTGTTTCATTGCGTGTCACTAGGCTCTTGCTTAAGTAATGACAATGTGGGAGTCCCTTTGCAAGCCTTAAGATTCAGTTTTATGACACTTTCCATTAAGGCTCTCAAATTACCTCCTTCAGGATTCTTGGGCACAGAGGTAGTAATGGCTGTTAACTGAATTTATTCATATAATCCTTTCTGGTACTATTGAAAGTAGATTCAGAGTCATAAAATAAAAGTCTGGTTTCTTAAAATACTGTACCAAACTTACCTATGGATTACCATTAAGAGCAGGCTGTGTCTTACTGTGGTAGCATGTAAACTGGGTTTGCTTGCTGCTTGCACCAAGAGACTCTCACACTCAGAGTTAGCTTAAAAATGGAACTCTATCAAAAGTTTGCTAAAAGGATGTTGGTTGGGTTAACATCAATGCCTACAATAAATCAGTAACAAGGTAGAGCAATTTTAGTGACTGGCTCTGTGATGTCCAATCTATTAGGAGAAAAATTCCCATTATTACTGATTTTGTTGTTGAACATGCTCCTTATGTAGTTTGTCTAACTGAAATATAGCTACTAGATACTGATATTGTACTTCTAATCCAGCTCTCTTCAAATGGTTATCAGATCTTTTATCTCACTCGTTCCCTGAAACAGGGTGGTGGACTCTTGATTTTTAATAAGGAAACTCTTCAAATGTCGGTTGTGTTTATGAATAGTTCCCAAAACTTAGAAGTATTAGTCATAGCTAATGAAGATTGGGAAATTTGCCTAATCTATGCCCTTCTTACAATTATATGTAAAGACCTTACAGTTATTGCTGATATTTTATCCTTGTTTAATGCTGATTTTAAAGAGCTCCTATTTCTAGGGGACTTAAATATTCACGTAGATGCCTCTCTTCCCTCAGAGAGTTGCCAAATCTTCTTAACCAGCATGAAATGTTTAGGGTAGCACAAATAGTCTCTCAGGTAACTCATAAGTTGTTGTGGAGCGCTAGGAGAGCGATCCCACTCCTGGGTGATGTGTGTCCTTGGGCCACGGCTCGACGCCAGAGGGCTCTGAAGAGGTGCCGCGGGAGGCGTGGCATGCCCGAGCATGGGCTGGACGGGAGCAGGGCTGAAGTGATATGGAAGACAGGCCCTCCTCCAGACCTGCACGCTTCGGAAGACCCAACAACGCAATGTTGGTCTTGTGAACAGTCCTCCGACCGTTCCTAGCCCTTTCGGACCTGCCGCAGGGTACGGCACGAAGCGGCAGGCCGGATGGAGGCCAGGGCAGCGAAGACTGGAACATGGATTCAGACGAGACTCAGGAACGACGTAGGCTCAGGCATAGACGTGGACTTCAGGAACGAGGCGCAGGATGCAAAGACGTGGACAGGCACAGACGTGGACTTAGGACGAGGTACTGGATGCACAGAGGTGGAGTCAGGAACGAGGGCTGAAGGAAGACATGGGCACTGTCCCTCAGGGCGCCCTACTCAGACCACCCGCGGGACTGAGTCGCGGACCACCCTGTGAGCGGGAGAGCACAGGGAAGAGCAGGTTGCTGCACTCCTGGCAGCTTCGAGGCAAGGATACGCTGCACTCCTGGCAGCTTCGAGGCAAGGATACACTGCACTCCTGGCAGCTTCGAGGCAAGGATACGCTGCACTCCTGGCAGCTCAAGGCAGGTTAAAGCATCAAGATCAGGAACAAGGATTAAGACAGACCTCAGTGCTGGAACAAGGACATCTGGAATAGCAGGAACAACAGGACTGGAACACGGATACTGGAACAGGAGACACTCCTCAGGGCTGGAACATGGACATCTGAAACAGCAGGAACATCAGGACTGGAACACAAGTACTGGATCAAAAGACAGACCTTGGGACTGGAACGGCAAGCAGACATCAGGACTGGACGAGGAGCTCCGACAGGTAACAAGAAACACAGGACCTTGCAGAAGTGCTGGAACACGGACGACTTCCTGGAGCGAAGGATCTCAGGAGTGACCAACTCCTTGTGAAGGCAAAGACAGACTGAAAGCTGAGCCCTTTAGTAGGGCTGAGGTGGACAACGCCCAGGGAGGGGTCAGCAGGGGGCCACACCTGGCTGGCCCTTGAAGAGGAGCAGAGAGGCGCGCGCCCGTGCCCTAGGGAGCTGGAGAGAAGAGCTGGAAGCTGGTGGCGTCCTCAGCCACGTGGAAGGCCAGGGAAGCAGTGGAGCAGCCCTGGGCTGGAGCTGGGTGAAGGCAGGTCAGTGGAGCAGCTCCCAGCTGCAAGGACAGAAGCAGGAAGAAGCAGAGAGAGGTAAGGCTGGCTGCAGAGAGAACAGAGAGCTGCAAGGACTGAAGCAGGAGAAGGGCTGACTGCAGGAACGGCTCTATGCCATGAATACAGCCCCAGGAGGAGAGGTAAGACTGCAGGCAGAATAGAGAGCTGTAGCAGGCTGCAGGCACTGGCAGGGACGGCTTCCTAGCCAGGCAAGGACCCGGGCTGAGCAGGCACCAGCAGAGACGGCCTGCTGACAGAAGGGCCCGGGATCGCAGCAGCACGTCGGGGAAAGGCAGGAACAGAGGAGCCGACCGCATGGCAACAGCTGTGGGGACAGCCCCAGCCGATTCAGGGAGAAAGAGAAGCAGCAGCGTCAGCAGCCCGACTGGCTGTGAAGGTAAGAGCCTGCCCATGCTCCTCACGGGCAGGATCGCAACATAAGTTTGGTCACTCACTAGACCTAATCTTTATCAAATCTCATTCTTCCTTATTGCCTTGTTCAGACCATTTTTAAATTCATCTTCAACTGAAATTGACTAAGCAGTAACCCAAGAAAGACATTTCAAAATATGTAATTAAGGAACAAAGCAGATTTGAAATTGAAGTACTTAGTAGTGTTTTCCTAGCAAAGCTAGCTTTGTTTTCGGCCCGCTACAGGAAATATTGTATTTCCCACAGTTCTGGCCTTTGAAATTTGGGGAGACCTGAATTTCGGGTTAGTGTGCAGTTCCTCAGCTTTGCCAACTTCTATCGGCAATTTATCTCTATTCCAGCATGGTGGCCCCGCTGATGGCTCTTACGAGAAAGGGGGCCGACGCTAGGAATTGGTCGCCCACAGCCGTACGAGCCTTTCAGGATCTAAAGAATGCCTTCCTCCAGGACACCTGCCTCCAGCACCCGGACCCTCAATGCCAATTCATCGTGGAGGTCGATGCCTCCGACATGGCAGTCAGAGCCGTTTTAAGCCAGTTGTCCAATAATGGTAAATCCCTGCCATGCTCCTATTTCTCACGCAAGTTCTCCCCTGCAGAGAGAAACTATGGCATAGCGGACAAAGAACTACTGGCTATCAAGCTAGCATTCCAGGAATAGCGCCAATGGTTGGAAGGAGCTCAGCACCCAGTGGTCGTCTAAACAGACCATTAAAACCTAGAGTACCTGTGCCATGCCCAGCACCTTAATCCACGGCAGGTGTGCTGGTCCCTCTTTTTCAGCCTATTCAATTTATCCCTCCGCTACAGACTGGCAGCTAAGAACGTCCGAACGGATGCTCTCTCCTGCATGACGGAGACTGACGATACCATCGACCCACCTCAATACATCCTGGACCCAGCCAAAGTTCTCTTAGCCGCATCCGAGGTGGTCCCCGTGGGTAAGACAGTGGTGCCCACTCATTCACGAAGGAAGGTCTTAGCATGGGCCCATGATTCCCTGACCACAGGGCATCAAGGAACTGCCTGGACACTAGAACTTCTGAGTTCTACTGGTAGCCGCAGGTCAAGAGAGACATTCGGCTTTACGTCCAGTCATGTCCTACCTGCGCCCGGCATAAAACCTTGCAGGGTTGTCCCCAGGGCCTCCTTCAGCCGCTACCCGTACCTACTGAGCCCTGGACACACCTGTTCATGGACTTTATTGTGGAATTACCACCCTCTGACGGAAAGACCATGATCTGGGTCACGGTCGTCCAATTCTCGAAGATGGCCCACTTCGTGCCTCTTGCTAAACTACCTACAGCACCAGAGTAAGCCAACCTTTTTACACAGCATATCTTCCGACTGCACGGACTTCTGTTGCACATCGCTTCAGACCGTGGTCCTCAGTTTACAGGAAAATATTGGAAGGCCCTTTGCAAGAAGTTCGGAGTGCAATTGGATCTGACTACCGCCTTTCACCCCCAGGGCAATGGCCAAGCTGAGCATACCAACCGAACTCTAAAGGCCTTCCTCTGGGCCTTCGTCGGAGATCTCCAAAATAATTGGGTCGCCTTGTTACCCTGGGCAGAATTCTCATACAACCGCCATAAACACTCTGCAGCCAACCGATCCTCTTTTCAATTGGTCTACGGTAGGACTCCCAGGCCTCCATTACCGTTGCCACTGATGGTGCCATCTCCTGCAGTATAACTTATGGCCTGACAGCTGCACCATCTCTGGCATGCCACCCAGGAGAAACTTTGCCTGACAGCGGCTAAGTCTAAAGAGTACGCTGACAGGTCCCGACGATTTTCCAACTGGGGAGTAAGGTATTGTTTAGTACCAAGAATATTCAGCTACGCATCCCCTCCATGCACTTGGCGCCTCGCAATATCGGCCCCTTCACTGTGGCAGAACGTATTGGGGGCGGTGTCCTACTGGCTACGATTACCGTCTACCCTGAGGATCCATAATGTGTTTCACGTGTCCCTGCTCAAGCCGGTGGTCCTCTCCCCATTTCAGACCCAACCTTCAAAACCGACCACCTCTACCACTGAACAGGGTGATACGTATACTGTGAAAGATGTCCTAGATGTCTGATTCCACCGCCATCGGTGGGAGTATCTCCTCTCCTTGGAGGGCTATGGCCCCAAAGAGAATTCCTGGGAACCAACCGCCAACATCGTGGACAAAGGACTTCTCCACCAGTTTCATGTGGATCATCCAGGTAAACCCCGGCCTCCAGGAAGGGGGCATAGGAGGGGGGTACTGTTGCAATCCTGGGCCGAGTCCTGGGATCCCCATTCACCACGCGGCCCGCCCTGGCCGCGGGAGCTCACCTCCAGCTGTCCAGGCCTGAGACACGGCTGTCCAGGCCCAAGACGCGGCCTACCGCGGCGTTCTCCCTGTGAGGGAGACGCCAATGACGATCTGCTGCTGGCTCCGCCCCCTAGGCGTGCGCGCGCAGGGGCTCTAGATTTAAAGGAGCCAGTGCGGGAAAATTGAAGACAGCCTCCTGATAACATCAGACACTGCCGGGTTATTTAAACCCGGCAGTCACAGCTAACCCTCACCTTGCAACAAGGTTCACTCTTCGGAGAAGCTAGTTGTGCTTCCTGCTTCCCGGTCCCTGCTTGTTCCTGACGTCTGATTCCTGGCTCCTGACCTTGCTTCATTCTTCGACTCCGGCTTCAGCTTCCGTCCCTGGTTTTGGCATCCGACATCTGATTCCTGGCTCCTGATCTTGATTCGTTCTTCGACTCTGGCTTCAGCTTCCTTCCCTGGTTTTGGCATTCGACATCTGACTTCTGACTCCCGACCTTGGCTTGTTCTGGACTTCGGCTTCGTATCTCTCCACTGCTGCAGGTACTTCTTCTTCACCCGCCCGGAGGTTTCGCCTAAGCCCCAGTGGCTTGGGTCCTCACGGGCTCCTCCCGGGGGGACCACGGGATTCCAAGGGTGAAGTCTCTCCTGACCTCTTGGGCGCCATCTCATCGTCAGATACCTCGGCAGGCTGCTCTTCTGATCCTTGGTCGCATAGGATCCACCTAAGCCCAAGAGGCCCGGGTCCCTACGGGTTCCTCCTGGGGGGACCTCGGGCTTCTAGTGGTGAAGCCCTCTTCGAAGTCTCTCCTCAGTGCTGCCTCCTAGCTGCGACGCCCACTGTGGGGTTCCTCAGCACTACACCTGCTGTCTCAGCCAGCCAAAGGGTCCACGAGCCTAACAGTTATAACATTTAAATACCACTCATGATTAATTGGATCTACTAGATACATTTATATGTCCTTTTATTTTAATTTTTGCTGTTTTATTTTTACCATTGTTGCTTATTTGACTATGTATGTTTATTGTAAATCGCCTAGAATTGTAGATAGGTGATAGATCAATCAATCAATAAATAAATACCTACACTGAGTGGCCTAATCTCAGGTTCCTCAGCTCCATGTGCCTGGATACTTCATCTGTGAAAGAACCTCTTGAGTTGGTCAATGAATATGTCTTCTTAGTGTGCTGTGGTCTTTTCCAGCCAATCTGCAGCTCTGCTTCTGGGATGGAGTCTGGTCCTACACTGGCTAAGGGGTTGTACAGCCCCCTCCAATTTTACACAGCTTCTGAGAGCTTTTTGAGTAATGAAAGAAGACAGTTCTCACCCAAATTCAGAGGAACAGAAGGAGTAGCACATTGATGTCCTTGAGCAGCCTGCTTGTTTCAATCTTTATTGACTCTGGCTTGCGATGCTCTAGCCTGATGTTATCAACAAAGGTCTAAAATGATGTACCAATGCACATGGGGTGGATTTTCAAAGGGTTACACGCGTATATTACGCGTGTAACCCCGAAAAACTGCTCCTGCACACGCCGAGCCTATTTTGCATAGGCTCGCCGACACGTGTATGTCCCGGGGCTTTGAAAAAGGGTCAGGAAGGGGGCGGGGCATGGGCAGGGTGGTCCGGGGGGGCGGAGCCTCCAGGCACAGTGGCCATTTGCCACTGTGCCTGGGATCGCGGCCAGCTGTCAGCCGGCGCGCACAATCTACGCCTGCCCAGAGGCAAGCGCAACTTATAGGACAAAGGTAAGGGGGGGGGGTTTAGGTAGGGATGGGGGGCAGGATAGGTAGGGGAAAGGAAGGGAAGGTGGGGGGGCGGAAGGAAAGTTCCCTCAGAAGCCGCTCCGATTTCGGAGCGGCCTTGGAGGGAATGTAGGAAGGCTGCGCGGCTCGGCGCGCACAAGTTGCACAATTGTGCACCCCCTTGCGTACGCTGACCCTGGGTTTTATAACATGCATGCGGCTGCGCGCGCATGTTATAAAATCGGGCGTAGATTTGTGCGCACCGGGTTGTACGCACAAATCTATGCCCGTGTGTAGTTTTTAAAATCTGGGCCATAATGTCTAACCATTGCTGTAGGCAATCAAGAAAAAGGGAAAAAGGCCTGGGTCTAGCCCATGATGTTAGGAACCGGAGAGTGGACCCTTGTTCTGAGGTAGAGTCTGCACTGCCGAGAAGGAAGAAAACCCTCGTCGGTCTCCACCGTCAGATGGCGAGGCCTGCTGAAGATGTTGAGAGGACGACTTCACCCTGGAAGCTTGTGATCCCCCCAGGAGGAGCCCGTAGGGACACGGCCGCTGGGACTTAGGCGACTCCCAGAAGAATGAAGATGGTCTGGATGCAGGCTCCTCCTGCAGGTCGTGGGTTCCAGACGGCTGGCGCCTCCAGCAGGTCGTGAGAAGTCTGGGAGTATAGCAGAAGAGTAGTCCTAATCCAGTCCAAGGGTTGAAGTCCAGAGAAGGGTCGAAAGCCGGTCCAGAAGAGGCGGGAGAATGGTCCGAAGCCGATCCAAGAGCTGAGAAAGAGAAGGGTCCAGAGCCAGTCCAAGTCGATACCAGAATACACCACCACCAGTCCGAAGTCAGGGGTCAACGAGTCAATCCAACCGGGAGAAGCAGAAGCGGGATGAAGCACGGAACCAGGAACACCAAACACTGGAACAGAGCACAGACCTCAATACCAAGGCAAGGTCTGAGGAGCAGACCTTGCCTTTAAATACAAAACCCTGGAGGAAGTGCTACAGAAGGGAGCCACGACACTTCCTGTCGTGGCCCCTTTAAATCCTGTCTTCAGCCGTGCGCGCGGCCCTAGTGCAGCTGAAAAGGGGGCGGAGTCACAGCATGGATCAGAGTCCCGCGGCTGGCCAAGCAGCGGCCCAGGCCACGCGGAGAACGCCGTCGGAGGCTCCCTGTACTTGCAGGAGCCTCTGCAGAGACCTGACGCCGCAGGTAAGTGTTAGGTCCCGGCCGCGGACCGCTGCGGCTGGCAGCCATGACAGTCGGCCCCGGTCGCGGACTGCCGCGGCCGGTGGTCATAACACATGGGCTGCAGTTTGCCCATCCCTGCCTAAGATGCACAGCTTACGTGCAGTAGATATCTAGATCTTTATGACACAGACTTCTGCTTTCCAAGCATCTCCCATCATAGATCAATACTCTACTTGCCCTTACAGACTAACTGATTACTCTTTCCTGCAGTAAAACTGAGGTCATTCTGCAACCAACATTGTTCTCTTTGGTCTTGTTGCTCCAACCTGAGTCAAATACTGCCACTTTACAAACCCCTGCACTACTCATTTAACATAACTCCATTTACTTTGCTCTGGTGTTTTCCAAGAATCCCTGTACACAGATCACATGCTAACCCTTCTCCCACAGTCTAAGAATCTCTCCATCGAATCTTGCATATGGGCCTACTCCCAAACTAGGATTTAGTCTCTTCAGAACATCAATCTTGGTCCTGATGCAGTTTCTCTCTTTTGTTTGCCAAGCCTAGTTTTCCCTACTGCTGCCCCAATCAGCAACTCCAATACAACTTCTATTTCTCATCCTGGATTATCTCATGGTAATCTGTGCTCCCCCTAAGTTGGAGTATACTTCACCCACATGCTCTCGTCCATTTGCAGTCTAGTTTCCTGTAGCTAGTTCTTGGTCTTTCTATTGAAGATGGTTCTTGTGAACCAGCAGCTGAGTCACATTCCATTCAGATAAATCAAAATAGACTTCTCTCCTTTGGCACAAAAGTACTTTAAT
Organism: Rhinatrema bivittatum; assembly: GCF_901001135.1. Classification (NCBI taxonomy): domain Eukaryota; kingdom Metazoa; phylum Chordata; class Amphibia; order Gymnophiona; family Rhinatrematidae; genus Rhinatrema; species Rhinatrema bivittatum. The sequence goes on along the minus strand of NC_042624.1, from coordinate 47,075,489 downwards.
TTTGCTGTCATGGGACTGTTTTTTGGCTAGGTACCAGGTCCATATAGCCTGCTTCTCTCTCCCACTGAATGCTCGTTGCAGAGGAACACATTTCCTATTGGTAGCTTTTTCTCTCTTTCCTCCTTTATTCCTGCATAAATGTCATTACCTCTAAGTTCCTCATTCCTTCATTTTCCCTTCTGTCCTGTTGTTTTTTTGTTTACTCTTTTTATACATCACATCTCCTGCCAATGCATTATTTGCTTAATACAATGTCTTTATTTATCTATTTCCCTCTCAGCAGCATGAAGCCTTACATTCAAGTAATCACAGTCTTATAAACACAGAGAAGTCGATATTCAGCACTACTTAGCAGATAAGTTTGGATTTATGCGGCTAAGTGGCACTGTTCGAATAACTGGCCATGTTCAGCAGCCGTCTCTTAACCAGATAACTATTTATTACATGTATTTATTTATTGACAGAGACCACTTTTGGTGGAAATTTAGGATGAGGTTTCAAAACTAGTCTGTTGAAAATTTGGGCATATAGAAAGCATAAGACTAGTACTTGTAGTTCACTTATTCTTCAGGCAGAAGTTAGAACCATCAACAATAAAACCCTCCAAAAAAGACATTTTTGTTCTGTTGTGGCTAGAGAATCAAATGGAGGTTTCATGGACTGAGAGAGAATTATATTTATATCCCAAGGATATAAAAAACTGCTAACAAAATGATTTAGAACTTTCATGAATCAGATAACTATAGGTTGCTGAGAAACAGGAATTTCTCCTAAATTCTGGTGGTATAATTCAATAGCAGTAAGGTAAGGCTTAGCACAGGGCTTCCCAAACCTGTTCTGGAAACCCCCACAGCTAGTCGGGTTTTCAGGATGACCACAATGAATTTGCCTGAGCCAAGTTTGCATATCATGGTGACTCAGTATTTGCACAGGACAGGTTTGGGAAGTGCTGGATTTGTTAACAGATATTGAAACAGGAAGGGGATAGGTACAGTGCCAAAATGTAGCAGCCTACAGGATCAATTTACTAAAGGGAAACTTCCATGGGATTCACTAACATCTAGTACCGAGTATCGCAGATTAAGGAATCCTGTGGTATTTTCCCCTGTGTTAAAACAATGTGGATAAAAATACAATGGGTTAGTTGACCCCATGAAAAGACACAATGGAGGACCCATATAATCTTCAATGATACACACTGCAGATATGCGATCGAATTGAAGCTTTTGACATTCAACATATGTTACATATATCCTATCAGTGTTTTGAGGATAGAAATTGAATGAAGCGATCTTCACACCTGTTGCTACACGGCATAAGTACATGTTTCAAAGTAGAGATTTATGATCAAACAGGAACCAAAGATTCTATGCAATAGTGGATGCACAAATACTGTGGCTTCAGCCCTGCAGGCGTGCAATAAGTCCTGCTAACATTTATTGCCCCTGAGGCAGCTCTCGACCAAAGAGCGAAACTCGGCCAGAGTTGGGCAAATTTTAATAAAGGGCTTTTTCCATAATCCGATCTTCGCTATCTTTACTGCTACACAGCCAACTGGATCGGCTTCCGGTTTGTTTTCTGGAAATATATTTTTAGGCAGATCTGCAGTAACTGGGATACTGAAAATGTCTGCGGGCTAGAGAAGACTTTCTTCTCCCAGGTCAGAACAGAAAAGTCTTGATTTACCATCAGTTTGTTATGGAGGGCACTGTTTTTCAGTGGTTTTGAACTTAGGTAGGCTTTTTATCCCTGTGCAGAACAGAATAGGGATGTGAATCGTTTTAGGACGATTAAAATTATCGTCCGATAATTTTAATATCGTCTTAAACCGTTATGGAACACAATACAATAGAGATTCTAACGATTTATCGTTATAAATCGTTAGAATCGTGAGCCGGCACACTAAAACCCCCTAAAACCCACCCCCCCCCCTTTAAATTAAATCCCCCCCCCCCCCGAACCCCCCCCCCCCCCCAATGACTTAAATAACCTGCGGGTCCAGCGGCGGTCCGGAACGGCAGCGGTCCGGAACGGGCTCCTGCTACTGAATCTTGTTGTCTTCAGCCGGCGCCATTTTCCAAAATGGCGGCGAAAAATGGCGGCGGCCATAGACGAACACGATTGGACGGCAGGAGGTCCTTCCGGACCCCCGCTGGACTTTTGGCAAGTCTTGTGGGGGTCAGGAGGCCCCCCCCAAGCTGGCCAAAAGTTCCTGGAGGTCCAGCGGGGGTCAGGGAGCGATTTCCCGCCGCGAATCGTTTTCGTACGGAAAATGGCGCCGGCAGGAGATCGACTGCAGGAGGTCGTTCAGCGAGGGTTCCGGCGCCTCGCTGAACGACCTCCTGCAGTCGATCTCCTGCCGGCGCCATTTTCCGTACGAAAACGATTCGCGGCGGGAAATCGCTCCCTGACCCCCGCTGGACCTCCAGGAACTTTTGGCCAGCTTGGGGGGGGGGCCTCCTGACCCCCACAAGACTTGCCAAAAGTCCAGCAGGGGTCCGGAAGGACCTCCTGCCGTCCAATCGTGTTCGTCTATGGCCGCCGCCATTTTTCGGCGCCATTTTGGAAAATGGTGCCGGCTGAAGACAACAAGATTCAGTAGCAGGAGCCCGTTCCGGACCGCTGCCGTTCCGGACCGCCGCTGGACCCGCAGGTTATTTAAGTCATTTGGGGGGGGGGGTCGGGAGGGTGGGGGATTTAATTTAAAGGGTCGGGGGTGGGTTTTAGGGGGTTTTAATGTGCCGGTTTTGCGATTTTACGTTTTTTTGATTTTTTCACGATTTTTCACGATTTTTCACGATATTTTACCCCCCCAAACGGCAACAATATGATTCCCTCCCCCTCCCAGCCGAAATTGATCGTTAAGACGATCGAGGACACGATTCACATCCCTAGAACAGAAGGTCATTTAAAAAAGATTCAGCAGCACAGAAAGTGCACCAGGATAAATTTCCATTATAGCAAGTCTTCCTAGTCCATGTATCAAATTCAGGTCTCAGTATGTAAATCCCATTTTAGTGAAATTCTCTTAAGTGCATATATCAAGGGATTGCTATAAAATGTTTTATAACAGGTTTGAGCCACCCTTTTTTTTTCTTATCCCATTTACCTTTGTCACAATTTGAGAGTGATTGATTTTGGCTGGGATGCTAGATTGGCAGACTGCTTTCCTGGCACTATGACATATGCATTTATTTGCATATATTTATCACAACATAATATACAGCATTGTACCAAACATATTGTGCTTTTTGCCCCTTTGTGTCATTTCTTAATTAAATATTATAGTTACAAAGTTAACAAAATGTTTTGATCTTCTGATAGTTTCATGCAGTTTCTACTCTCCAGTTTTGAAAAGATTTATTTTGTTCTTTTTAATGAAGCACTCATCCTCTGCTTGATTTATTAGCATTCTTTCTGTTCATTATTTGTCATTGTAATATAGACTGCTTTTACTGATGAATAAGATTTCTGTACAAATTAATTCTCTTTTGCTTACAGGGTCTGCTGTGTAGAACTTAGTAAAGGCAAAGTTCCCTGGTCCTATTAAAAACATTGCAGATAGAGCATCACTACTTTTGGACTCTGAAATTTGCTTTGATTGCTTCTTTGCTTTATCCTTTGCTAGATATTTTAATATTCTGCTCAAACTTACAACCATTTGCCAGACACTTTACTTCTAAATGCTTCCATTTGATCTTTAAATGTACTCTTCATCTTTGTTGAACAAAAAGGATGTCATTTCTGATTGTATATACCTGCTTTTATTGGACTAAATGTGAAATGCTTTTCTCCTAACAGTTTCTTGAATAGACGTTTATATTCTGTAATAGGAAAATGATTATTGCTTTTCTTTAGTTCATTCTGCATTTCATCAATGTTGAGTCTTCACATCTTGCAATTTTCTGCTGCATATTTCATGATACCCTTAGGTATATTCCAAAAATGATGATACCATTATCATCAAAACTGGATATTCACTGTTTTCTTTTTCATTACCATTCCCAGTTCCAAGTAATAGAATTAATTCTCAGCTTTTAATCTAGCTTTTCACTCTAAAAGTAATTTCAGGAAAAAGGATGTGTGAACTGGCTTCAGTTTAAAGGGAAATTGCATCTGAAAATCATGGGGGTCTTTTGCTGTGCCCGGTGAATTTACTTTTCTGGCTGAACAATCAGTTTTAGGCCTAAGCAGACAGTAAATTAACTCAGTTGCTGGCAGCATTCATTTTGGACAGAACCCTGAGGCTTTCCAATAAATAAAAGCTTGTTTTTTTTAACATAAAGCTCAGTTCATTGCAGTTTGGCAAATGAGTACATGCCAAGTTTCTCATGAACACCTGATTATCTACTCCCGTTGTCTAATTTTCTGGTGTTTTCCTTATGTATTTTCTGTAAGGTGTACCACAAGAGCATACATTTTTCTTTTGTCTCTAAAAGTCTCCATTTATACCTCCAAAGGTGAAGCAGTGGAGAATTTCAAAACATTTCCTATTTCACACAAAAGAGAACCCTTCCTGGCATTATTGCTTTGTTGCTAATAGAACAAAATGGATGCACCCAACAGCAACAGGGACCTTCTTCAAGATATGATATTAACATAAAATGAGCATTTTGCATTTGCATTCATTTGCAAAACATCATCTAACTATGAAGGAAGGGGGTGCATTTCGGAGGCAATTTTCAAAATGACCAAAGTCTTTGGGTACTTTCAACCAGCTGATTATGCAGCAGTCTTCATTTTGAAACTACCCCAGATTTAGGCATTGACAACATACAAAACTTCCAAGAATGCCAAATTTTATATTTTATTTAAATCCGTTTTACATGATAATCCAAGTTACAGCACTTGTGAGGAAACAGCAAATGTGAGCAATTAGTGATACAAAGAAAAATGATACAGATGAAAAATTACAATATAAGTTTAATATCAGATCCCAATTTAGAGGGGGAGAAAACATTAGATCAAAGGAAATAATAAACAATAGTTTACATAGCAAAAAGATAGCTAAGCACTGGTAGACTTTAAGGTAAACCGTCTATTAACCAATAGGAGAAGACACAGCACCGTGAATAGGAGCTTCAGAACCATCTCTATGTTGTTGTTTTTCAGACAGAAAAGCAGATAATTGAGAAAGGTAAAAAAAAAATGTATTTGACCCTCTGAAATATTATCACACATTTGCAGGGAAAATTAAGCCAAAACAAGGCTCCCAATTGCAAAACACCAGAATGGAGTAATGGAAAACTTTTCTTTTTGGACTGAGTAGCTTTGGAAACATCAGAGTAAATACGAACCTTTAATGCTTGAAATAAAGACTCCCTATTTCGAAAGAAAAGCTTCAAAGTGTAGTATCAGTCAGAATCTAAAGTCAAAGTTACTACCAAATTTGCAGGCAAAACAGTATCATCTATAGATTTTTCCAACTCTGCTGTCAAATTAATTATATCCAAGGAAATGTGAGGAATGCCAAATTTTAAAGAAGCCAAATACTTGGGCTTAAAAGGAGACTATTCTTGCTTGTTTTAGATCTGGAAATCTGCACTTCCCTTCTCTTCATCCCCTTGACACCTCCTCATTCCTGCTATAAACACACACACACACACACACACACACACACAAGCACTCTCTTTCTGGTTCTTATCTATTTGTATCCAACTTCACTAAATGAGAGTCAAAGAAGTCACAACATGTATTACATACATTTATAAATCCTTTTATTATCACAGCTTCATGGAAAAGTACAAAATCTAAAAACAAACCCACTCCCTCCACATACGTACCATAAAAACACTAAGCATCAAAAACTTGTTTATAAGGTACAAAAAAACAAAAATGCCTTGTCATAGCCAAAGCAGGACAAGTTGAAATGGAGACTAGCCAGAGGACAAATCGCAGTGCAGCATCTTTTTAACTACCCTATAGCTGCTAGCTGGATCAAGTAACACTGGTATCCTCCCACTGTAAAATCTGAGCATGTGTAAAATGGTCTGTATTTCCTTTCTAGCTTTTGGTGTAGAAGGATTTGCTATTTGAAGCTCTCATAGAGTTTTAAAAATGCTTAGAAAAATTGCAATTTGGCACTGGTAAAGGGCCACTTCTCTATGCTGTACTGGTCTCACATAATCATTGTGCTAAATAGAGAGGCAGTGCACCGCTGCTGATTTAGATTTTTACTTTACAGGGGGAGGGTAAGGGTGGGAGACAATATAGAGAATACGTTTGCACTTGCAGCAGTGTTAGTGATTTTTTTTTACTCTGGACACCAGTAAAATGAACAGTACATACTCAAGAGACTGAAGAGAAGAGTCTTACAAGGCTGCAGATGGGTTTTGTCTGTTAGAGTTTAACAGTTGTTTTGTGTGTGGAGTCTGTCAGCACTAGTACACACAGCACAGCACACATATACTGAATATGTGTCTAGGTGTGTGTGACAGCCCCCCCTACTGTGAGTGGTACTATAAGTTGGGGAATACTTACAGTATCATGTGTAATATTCAAACTCACAATAAGGAGTGCACTTCAAAAAATTCCATCATGTCAGAAATGGGAAAGGAGGGGATGTTGGCAGGGTTGGCAGTTTTGGCAGGGGCAGCAATAAAAAGGCATTACTGCACTTAAATTGAAGAGGGACTTTTTTAGGTCCAGCATGGCAGGAGAGTAAGGCAACTCAAAGAACTCTTTTCCAAGCTGACCAGCTCTAGCCTCTTTAGCCTTTCTTCATAGGGGAGCCCTTCCATCCCCTTTATCATTTTGCTTGCTCTTCTTAGTACCTTTTCCAATGCAAAGTTATCCTTTTTGAGATGCAACGACCAGAACTGCAGACAGTACGTCAGATGCAGCCTCACCATGAAGCAATTCAGAGACATCATGATTTTCCACTTTATTCTCCATTCATTTCCTAATAATTTTTATCATTTTGTTTTATTGATGGCCACCGCACACTGAGCCGAGGATATCAAAGTATTATCCACTATTACACCCAGATGCTTTTCCTGGGTGATAACTCCTAATATGGAACCTAACATTGTGTAACTACAGTGTGGGTTACTTTTTCCCATGTGCATCACTTTTGCACTTGTCCACATTCAATTTCATCTGCCATTTGGATGCCTAGGTTTCCTGTCTCACAAGGCCCTCCTGCAATTTTTCACAATCCGCTTGTGATTTAACAACTCTGAATAATGTTTTGTCATCTACAAATTTGATCACCCCACTTCTTGCTCCCCTTTCTAGATCATTTATAAATATATTAAAAAGCACTGATCTCAGTACAGATGCCTGGGGCACTCCACTGTTTTCCCTCCCTGGAGCACTCCACTGTTTTAACCATTTAGTCATCAACCTCCCAATCCACCTATTTTCATCTATCTTGCAGTATCTCATGATTGACCAAATGATGTGCACTAAACATATCCAGTGACACCAAAAAAAAAAAAGAAAAAAGCAGACTCTTCCCAATCTCTATATTGCATCACATCTGCAATCTTCATATTGTGTCTTTTCCTAAACCCCATCTGTAAACATGTAGAGTCTTCCAAGAAAAAGGTCATCTGAATGGTTACAGCTGACAATGGACCTCTGCGAGATTTACCAGTTTGACTAATTGCTAAAAAGATGGTTTCCTTCCTCTATATTAAAAATGTAATTAATAGTTTTTATATGCTTCCTCATTTTGTCTTTTTCATCCTGGATAGATGATCATATAAGATCCCATTTTTAATCTAACACTCAATCACTCTCATGTCTTACCACCAAGCTTTGTTAATATATGGATGAGAATTCAACTATCACAGTTGTGAATTTCATATTATCTCAAAATTGTGTTAAAGCTATGGCTTTTGTATTCCCACATTTATTCAATGTCTCAGTGGCAGTGATTGAAAGCTGCTTGCTGCCTGGAGGTGTGAATATGTCAGCTGACTCAGTGTAGTACTCCAACAAAGAAAAAAAATAACCTTTTATCTAAAGCTTTGGAGAAGGTGGTAATTTCATGACAGCCATACAAATGAGTCATGGTGATCTAACAAAATTCTTTACTGTGAGTATGTGCAAATGGCTGTTTATATCCTCATCTTGCCCTGAGAACAGAACCAGAGTTTCATTTTTTTGAGTAGATTTTTATTCAGGAGTATATAATTCTGGTCCTTGAGAACCATAAACAGGTCCAGTTTTTAGGGTAATAAACCAGGCTCTTGGAGAAAATGCAAAAAAGTATCTCTGGCCATTGTATGGATGTCTGAGAAACTCAAACCTGTTTGTGATTGTTGAGGGCTAGAATTGCCTTCTACTGCTCTGGTGAATGAGTAATTGATTGCAGAAATCAGAGATTTTAGGTTATGATACCTTTATTTTAAATAATAACATACATTTTCCATACATGCCGTAATATATGGGCTTTTGAAATTATATAGGTTTCTTTCTCAAATATCACTTGAAAATCATCAAAACTATTTTTGTCATGCAAACCTCACTTGTTTAAATAAATATTGAACTGTACTTATCACCTTGAACTTTTACGATTAATTTCTGTACTTAGGGTACAATTCAAAACACGGATATTAATTCTCTTAGACAGAATGCTAAGACTATATATTAGGAATACATGAACTGTACTGCATCATTGACAAAATAGAATGTTTTCTTTATTACACAGAAAAATGTGTGGGCATATTTTGGACACATAGTAATGAACATGAAAAGGGGTAAAGCTAGCACAGGAGTGCTATCTGTAAACAGGAGCACCAATCATCAAGGTTCCAACTTTGGTTACTCTCCATTCATGCATTTTTCATATTCATGCACATTTCAATCACCTTTTTTTACAAAAAAAATAAGATCTGAAGTGGAGAGTATATGTCATATTCATTTATCTCATGCTTGAACAGAGTTTCTTTGGAAAAAATAAATATCAATAGGGGAACACCCCCACTCCTCCAGACAATCATATCCATATACAAACTTGTTCCCTTATTGATATTTATATTTTCCAAAGAAACTCTGTTCAAGCATGAGATAAATGAATATGAGATATTCTCTCCACCTCAGATCATTTTTTTTTTTTAATGTGATTGCCTGGAGGAGAGGGGGTGGGAGGCTGAGAGAGAAGCAAGTTTCTGCCACTTTGTGTATGTGTGTGTGGGGGGGGGGTGTAATTTTCAAAGCTATTAAAATGTATAAAACTGTTTTATGGATGTAGATGGCTATTATAAAATTTATCCTGGCACAGTGCACACCAAGGTACATGAGAGGCATTCTGGGGTGCATGGTTGTGACTTACACACATACTTATTATTTAAAACTGTATGCGAAAGTCACCTTACACAACGGATGTCCTGCTCATAGCAGCTGCAAATTTAGGAGAGGCAATTTGCATGCATAGTTGATTAATTACCTGAGGATTTTCAGAACAAACTTATGTGCTTAAGTTTGCTTTGCAAATACTTGGTACGGTCTTTGTGAACAAAATACATGCCGACATTGCCACTTTGCAAGCCATTAGAAATATTCCCTCCATGTCTTTATTTCTTTTAATAAGCATAACAGCTGATTTCCAAAAAACAGCCTAACCTATCTTTAACCTATAATTGGAACTAGTGTTAGTTGCTTTGGCTTTAGATGCATTTGAGTGATAGAGAAGAGAAATTAAAGAAGTTCAATCTGAAATTACTGAAATAGGGTATATTCTTTGAAAGATGTATATACCCAAGGCAAGATTGATAGCACTTGATTTTGTTATAGTTGAATGTTTTGAACAGCAGTCAGCAAGATAGATGTGGGTTTCTTATTATCTGATATGGTTTATCTGGCTTTTCATTTGCCAGAACAGTACAGTGATAGATTGACTAAATGTCTTTCTTAGGAGTAAAACAAATACCAAATAAATTAAATTAGATTTCTTTTCTAGGCCAGACTGTATAAATTATATTGAGGAAAGACTATACTAAAATTTTATCTATAGATTAATAATTTAAATAATTCTTTAATTATAGCATGCTGTAGAAAACTTTGGCTAGACAAGCTGGCTCCTTCTTTCACTTCTTCAAGGCTGAAAGGGAGGAATATGTGGCTGGTTTCTGGCTGAAAAAGTTTCTAATTTATTTTAGCCAGTTGAAATCTAGCCAGCTAAGTCCAGCATGCAGAGGTTTTTTTGAAATAGACTCCAGAGCAGCTACAGATGTTCTATTCTATTCCTTGAGTTAAAAAGTAAGTTTCCTGGAAAAAAGGACCCTGATTCTTCCCAATAATCCCACACCATGCCACCAAACCTAGCACACCACCTCTCCACACATCCCTGAAATACTGACGTCTTTCAAAACTCTCCAGTACCCCAGCAATCCTCCCCTGTAGCCCACCCCATCTTCTTGAGAAATGTTCCTGTACACTAGGGATGTGCATTTGTCTAGGACTAATGAGACAATTTCAACAAAATTGTCTAATTCGTCCTGTTTCGGCCACCTGGAAAAATGAAGGAAATTTCCCGTTAGCGCACTCTAACCTGAAATTCAGGGCAGCCGAAAAAAAAAAAAGCCCGAACCATGGGAAACTGAAATTTCCCGCAGCGGGCCGATAACAAAGGCTGGACCAAAAGGTTTGGCCAAAGTACATCCTTACTGTACACTAGCAATTCTCTACCTCCCTCACCAACCATCAAAGTCTTCCCAAACACTGGAGATTATTCCCTGCTTCCACATCTCCCAACGCCCCTTCTTAAGACAGCCTACTACACCCTAGCAATTATTCCCTATTGCCTCATGCCTAAAGCCCCAGCATCTTCCAAAATGTTCCTGCACCTGGCTATCATCTCCTTCCAGCCCTCATAGTTCATATGGCTTCAATGGCAAATGAGCTCTAGGGGTACAAGGGGAGGACTATTTGAGTATGAAATAATTTCTCAAAAGATATTATTTCTACAGGCTAGTGGTGGATAGGAAGCTTGGATGACTGAGTCCCAGTGTGTAGGGATAGCTGGCTAGATTAAGGCCAATTATGCCTGCACATTACCACACAGGAAAAAGATCTAGGTGTCATAGTGGATAATACATTGAAATCGTCAGCTCAGTGTGCTGAGGCCATCAAGAAAGCAAATAGAATGTTGGGAATTATTAGAAAGGGAATGGTGAATAAAATGGAAAATGTCATAATGCCTCTGTATCACCCCATGGTGAGACCACACCTTTAGTACTGTGTATAATTCTGGTCGCCGAATCTCAAAAAAGATATGGTTGCACTGGAGAAAGTGCAGAGAAAGGTGACAAAAATAATAATAATATGAGGAAAGGCTAAAGAAGTTAAGGCTGTTCAGCTTGGAGAAGAGATGGCTGAGAGGAGATATGATAGAGGTCTACAAAATCATGAAAGGACTTGAACAGGTTAATGTAAATCAGTTATTTACTCTCTCAGATAATAGAAGGACTAGGGGGCACTCCATAATGTTAGCAAGTAGCACAATTAAACAAATTGGAGAAAATTGTTTTTCACTCAATGCACAATTAAGCTCTGAAATTAAGTGCCAGAGGATGTGATTAAGGCAGTTAGTGTAGATGAATTTAAAAAAGGTTTGGATAAGTTCCTGGAGGAGAAGGACATAAACTGCTATTAATCAGGTTGACTTAGGGAATAGCCACTATTGGTATCATGGCATTGGTATCATGGGATCTATTTAATGTTTAGGTACTTGTAAAGTATTTGTAACCTAGATTGGCCACTGTTGGAAACAGGATGCTGGGATGTCATGTTCTTAAGTTTGGGCACCTAAGTTCCCTCCTCTAAACCCCATAAAGACAACAACACATTTATGAAGAGATTTACTCTGGATTAAAATCATTCTGTGTCTATGGGGAAAAAAAGCTTTGCAAATCAGGTCCTTACAGTGGCTAAATTTAGGCACCTGGTGAATATAGGTGGATAGATTTAGCTGCTCTGCCCTATATAATTTTCAAAGGAGCTAATCTAACTATCTAACTTCAAAAGTTAGCTGGCTATACCTCTAAAAACTGACACATAGGGTCATATGTAAAAAAACAATTCATACAAGCCTGTAAAAATTAAATGTGATCCTAAAACTCCACTTAAGTTTTGATGTAATAAATTTCAGCATGTACATGGTAAAATATTGCTTGGAAAGCATGTTCACATTATTAGTGTGCATATTATCTGAATAATGCACTTGCTATATAGCATGAGAATGCTATGTAGTTTGGGGAAAGCTAATTAGCATGTGCACACTTAACTGTGCTTGCTTAGTTTTCTTCCTAACCTGGCTCCAGTTCCTAGCGTCAAACTGTATTAGAGTAAGGTTTAGGGATGTGCAGAGGGACACCATACATTCCATTTGGGATGTGTATTCGTTGAGCGGCAGATACGTTGCATTCGACAAGGGGGTCCCCCGATACGTTTATACGTCAATTCCTATTCATTCCTATTCGTTTCCCCACTAAAATTAAATTAACTACAACCCCCCACCCTCCTGACCCCCCCCCCAAGACAGCAGACTTTTGGCAAGTCTTGTGGGGGTCAGGAGGGTCCCCCAAGACTTGCAAAAAGTCCCTGGTGGTCCAGCATGGGTCCGGGAGTGATCTATTGCACTCAGGCCGTCGACTGCCAGTAATCAAAATGGCGCTGATAGCCTTTGCCCTTACTATGTCACAGGGGCTACCGGTGTCATTGGTCAGCCCCTGTCACATGGTAGGAGCACAAGATGGTGCTGATGGCCATGTGACAGGGGCTGACCAATGGCACTGGTAGCCCCTGTGACATATGAGGTGAAAGGTTATTGGCGCCATTTGAAACCGGCAGCCGAGGGTTTGAGTGCAGGGTAATGCTCCCGGACCCCCCGCTGGACCACCAGGGAGTTTTGGTAAGTCTTGGGGAGGAGGTCAGGAGGGTGGGGGTTTGTTTAAATTGGCTCCTTTAGACGGCTGAATAATTCGGCGAAGATTTGTTGTATTCATGGGGAATCGCAATATGTTTCGCTTCCCCACGAATACAACGAATATGGCCCTATATGTTGTAGATTCCCAATTCATAGGGAATGAATGCACACCCATAGTAAGGTTGACACATAGGGTTGTTTGTCAGTACTCAGAGAAGAAGTGGGAAAACTAACAGAGAAGGAGAAAGGCAAGGGCAAATTGCAGGAAAATATCAACCCAGTGGATTTTTTCAAAACTGGCCTACAAGGTATCTGTCTGACTCCCTTATGCACTTTGTCTGCAGCCTGTGTTTGAACAGTTTCCAAAAGCACACCAAACTGACCCTTCATATATATATCATGTGAATTAGAGCCTGGCAGAACTATGTCAAAAAATCTCCAACATAAATTTCACATTTTTCCTAAATAACTAAGTAGCAGAACACACCTAGAGTACAGTAAGCAAACCGAGCTGCGTACCCCTCTTCTATCCATGCAATTGGTTGCCATCCATCCACAAGCCTAGTTACATCTCTCATAATTATATCTTGGATTCCTGATCTGGTATTAAATTCTCTTGCCAACCAATCAGCTCTTGAATCAGTTTCCAAGTAATATGTCAACCACACTTCCAGCCAGTATCAGACACACACATAGTCTCTCAGACACAAAGACACTCACACACAAACTCTTGCTCTCAGTGTATGGGTGTGTCATAGAGAAAGTGTGTGTATGGGTGTCTTTCTGTGTCAGGGAGAAAGACACTCTCCCCCCCCCCCCCCCCCCCCCCCCACATACACACACTCTCTCTCTCTCTGAAACACACATTCTGTCTTTGTGCTGCTGCTCATGTGCTAACACAGTGAGTGCCCTACTCCAATACTGCAACATGATTATCTAAAAGGTTTTGCTTGCTGCAAACCTTCCCCAGTCTGCAGGTACACTCATCCTCTCCCTCTCCCATTCCTACCTTCACTCCAGGAGACTCACTGTTTCCACAGTCAGCTGACCCTTTCAGGAGGAAAGTCTAGCCTACAGAAGCCTTTCCCACATTGCTCAGGCACTTCCTCTTGGCTTATCCCATCCCTTTTTGTGACTGTAGCTTGCCTCCACTTCTCCATACCCCCCACCACCATTCCAGTGCATTCCTATTGAATTAGTGCTACAGAGTCTGCTGCTATTATAGTTCTCCAGGCTCTGCACTGTCTGCCTACTCTATTACAACAGGCCCTAAAACACAAATACTCCTGATATTAGGATAAAAGAACAAGCCAAGCTGTTATAGATCCCTACACAGAAACTATATGCTAATAGAATATCTCACCTCAGTCAGACATGCAGAACACTCAGACCCTCACCAAATAAACTTTATTATTTCTTTATTGTGTAACTAGAACATGCAAACAAAAACTGAATTGGAAACTATAACAAGACAGACAATGTTGGCAAAATAGAGATATCACCATTCCTTATTAAACAACAAACAATAAAATCAAGATATATAAACTATCAATCATAATAGTAAAACCATACTTATAAAAGAATTAATATTTCAAAGCAGTTGATGAATAGAACATCAAATAATTAAAATTATATGACATTGTTTTTTTTTAATTTCACATTCAAAATATTTCAAACAGCAGACAAATCAAATACCACCCAATAATTAAAACTAAGGCTAAAAAAAATACCTTGCTCTCCATACCTGGATTCTAGTCACCCTCAGATTGTCATTAATTAGTCAGGAATAGGAGTCATGCACAAACTTTCGCCTCTCCCTTATATATACATACTTTCTAACATATATACTCATTCTCACACAAACTCCCTTATATTCTCTCTCACGTACATGCTGATTGGCTCACAAACTTTGGCTCAACACATGCTTACTGTTTTAAATAGTCCTCTTGCTCACACACATGCTCTGGAAAACAGCAAGCCTGTCTATTATGTAGTGCAACAGTGGAAAAACAGAAACAAATCATTCCTCACAAAACATTAAGCAATAAAGTCAAGAGATATAAAATATTATTCATAATATTAAAACCATACTAATAAAAAGAATAACTATGTCAAGCAGGTAATAGCCAATGAATATCCAGTAATTAAAATAACTCACAAGTTTTTTCTAAAATTTCAGACACACCAAATATTTCAAACAGCAGACACATGAAATAACACCCCAAAATTAAAAATAATAGGATTAAAAATTTACAGCTCTCCATAACTTGGATCTTTTGATTTTCAGTCACCCACAGATTGTTGTGCATTGGGGGAGGAGACCTCACAATCTTTACCTCTCTCCCACCCCAACACACTCACCTGCTGTCACAATACAGGCTCTCTCTCATTCACATATATGCTGTCACATAAACAGGCTCTTTCACTCTCTCACACACACATATAGTCTTGCTCTAACACATACCCACAGACACAGGTTCTCACATGCAGGCACTCTCACTTTGTTATTCATATGCAGTCTCTCAAACATACACAGGCTCTGTCACTCTTTCATATACATGCGGACACCCTTGTACACAAGCAAGCTCTCTTTCACACATACAAACACATGCAGGTTGTTTCATACTTACACACAGGCTCTCTTTCATGCACACAAGCATACACACATATAGCTTTTTGGCTTTTCCTTTGTCTGCTGTGGGACAGCAGTGCTGCTCCTCAATGCTAGAAGGAAGGTAGAAGAAGGCCATTGCTACCCATGGCTTCTGCAATATGGAGGGGGGAAGGGCCTCGGTTGTGGCCACGCAGGCCTCTCCTTAGGCTGTGGAAGGATGAGCATGCAGCCTCTCTTCAGGCCATGGCAAGATGGGTTCTACTGCAGCCATGAAGGACTTTCTTCGGGCTGCGACAGTATGGGCTCTGCCATGGCCACGCAGGACCTCTCTTCAAGTCATGAAGCTGGAAAATGTAATCAGAGTGACTGGCCCACTGGGGGATCTCTGATCCCCTGATAAGCCAATCTACCCCAGAGAAAGGAGAACAGAAAGTTTCAGGAGAGGAAAACCTAGACATGATTGTGCATTTCTATCCCTCTTCTGTCTTTGTAACTATCTTGAGTGGCACGAGGGGATGGGGTTTGTAAGAGAAGAGAACATGGATGGGACTACCTAGGGATGAATCTGCTCAGCCTGACCCAGAAAGGCACCAGCATCTGATCATTCCCTCCTCTACAAGCATCCCATAGAATAGACCCCCACAATGATCCTTTGACACAGTTTGACAGGACCTCAGCTGAAATAAAAGATTTATGAACTAAAACCAAAAGAATTGGTGAGCTCAAACACACTTTTAAGGCCCAGACTGCTGTGAATTTTTACTGCACTAACAAAGTCAATGACAGTAATGACATTTGTCTTCCGGTAATCTATTATTTGGTAATACCTTTGCTTTGGGGGGATACATGACCAAATGGTCTTTGGTGTATCAGGAAAGAGGGGTCCTTGGGTGAAGCCAAGATCTTCTATTGGGGGGGTCACTAGATGGTGTATTAGGGGGGGGGGGGGTCCTCAGATAGTCTGTGGGTCACTAAGGATTCCAGGTAGATTCTTCTTTGGTGTCTTTTGTGCATTATGGAAGTGGGAGCTGACAAATGAGCAAAATTATCTTACTTAGGTGGGACAGGACTAACAGAGGGTGCATGATATCTATTTTCAGAAACCACTTAGTGCCTGACTCATCGGCTGCATTTTGACAGGTTAAGTTACTAAGATACATTTTCAGCTATAATTTATTTGGTCTTTGATGCACCAAAGAACCTATGATGGCCCTCCAAGAAGATCTCTGCCCTCCTAGGACTTGACAACGCACTAAACTCTTTACCCAGCCCTCCAAGATGATTTTGATCACCTGGATTCCCACATCCCTAATACACCAAAGAACCCATGCCAGTACCCAAGGAAAAGATTCTAGCCCTCTGGACCTCCCCACCTTTACCACCCCACCCTTTGATATTCTCAACTCACAATTCTGAAGTGTCCTCTGTAATTATTTGCAGATGGGCTATGATCTTCAACTTGCCAGCACTGCCAAGCTATGTGGATGCTCTTATGGATAGCTTTTGGCTTTTGCTATTTGCCTATCTCTAGGCATGTTTTTCATATTTATAAAGAGAATGACCTAGCTGGCTGCCCACTTTCATGAGTAAAGCATCTAGAGCTTTTGAAAATCTACCCTTATGTCTAACCATCGAGTTGCATTTGGAAAAGATTAAATGACCTAGGAGAGAGCCAAATCATAGAGGAGACAGGCATCCCATAGGATATCATGAAGGTGCCATCACATTTCATTGAAACAAATGAAATAAATAGATTTCCATAAAAAGACTAGGTATTTTAAAGGTTTTAATATAAATCATATTTGAATAAATTAAGTTATTAAGTTAAATTCTATTTAATTATGTTGCGATGACATAAGACGCAGAATATTAAAGAGGCCAAGCATCAGGGAAGGAAAGCTAGTTTTAAGAAAGCTCTATGCCCCTAGTGCAAGCAAGACAGAGAAAGGACTACAATTCCTAGATGGCAGGGAGAATGAATAATCCAATCAGACTCTGAGCAGGGTGAGTGGAGATCCTGACCTCATCAGTGAGACAAGGGAGGGATATAATGAGAGACAGAGCCAGCTGAAGGAGGAGGAAAAAATGGAGCGCCTCCCTTCCCACCTGCAACAGTAAAGTGGCCCATGAGTGAGAAATGGACAACGAGAAATTGGATAGAGACTGAAAACTGAGAGAGAAACAGAAGTAAGGCCTGAGGCCTATAACTGAATATTTGGACTAAATTTTGGGGAAACCTTTTGTTTTCACTTCAAGTGGAGAGCCATAGCGGGTGGGACCCAGAAAATACTGTATTTTTGGGATTGTTTGTTTTCACTATAAGCAGGCACTGCAAGGGGGTGGGGTTCCATAAATGACTGCTAGGTAAATATATAAATATATAAGGCTAAAGTTGATTAAGTTCACCCACATAATTTTAGACTGATATTTTATGCAGAGCAACTTACCCAATTAAACTTAGATGGATAGACAGCACTAAATATCAGTGCTCCCCATATAATATTAAACCCTGCACCCAGCATGCCCCAACTCTGCCTCAGAGTTATCCTGTTGTACTTTAACCAGGCAATGATGTAACTAGTTACATTTTCTCTGCTCATAAAAACCTGAAGACAGGTATTAACCAAACTGGTAAAAAGAAAAGTCTTAGAAACATGGGGATCCAGTTTCAGCTGCTGTGTGGCTCAGCTAGTTAGCCAATAGGTATGTGAATCGTGTGATCGATCGTCTTAACGATCGATTTTGGCTGGGGGGGGGGGGGGGGGTAGGAAATCTGATCGTCATGTTTTTGTATTTTTTTTTTAAATCATTAAAAATCATAAATTGGGGGAGGGCGGGAAAACCGGCACACCAAAACAACCCTAAAACCCACCCCGACCCTTTCAAACAAATCTCCCACCTCCCAAACCCCCCCAAAATGTTTTAAATTACCTGGGGTCCAGTGGGGGGTCCCGGCGCGATCTCCCGCTCTCGGGCCACGGCTGCGTTAATAGAAATGGCGCCGTGGCCCTTTGCCCTTACCATATGACAGGGCAAAGGTAGCACTGGCGCCATTTTGGTTCCTGTCACTCGACGTCACGAGTGCAGGAGATCGCTCCCGGACCCCCGCTGGACCCCCAGGGACTTTTGGCCAGCTTGGGGGGGCTTCTGACCACCACAAGACTTGCCAAAAGTCCAGCGGGGTTCCAGGAGCGACCTCCTGCACGCGGGCCGTATTGCCAATATTCAAAATGGCGCCAGCGCTACTTTTGCCCTCACTGACATAGTGAGGGCAAAAGTAGCACCGGTGCCATTTTGACTTTTGTGCAGGAGATCGCTCCCGGACGCCATTTCGACTTTTGTGCAGGAGATATGGTAAGGGCAAAGGGCCACCGGCTCCATTTCTATTAACACAGCCGTGGCCCGAGAGCGGGAGATCACGCCGGGCCCCCCCCCCCCCACTGGACCCCAGGTAATTTAAAACATTTTGGGGGGTTCGGGAGCGTGGGGGATTTGTTTGAAAGGGTCAGGGTGGGTTTTAGGGTTGTTTTGGTGTGCCGGTTTTCCCGTCCTCCCCCCTTCCCCTCGCCAGGACCCCCCCCCCACTGGACCCAAGGTAATTTAAAACATTTTGGGGGGGTTCGGGAGGGTGGGGGATTTGTTTGAAAGGGTCAGGGTTGGTTTTAGGGTTTTGGTGTGCCGGTTTTCCCGCCCTCCCCCTCCCCCAATTTATGATTTTTTGATGATAAATCGGGGGAATTGCTATTGTATCGAGGCTCTAACGATTTTTGTCAATTTAAAATATATCTGACGATTATTTTAAATCGTCAAAAAACGATTCACATCCCTATTAGCCAGATAAACATATCCGTCTAAGTAGCAGGGTATATTCAGCGTTGCGGACATGTTGGTGAATATACCCGGCTAGCTTAAAGTTAGCCGGTTATGTCTAACCCACTAACTTTAGGACAGTCCTACAGCCTGACCAGAGTTAGCTGCTTAACTTATGTGACTAAATCCGCTTCTCCTCAGAATGACCTTTGCTCCACCACAGAACGCCCCCTTCTTACCCAGCTAAATTCTAGCTACTGGGCTAAAATTTAGCTGGATAAGGGCTAAAAATAGCCCGATTCGCCATTTAGATGGATAACTATTACATTAGCTGTCTAAATGGCTTTTTAATATGGACCTCAGTACCTCAGATAACAAAATGTCAAGATATCACAAAATTGCATATATAGGGCTAATACTATAAGTAACAATATTTTAGCATCCAAGAAACATTGGAATTGGGACAACTAAAAAAAAAAACCAACCATCTCTCACATTGTCGAGAAACATTTAGAAAGAAATCTAAGAAATATCTCTGCCCCAATAGACTGTGCTTCAGTATGCATTGCAAGACATTGTTCATATCACTCTTGTGTCACTTTACATATGTCTGGGTAAACCCAAATCTGTTGCCTCAGAAATAAAGAAGACTTGAAATGACAAAGCAACCTAAAAATCATTTATCTTGTTCAAAAACAAAAGCTACCAAGGGCATAACCCTGTTCCACTGCTCTTCTATAGACTGCTTCAGGTTCACTGTTAGATCAAAGTTATTATGAGAGGCTCACATCTTTCTGTCCCCTCTATGTGCTTAGCAGATGATAAAAATTAAACTTTACGAAGGGAGGCACGGCATCATTTGGCAATTTAAGCCCTCCAGAAAAATACTTCCTATGAGTGCTGAGTGGAGCTTCTAAAAGTAACTTTAGGAGAATTAAAAAACCACACATTTAACAGCCATCGCTTGTGCAGTAGTAATCTTTTCTGAATTTTTTCCAAATCCCCCATTCTTTTGGTAAGATCTTCCATGGCTTTCCCCTGGGAAAAAGGTTTTTCCTTTGATTCTCCCCAATATTTGGATTTTGTTGTTGAATATACTTTGTGCTTATTTAATGTCTTTTCTTTTTGATTGGTATGATATTTCTATTGTATATTATATTGCTCTTCTAATGAGGACACGCTGGAATTTGTTGCCAGAGGATGTGGTTAGTGCAGTTAGTGTAGCTGTGTTTAAAAAAGGATTGGTTAAGTTCTTGGAGGAGAAGTCCATTACCTTTTATTGAGTAAGTTGTCTTAGGGGCAGATTTTCAAAGGCTACGCACATAACATATGTTCTTAACCCGAGAAAATCTGCCCCTGCGCGCACCGAGCCTATTTTGCATAGGCTCGGTGGTGCGTGCAAGCTCCGGGACACATGTATGTCCCGGGGCTTCGAAAAAGGGGCATTCCGGGTGCAGGGCCGTGGGCGGGACACCGGCCTGGGGGGTGTTCCGGGGGTGGGACCGAGGCCACCGGAACAGCTGCCGTGCCGGGGGATGGTGCGCCGGCAGCCGGCCAGCGCGCGCAAGTTACACCTACCCGGAGGCAGGCGTAACTTCAACGATAACGGTAGGAGGGGGTTTAGATAGGGCTGGGGGGCGGGTTAGATAGGGGAAAGGAGGGGAAGGTGGGGGCGTGGAAGGAAAGTTTCCTTCGAGGCCGCTCCGATTTCAGAGCGGCTTCGGAGGGAACGGAGGAAGCCTGCGCGGCTCGGCGCACGCAAGTTGCACAATTGTGCACCCCGTTGTGCACGCCGACCCTGGATTTTATAAAATGCGTGCAGCAGCACGCACATGTTATAAAATCGGGTGTAGATTTGTTTGCGCCGGGTTGCTAGAACAAATCTACGCCCACGCGCAGGTTTGAAGATCTGCCCCTTAGAGAATAGCCACTGCTATTACTAGCAACAGTAACATGGGAAAGACAAGGTTTTGGGTACTTGCCAAGTTCCTATGGTCTGGATTGGTCACTGTTGGAAACAGGATGCTGGTCTGATCCAGTATGGCATGTTTTAGGTCCTTAGGTTCTTATTGCAAAAGTATGCTAAAATATCAATCTATCACTGCTCGACAGACCCAAAATTTGAAAATCGGGTTTGTCTAAGTCCCAAACTTAACCAAAAAATCCCTTTGAATATCGATCTCTGTATTTTTAGGAAATTGTCTTTTGCTGTGAGCAAAGTGCTACAGAGGGTGGTCGCAGAAAAGACAAACTTTGGGAAACGTCTTGTTTTCACTGCAAGGGAAGAGCTACAGCTGGTGGAGCCCCAAAAACCAATCACGCATTATTTTTCCTATTCCTGGTGAAGGAAGGGGTGGGGACCCCAAAAAAGGTCCAATCCCAATCTTCAAAATGGCGCCGGCACTACCTTTGCCCTCACTATGTCATACTGGCGACGGTCGCCCGTATGACATAGTGAGGGCAAAGGTAGCGCCGGCGCCATTTTGAAGATTGGTAATACGGCCCGCATGCAGGAGGTCGCTCCCGGACCCCCGCTGGACTTTTGGCAAGTCTTGTGGGGGTCAGGGGGCCCCCCCAAGTTGGCCAAAGGTCCCTGGGGGTCCAGCGGGGGTCCAGGGGCGATCTCCTGCACGTGTGACGTCGGGAGCCAGGAACCAAAATGGCGCTGGTGCTACCTTTGCCCTTTCACATGATAAGGGCAAAGGGCCACCAGCGCCATTTCTCTCAACGCAGCCGTGGCCAGAGAGCTGGAGATCGCGCCGGGACACCCCCACTGGACCCCAGGTAATTTAAAACATTTTGGGCGGGTTCGGGATGGTGGGGGATTTGTTTTAAAGGTTCGGGGTGGGTTTTAGGGTTTTTTTGGTGTGCCGGTTTTCCCGCGCCCTATTTTTTTTTTTTTTTTTAATTTTATTTTTATTGCATTTCTTAATTATAACAAACAATAATTCTGATACAGGGGTACAGAACAAAGAAAACTAAGAAAAAATTCACATTACAGATAAAAAAGTTTCCCCCAAATTGTATCAATTACTAGGATAATATTAAGAATAATATTTAGTGAACTTTGACAAGTAGTAAACAATTGGAGCAAATAAGGAAAAAATATTATACATATATACCTCCTTGTATTCCCTCAAACATTCCATTTGTTTATTTATCCCACTTTTCATACAATACTTAGGAGTAGTTATCAAGAAAAGCACATAATAGGACGTTGCCGCATTCCTTCTGGGTCCAGCCTGCTTGAGGGGCCCGAAACGCCATACTTTGCCGGTTCCGGATTGCTGTCGTCGGTGACGTCCGAGAAGAAGTAGGAGCCGGGTAGACTTTAAAATCTGTCTACCCCGGCGGACGTTGCCGCATTCCTTCTGGGTCCAGCCTGCTTGAGGGGCCCGAAACGCCATACTTTGCCGGTTCCGGATTGCTGTCGTCGGTGATGTCCGAGAAGAAGGAGGAGCCGGGTAGACTTTAAAATCTGTCTACCCCGGCGCGACGCCGCCGGCGCGACGGTTAAGCCGCGCGCGGTGAAGTCGCGCGCTCGGCTTAGTCCGGCTTCGTCCGGATTGGACGGCATTGGACGGCATTGGACGGCAAAGGAAGCAATCTTGGATGTTTGGATGCGGTCTTAGAGAACGGCGGCAAGTTAAGTAAAAGTGTTTTTTCCTCCTTGTTTGATTTGGAAGCAGACTAGTGTTTAATTGGGGAAGAGTCAATAACTATAATTGTTCATTTTTGGACCTTTTTGCCATGCCTCATTCTAAGAGGAAGGCAAAAATAAGAGAACTTTCTATGACTTCAACCCCTGTGAAGTTATACCAATCCACCATTCCTGACTGTTTCCAAATTCCCTCAGAGAGAACACCGGGAAGGGCCGCTAGTAATATGAGCCATGAGCAGGAGAATATTACTCTGGCTAGTGAAACATCTCTATCCCCCGGTGCCCCGCAAAGACCGGCTCCCCCAACCAGGGAACCTGAAAAAGCTATAAAATCAGTGGAAGCCATGCCTGAATCCCCTAGAGAAGTTGGATTCCCAACAAAGAGTCTTCAGGACAATAAAAATCAGAAGTCCTGTGAGGGTAAGGAAGGCTTGGATCCAGGAGGAGGAACTGAGTGTTTGTTACAACATGGAGAGTCAGTTTCAAAGAAAGCAACGTTAGAAATAATGGAGATAACTCCTAAGAAGCTTACTTTAGAAGAGTTGGGTCTGATGATTATGAATATGCAAAAATCGATAAATAACTTGACTCTAAATGTGCAAGAAGTTTTGAATAAGAATGTGTGTATGCAAACTAACATAGAATGTTTAGAGAAAAATACAACTGCATTAGATGAGAAACTGGGAGAAATAAAGAAAATTCAGGTTAACTTAATAAAGTCTGTTCAAGAACACGAAGGGAAATTAGAAATGATAGAGAACCAGAACAGAAAATTGAATTTAAGAATATTAAATTTTCCTATAGTCCATTTGGTAACACCAGTGGACTTGTTTAATAGTTATTTAAAAAATATTCTAAAATATTCTGAAAATTCAATTCCTAAGCTATCAAAATCCTATTACTTACTACAACAACAGAGTAAGGAAAATGATAATGTTAAAACTAGGGAAAGTTTTAACCTGACAGAATTTCTAGAAAAATCTTATGAATCAAACATAGAAAATAGAGCAACCCTTTTAGTGCAATTTCAATCTCAATTAGAGAGAGATGAGGTGTTAAAACTTCATTTCGGACAACAAAAACAAAACTTCTATGGTGCCCCAGTGAGAATATTTCCTGATGTTATTCGCACAACACAGATTAGGAGAAAAAAATTTTTATAGCACTTCGGAAGGAAGCACAAGAAAAGGGAGCACAGTTCTCCCTACGATACCCATGTAAGTGCTACATAAAATATCAAGGAAATTCATATATCTTTAACTATCCAGACCAATTACGTGCTTTTCTTGATAACTACTCCCGCGCCCTATTTAACGATACAATACAAATGCCCCTGACGATAAATCGGGGGCATTTGTATTATATCGTGCACTCTAACGATTTTGGACGATTTTAAAATTATCTGACGATAATTTTAATCATTCAAAAAACGATTCACATCCCTAATAATAATACACTGAATGAGAGTAATGGCAACAAGAACATTGGCATCAACATCTTAAGATATAGAATAAGGGGTGTGGTAGCAAATACTCTGGCATCAACAAGTGATCAATAAGTCATCATGAGGAGTGGCAGTTACAGTTAGCCAGTTAGTTTATAGTGAAATTTATTTGTGAGATACTATTTCTAATCAACAAGATTTCCTTGCTCTCTGAATTCTCTTATTAAAGAACTTCCAAAAGGAAACTGTTAATTGTATTGCAACACTCTTGTTTCATGATAACCTCTATATTTTTAATGCCCATGAGTTGCTAGAGGAAATACACACAGCTGTAAAGAAAGACAGGCATTTAATCTCCATGATGACATTGTCTTTAATCCTTTCATACTTGACACTAATGAAATGTTGTGACCTACAGAGACACTTATTTTCAGTCCTACTGTACCATTTTCTAAACATGTGATAAATGACATTTGATTTGTTTACCTGAGAATCCAATGACCTATTGTGGCCTTTAACTTTCAATCATAATGTGCCATCTAGTAAATGTATCATGAATAGCAATTGATGTTTTCTATTCTACCACAGTGTGTTTCAGTATGACCATCCAATTAGTGGAAATGGTCTAGGATAGAAGGAAGCCCCAGGCTCCAAATCCATCCCACTGCAGGTTCCTTATTCCTATAACTCTACAGCCCACTAACATGATCTAACAATAACAAGTCATTTCCTCTCCCATTCAGCTTGGCCTAGTCAATATGCATTCTAAAAGCAATAAAGTTCCCCTCATTATGAACCTAACTGAAGAATTTAAACTTCACATCCTATGTCTCACAGAGATCTGGGTAGAAGATAGTGATACTTTACTCTAACCCATCTTAGCCCACCATGTTACCAGGTGCATTACACATCCTGGCCCATGGGGCTCAGTGGAAGAGTAGCTTCCATATCCCACCAATCCCTGGCAATTGACCTGGTCATAGCTAAGCAAACAGGCAAGTAAGACTGCATCTTTCTGAAATTACAAGATAATGAAGGATCCTAGTTTGTTCTAATCTATCGACCAACAGAGAATCAGTCTCTTTTTCCAACTCTTGGAACTCTTAAGTGACTTTGCTATCTCTACCAACAAACTTCTCATTCTGGAAGTCTTCAACTACCATTCAGAGACCCCTCCCAAAGGTAGCACCATTATCTTTCAATGGGCTCACTTAGCTAATCAAAGTGCCTACCCAACATGGTGGCTCCTCTCTAGAGTTGATATTCCACTCTCTCAGCATCAACATAGATGCTATTACAGTAAAGGTAGAGATTCTATCTCCTGGTCAGACAACTTCATGGTATGAATTTCGCTACCTACTAAGTAAAAAACCTTCATATTCCAAATCCCAAACCTCTTACCAGGAATATATCCCTTGTCACCAGTGACAACATCACCAAGCTGCTTAACCTACTAAAAATAGCAACCACTTTAGAACCAGTGGAACACCTTGTCTAATAATGGAATGAAGAATTCTCTACAAGCCTTCCCAGACTAGCCTTCTCAGACAAGCCTTCCCAGACTAATCCCCATGTACTGTTCCACCTTGCAACCTTAATCCCTCCACCTCTCCTTCTATTAAGACCCTCTTACTTCCCCCTTTCCCACACCTTTAAATTTTTCCCCCAGTCCTTAAGTTATCTCCCATACCTTTACCTATGTACCCATCATGTAAATACGTTACCTCCAATGCCCTTTTTGATATTTTTGCAAAGTTGACCTATCTTCTCCTCTGCCTTGTTTTTTGTCGTTTTGCATTATATCCACCCCTGTTACAACACCCCCCCCCCCCCCCCCCATTCTTTGTATTTTCCATCTTTTAGTTGATAATGTAAACCGGTATGATGTTGTATACTAATGTCGGTATATAAAAGTTTCAATTAATTAAATAAATAAATACATTCATGGACAAACTTGTGCCCCTACAAACCCAATCTAGCTAGATTCCCCAGAACTCCCCTTGGTTCAGTGATGGTCTACAACTCCTCATGAAACAATCCCACCAACTTGAGTGGAAATTAAGTAAAAAAATCCCCAGATATTAACTTATGCATATGGAAAGAATATAAAAAAAGAACACAAGATATCTATTTGATTGGCAAAAAGACTATCTCTCCAAAGATCTTGAATTAGCAAAGAATCATTCTGGGAAGCTATTCCAATTAGTGAAGATCCTCTCCAGACCTGACCCCATGGCACTTAGTACAATCAAAGAGGCCCCTCAGAAGAAGATTTTACTGAATTATTGATTCAAAATTGAAGCTCTCTGTTCCTTCACCTCCCAAAGGCCTATGCAACAAAGTTAACCCATATACTCTTCTCAACCAGTTCTATTCAAATTTCTCTAGACTGCATCCCACTGTGAGTTCCCCCAAACAGGTGGAGAAGATCCTTCAGAAGATCAATCAGTCTCTTTGCCTTTTATAACCCATATCTCCCAAATACATCTGCAACCATAGACAAGACATAGCCCTTTGGCTAATCACCATAAACAATGCTATTTTAACCCAAGGCTGCATACCAAACACTGATCCCAGAATAGATGATCACTATCACCCAGTCTCCAGCCTTCCCTTCCTATCTAAGCTAGTGAAGAAAGTGTTCTACTTTCAAATACTAGACTATCTAGAGAAGGACAGCTCCTCTACATTTACTAATTCAAGAAAGAGCACAAAATGGAATCTGCCTTAAATAACAGTGTCTATCTATATGCTGACAAAAGTAGTGATTCCCTCCTGTCATACTAGATCTTTTCACTGCTTTTAAAAATGTTGACCACCTAGTTATACTATAATGCTTGAAAGAGATAAATGTATTTAGGTAAATATGTTTGCTGTCAGTTTTTTTGTGGATGGAGTGTATTGTAATTAATCCAATGTCTCTGGTAACTTCTCTTTCTCCTATGTGCTTCAAGATCATTTTTAGGCCATAATGGTTATCTTTATTTGCAGAATATCTCATGATTTATCTCAGTTTACATATGGTTATATTTCAAACTCCAGTTATTTTCTGCAATTCATCAGCCAGAGGCCTAAAAGAATTTGGTTCAGTTATATTTTTAGAGACAATAAAGTCCTCCATGTTTTATACTGAACTGTTTCCTTACTAGAATATTATCTTCTTGATGTCACTGGAGTTGTTTATCCTTGAGAAGTGGGAATTCTTGAATCCCCTTACAGATTCACATTTTCATTCAATTGTAAAAGATGTTCAAATCAAACATACCAGGTAATGTTGTCTATGTCTAATATTAATCACTGTGAATGTAAACATTTCTAGATCTAATTGTTAATGATATTTGATTTGGAGGTTAGTCATTAATATCATGTGTAGAATTGTATTCTAGAATTGATCATGTTGTATGACATCCTGATATTGAAAAAAACCTGTGAGAAGTAGATTATCTTTAATGAAAAAAAGATCTTATGATATATATATATATATATATATATATATATATATATAATATAGTATATTCTGTGATCAATACACATCACTTACTTCTACAATTAGTTGTCAAAACTGCCATAAAAAATGAAATTGTGAATATTCCTATAACATGCTAAGGAAAGGGAAATATCTTTACAATTATTTTTTATATAGGGTTCTGAAAATTATTTTAATGGAATAAAGATTTTCTTCATAGAAGTGCAATTCAAGTTAAAACCAGGAAACAATTATCCAACCAAATGGTCTGTGAAATGGAACTTTCTTAAAGCACCATAATTTTTATTTTGTTTAATGTAAAATTCAATAATATACCAGAGTTAAGATTAAATATATAATTTTATTGAGGAAATAAACATGTGGTGAAAAAAAAATATGAACTTGAACAGTACTGCATAGAAAGTATATTGTTTATGTTAAAAAGTAAAAAAACAAACAAAAAACACTTGACATGTCTGCACTTGGTCCAGGATCTTTATATTGTGGACAACAGCAGATAGCCGTATTTCCTGAAAGGATGTAGACATAGTAGAATAAGTCTTGAGAAAGCCTACCAAAATAGGGCAGGCAGGCAGTGATTGCACCAAAAACTGTATTAAACAAGATGTAAGAACCTAAATATGTATAGAGGAGAGGAGAGGAGAACGGCTGGGGGTATAATGGAGACATTCAAATATCTCTAATGGTATAAATAATGGAAAGGAAGCAAATTGTTTCCCGTAAAAGAGATTCTCTAAACAAAAGGTAATGAAATGAGGCTCCAAGGGGCTATACTCAAAAGTATCAACAGAAAAACAATTTTCACAGAAAGGTGGTGAGTACATGAAACAGCCTCCCAGAGAAAAAAATGAAGGCTAAAAAAGGAAAAAAGAATTTAAGAAAGCATGGGATAAGCACAGAAGACCTCAAACCTCTTCACCGTTTTGCTATCTTCCTTGAGATCAAAGCAAGAATGGCAAGGATACTCTATAATTGGATAATTGTACGGCCACAGTTTGTATTGAATTAAATCATTTTATGGTAATAGTTTGGAATTACCCAAGCACTGAATACTAGAGATGTGCATCCTGGACCAAGTGCAGACATGTCAAGTGACTCCCATTAGTGCGCACTAATCGGAAAAATGAATTTTTGTGAAAAAAAACAGGAAAATCCTGATTTTTTTCGGGCTCCCTGAAACATGCCGAATTGGACAATTTCATTGCAATTTTCCAATTTGGCAAAAACGAATGCACATCTCTGCTGAATACTGGCATTTTTATGGTTGCCACTGCTTCAGGGTATAAGTACCATCCTGTCTGAGGTTAAAAGCATGAAGTGGTTGATCTTCCTTGATACAAGAGGCTTTCTAAAACAAAAGGTAATGAAATGAGGCTCCAAGGGGCTTTACTTCAAAAAAACAATTTTCACAGAAAGGTGGTGAATATATGAAACAGTCTCCCAGAGAAAATGATGAAGACTAAAAAAGGGAACAGAATTTAAGAAAACATGGGATAAGAAGACCCTTAGCCATGAAAAAATGAAGATTCCCCATCTGAGATGTAGAAGCAGGCAATGGTCAAAGCTCTCCTCAACTTACTTTGCTCATTTCAGCAGTGTATGGATGGTGTGTGCTGACCATAGAAACACCTGAGCAGGCTCTACCCTGCCCTATTATCATCATGTGTGACCCTGAACTAAATTTCATTGAAAAAATGAAAACAAAGATTATAACCAAGCCATAATTAAAATAAAACATGTGTCTTGTTGGGTATCCTGAATTTAGTCGGTGAGTGGGAGTGGCAAAAGATGCTGTCAGCCATCCTGTGCCTGCCAAGCCATGAGCTACCACACCCAGCTCTAGTCTCTCTATGGGGCAAACGGTTTCTGCCCTTTTTTGACAGCTATGGTAGGGGAATCAGACCGTGTGACTCTAGACATGTTGTGCCCTTGGCCACCAACAGTGCAGCAGTTTGGGGGTTTGTTTCATTTACTTGTGATATACCTAGAGAAAAAATTGAAAATTGTGCAATGGAGAAAAAATAGAAAAAATAATAAATTATTTACAATACTGTAAACTTAAACTAAATGCTTAAAGAAATGTTCCTCAGAAAATGATATCATATCTTTTCTTTAGTTAGGGGCTCCAAGCAGATTCTTTACTGATCAACCTTGTCGGGAAGTTTGTATTTTTGCTGATGATACCAAAATCTGCAACAATCAGTGGTTGTAGTTCTAAAGTATATGGGGTCAGACTTAAAAAATCTAAACATATATATCCTTGAAGAAGGGTACTGACCATTCCTTGGAAACCTTGGAGCTATTTAAATGTCTCTGTCATCTGCAAAGTTTTTATGCACAGGATATGAGCCTCTTTCAAAGGAAAGGAAGTTCTAGAACGAGGGGGTGATGGGATGAGGGTGAAATGGGATAGGAGCAATCTTTGGAAATATTTCTTTACAAAGAAAGTACTGTAGTAGATGCATGTAACAGCTTCCCAGTGGATGTGGTGGAAACAAAAACTGTATCTGAATTCAAGAAAGCATGGGATAAAAACAGAGGATTTCTGAGGAAGCGAAGGGAATTGTAAAGCTAAATTATTTGGGACAATGGGCAGGCTACATAGACCATATGGGTTTTTCTGTTGTCACATTTCCATGTAACTAGCAGGAGAGGGTGTCTAGTTCTGCTCCACTTCATATTTTTCTCAAATCAAAGTTGTTTGGTTTATTTTGTTAATATGAGTATACATTAGGGGAAGGTTAAATTTTACCCCTCAGAAGATAGATCTACCAGGCCAATGGGCTCCTTTAACATTCAAATTGAAGTACTTTATCCCACATCTGAAGAGTTAGAGGGGGGTCTTTAATGGCTTCGCCCACTCTCAGATCTCCAAATCACAACACCACATGAGGGTTGCAACATTTTAGATCCATTACTGACAATGGATCTTTCTTACTCATCTTACCTCTCTGGATTATTACACAGTTTTGTGTTTAGGCATGGGAAGGGAGGGCTGCTGAGCATGAATCTCCATGACTTCCTGAAAGAAAGACAAATTATCCATACCCGCCAGTCTGTCATTAAAAAACAACAACACAGAACTGAGTCTGTCTTAGAGTTGTCAAAAATATCTGCTTGCATGCAGACTGTGATGAAGAGTCTGTTTTTCATCTACTTGATCACACTACTGCATTTCATACTGATTATGACAAAATCCTATTTCAGCACCTAAAAGACATCAGCAAAGAAGTATTGTACAAAGATTGTTTCAATCCTTCATGTCTGGCAGGCATCAGTCTTGCAGGGCAAGACATGCTCCCTCTCTAACCCCTAGATTCATCAAAATGGTATAATTTTGAGAGAGAGAGAGACACTCCTTACAGGGTCTTCCAAGTAGTCAACTATATCACTATAGGAGGGCCATTAAGAACTCGAGATGCGATTTTGGTGCTAGTTTAGGGTTTTGGGGCCAGTTTTACATGCAGAGTGAAGTTTTATCTCTCAATGAAGATTTGACATCATTTGGAGTGAGGAAAGCTTCACAAAGGTGAGATTTCTACAATGTTATCTCACCCTAGCTTGATAGTACCCTGGTATAGAGCCCATACGCTGGGGCGAGAGAACACTGTAGTAGGGATGTGCATTTGTTTGCAACGAAATAGGAAATAAAGACGATATTTCCTATTTCATTGCATTTCAGGGGGCTGACAAAACGAAAGGAAAACACACCAAATTTTGTGTGGTTTCCCTATTGTTTTTTTGGGGGGGGTAAAAGAGCACACTTAAAAAAATAAACCCAAACCCACCCCAACCCTTCAAATTTAATTAATTACAACTCTACACCATCCCGCCCCCCCCAAGACTTGCCGAAAGTCCCTGGTGGTCCAACGGGGGTCCCAGGAGAGATCTCCCTTCTCGGGCCGTTGGCTGCTACTAATCAAAATGGCACTGGTGGCTCTTTGCCCTTACCATGTGACGGAGGGCCGATAATGAAGGCTGAACTGAAAGGTTCAGCCCAGTCACATCTTTACATTGTAGAAATCTTAGCTTTGTGAGACTTTCCTCCCTCCAAATGACATCAAATCTTTACTGAGGTGTACTGCGCTGTTCATGCTTCTCATTCTGCATTTAAAACTGGTCCCAAAACCCTAAACCACCACCTCAAGTTATTAGCCGGCCCTCCTACAGTGATATAAATAGTTGAATCCTGTGAACACCTCCCTAGAGGCTCTCTTCCCCCTCCCCCCACAAGCCCAAAATGCAAGTTGCAATCTTAATCACAAATTGCTTTTCAGGCATTTAGCACAGCTTAACACCAGGAAAAAAGGCACAGTTATTTCCAGCAATAGCATGCAGTATACTATCACACAATGCAAAAATGCCCTTCATTTTCATTAATCACTCCCCTATCCAACTCCTATGAAAAATTTGCATTCACACAATGTGATACTATTACTATCGCATGCGTTATGGCAGGCGTTAACACCATAACGCATTTTGATGAATGACCCTATAAGATCGTTACTTGTGGTATTCCTCAAGACTCAGTACTGGGTCCAGTTCTATTCAATATTGGTGTATAATAAAGTATAAACTAAATATCATCCAGACTTTGGCATTGCATGCCATCTCTTTGCAGCTGATATTCAACTATGCACTAAGATTGGGACTGACCAATTTACTATTTCCAGCTTAACTCACTGTCACTCTGGAGTGGCACTTTGCTTTAACAGACATAAATTAAAACTAAATTTAGCTAAATTAGAGCCCTTCTGGATCAACAGGCAGGGATAAACACTTTCAATCCTTACTTCCTTATGGGGAATTATCCTACAACCTATACCTGCAGATTATAGTCTAGGAGTTCAGTTAGACCATTCACTTTCAATGGAGAATCTGATTTCCATAATAGTGAGGTTTTCTTTCATGTACCTGCGCCAGATATGTCAACTATATCATTGTTTTGAAAAGCAAGACCTCACCACTATTTTTCATGCAGTAGTCACCAGCTGCTACATTATCACAACCCTTTATTTATTAATAATCACTTTCTACTTGTGCAAAATACAGCTACTAAGTTCCTGGCAGGGGAGGGGGGCATGTTCTAGTGATCATATGAAGCCAATCCTTTATAAATTATACTGGCCTCCTGTTGAAAGTAGAGTTCAGTTTAAAAATTTGTACATTACATTTTAATGTATTAATCACATAGTCTGGGTCCATGTCTCAACTACTGCATCCATGTAATCCCAAGAAGACACTTTGATCCTCCCAACAGTCTCCTGCCATGGTTCTTGCAGATGCCCTCCATCTGGCCAGGATATGGGCAACCCAGCTAGACTAAGGATGCCTGGGATGAACATAAGAACATAAGAAATTGCCATGCTGGGTCAGACCAAGGGTCCATCAAGCCCAGCATCCTGTTTCCAACAGAGGCCAAACCAGGTCACAAGAACCTGGCAAGTACCCAAACACCAAGAAGATCCCATGCTACTGATGCAATTAATAGCAGTGGCTATTAGCTAAGTAAACTTGATTAATAGCAGTTAATGGACTTCTCCTGCAAGAACTTATCCAAACATTTTTTGAATCCAGCTACACTAACTGCACTAACCACGTCCTCTGGCAACAAATTCCAGAACTTAATTGAGCATTGCGTGCACTGAGTGAAATTTTCTCCAATTAGTCTTAAATATGCTACTTGCTAATTTCATGGCATGCCCTCTGGTCCTTCTATTATCTGAAAATGTAAATAAACGATTCACATCTACTCATTCAAGACCTCTCATGATCTTAAAGACCTCTATCATATCCCCCCTCAGTCATCTCTTCTCCAAGCTGAACAGCCCCAACGTCTTCAGCCTTTCTTCATAGGGGAGATATTCCCTTCCCTTTATCATTTTGGTTGCCCTTTAGGACATGCCTGCAAAACAGAAACTCAATAAGGCTAGATAAGGGAAATTTAAGGACAGTAATCCCTTACAGCAAAAGCAAAGCAGCACAATCAAAATATGAACAAATACAAGGCAACTTATCTAAGAACAAGAACACATGGCAGGACAGGAATGCCAGAATCAGGAACAAGGCTCAGAATTGAGAATCAAAACTTAGGAACAAGAATCCAGAACATAATCAATGACCAAACAATGAATCTATCCTGAGGTGGAGCTGAATACTCAACCCACCAAGGGCCAGGCCCTAATGGCCGAATCTGAACACAACTGACACAGCCAGTAGCAAACTGGCAGTGCCAGAAAAGATCAAGAACTTAACAAGAAGATCCAAGTGCTCACAGTGCCACCTCCAGACCAGAAGTTAATTCTCCATGGGAATCTAACATCTGTATCTTTAGCAACAACTTAATTAATAGGAAACAAATTCAGCTGTTTTTCATCTAAACACAGAATTTGATTCTTCTACAACAAGGATCCCCAAATCTGGTCCTTAAGGATTGCAACCCAGTTGAGTTTTCAGGATTTCCACAATGTATGTGTGAGATCTATTTGCATGCATTGCCTGCAATGTATGCAAATATATCTCTTGCATAATCATAATTGAAATCCTGAAATCCCAGTGGGATTTTCCTTCAAGGACCAGGTTTGGGAACCCTGCTCTAGAAATATGCCTGAAACCCTGATATCTTTTCTTAAGATAATTGCATATTTTGTAAACCGTTATGATGGCTCTACCGAATAACGGTATATAAAACTCTACAAATAAATAAATAAATAAAAAACCCAAAGCCTGGTTATAAATTTAAGCCTACATGTAAGCATTTTGACCAGAGCCATGGTTTATTACATAGGATATAAGAAAATAAGATTTGTCATACTGGGTCAAACCAAGGTCCATCAAGCCCAGTATTGTATTTGCAATAGTAACCAGTCCAGGTCCCAAGAACATGGCAGGATCCTAAAAGGTAAATAGATTCCATGTTGCTTATCCCAGGGATAAACAGTAGTTTTTCCCAAGTCTACCTTAATAATTATTTATGAACTTTTCCTCGAAGAACTTGTCCAAACCTTTTTTAAATCCAGCTACACTAACAGCTTCCATTACATCTTCTGGCAACTAATTCCTGAGCTTAATTATGCGTTGAGTAAAAAATATTTTCTCATTTGTTTTAAATATACTACTTAGTAACTTCATTGCATGTCCCCTAGTCTTTGTACTTTTAGAAAGAGTAAACAACTGATTTGCCTTTATCTGTTCAATTCCACTCATTATCTGCCTAAACCATCTCTTCTCCAAGCTGAAGAGCCCTAACCTCTTTAGCCTTTCCTCATAGAGGAATAATTCCATTCTCTTTCTCATTTTGGTCACCCTTCTCTGTACCTTTTCTAATTCTGCTATATATTTGTTTTGAAATGCAGTGACCAGAATTGCACTCAATACTTGACATGCAGTCGTACCATGGAGTGATCAGAAGCATTATGATATTCTCTGTTTTATTCTCCATTCCTTTCCTAATAATTCCTAGCATTCTATTTACTTTCTTGGCTGCCGCCACACACTGAGCAGAGGATTTCAACATATCCACTATGGCGCCTAAATCCTTTTTCTAGATGGTGATTCCCAGTGTGGAGCCTTGCATTATGTAGATATAATTTGGATTGGAAGTTTACAATCCTGAGTAGGGAACTTCTACTCAGGACTGTAAGCCTATTCCATTAACAAGAATACAGGTCTTTGGTATATTCATGATTTGATTACTGATGTCTGTTCCTTGATTCTGTTTATAGTAAATGTAATTTATTATTAATTTTTAGGTTGATATTCAAAGGTATTTAGCTGGATTACTTTTGTTTATCCAGATAAATGCTCTCTTTTGAATATCACTGGCACTTATTTTTTTATCTGGATAAGTCTTTTACTATATAAATTTTATCTGGATAAAGAGAGGCATTCTGGGGTTGTTTCCAAGTAGAGTTGAGTTAGCTGCATAACTTATTCATCTAATTCCAGTTATAAGTTATTTAGCTAACTCAAGAAGTGGCCAAGAGGATAGTTAAAGTTATCGGAGAATGTGTTCCTGGATAACTTTATCTTAACCAGCTATATTCAAAGAATGTAACCAGTTAAGTTCCCACCCCAAAAAAAAACAGTAAAAGAGAAAAAGAGAAGCTGAGTGGGCCTGATCCCCACCCCCACCCTCTCTACCCAACTGATACCAAGGTTGGGCCTGAAGGCCTGATCCTCCAGTCCCCAAGGCCTCCTTGTATATAAATGTTAGGCCGTATGGATTCACTCAGACACAGACTCGTTTTAAGGCCACAGGCCAGCCTTTGAGTGAACTCCTGTTTACTGTCTTGCACTGTGAAATGTTTATGAACTGGCAAGAGTGTTTATTTAGTTATTCCACTAAGTATATGTGTTGAGAAAACTAGCAATTAACTTATACTAAAGCCTGAGAGAGAAAATGAAGGCCGCACAGCTGTTTCTGAAAACTGGTAAGAACTCAGAGGGAGGAAACACTGTTGTTTTTCACAAGCATTTGTAGAGTATAAGGGGAGACAATGAAAAAGAGAGGGAGTAAGAGAGCCCTGGATGTGATGGTACAGCTGATCCTTTGAAAATGTTTTTAGCTTCTATTTCTTCTAGTTGATCTGATTTTATTTGTTCTATCCTCCTATTGCTCAAATAAACTTACTTTACCTAGAACTATGATGTACTGAATCAAAGTTTGTGTGTTTCAAGAAGAAATAAATCAGCATAGTAGACAGAAAGGTCACCTAATGCAGCAATAGCTTTCACAGCATATTTATCCTTCAGAAAATCTATCAGAGGGGTCAAGATTATAAACATATGAGTGTCCTCTATGAATAACCTTGCATTGTAGACAGATATCATAAAGAAAAATCATTTTGAATCCCCAGAACTTCTTGTCTAAGCTACAGGAAGTGCTTTCTTCTGACTTGCATTGCATGAACAACATCAGTAAAACTCTGACCTCATGACCAAGGAAAGGAACATCTTTTCTCAGGGAAAAAAAAAAAAGCAAATGAAAAGCGCATTATAATCTGACTTCACAACCAAATTAGAATTAAATACAAATACATAGAGAAAAATAAACCCCAAAGTGTTGCAGTTGAAACATTGGTGATGAGATTATGCTTTGATTTTAGTTTCAGAGAAAATGATCAAGAAACTGAGGGTCATATGCACTAAAAATCACAAAAACAATTTAGGATATGTGATGCTAAAACTTGAATGTGTATGGTTAGCATTTTGGGGGTAATTTTATAAAAAATACACATAGAATTAAAAGCAATTATCTACAGATTCTATAGCAGTTTTCAAAGGAATTGTATGCTCAAATTTTCCATTGAAAATTATCCCTGGAAAATTACCTGCACACTGCTAACAATCTGGGCTTTCCAGTACACAAGGCATCACTGACAGGCTTGCTGGACCACTGGGATAGATCTCTGGTCCCTCGTAAGTACCGACATCTTGTTGGTCATTTGCTGTTAGAAGCTACGATATGCCGTTAAAAAATGAGCAGTATAAGCTTAGAATTCTGTTGGATGTATACTATGAAATTGTAATGCCATAATAGTTTGTACTTCATCTAGATGCATAAAATGTATCTATGTATGTCTATTTGCACTTAAAACCCTCGTCATGGTCCTTATATCTGTAGATTGTTATTTTCATGATCTTGTACAAACTATTTCTGTACACTGAGAAGT
This sequence comes from Rhinatrema bivittatum, assembly GCF_901001135.1. Taxonomy (NCBI): domain Eukaryota; kingdom Metazoa; phylum Chordata; class Amphibia; order Gymnophiona; family Rhinatrematidae; genus Rhinatrema; species Rhinatrema bivittatum. The sequence continues at coordinate 47,037,925 of NC_042624.1, read as the reverse complement.
TTTTAAATAAAGAGTTTTAAAAAAAAAAATCATTACCTACACACATTACATAAGAAAATAAGAACCACCGTGCTGGATCAGAACAAGGGTCCATTAAGCCAAGTATCCTGTTTCCAATAGTGGCCAATCCAAGTAACAAGCACCTGTCAGGATCCCAAAAAGCAGATAGATTCCATGTAGCTTATCCCCAGAGATAAGCATAGGCTTTCCGCAGACTACAACATTGGTAATGGTTTATGGACTTTTCTCTAGAAACTTCTCCGAAATTTCATTTAAACAGCTATGCTAACTGCCTTTACAATTTCCTATTGAAATGAATTGCCGAGTTTGATTGTCCTTTGAGTGAACAAGTATTTTCCTCAATTTTGCTTTAAATGTGTTACTTAATAACTTCATGGCGTATCCTCTAGTCTTTTCATTTTTTTTAAAAGCATAAATGACTGATTAGCAGTTGCCTATTCCACTCCGCTCATGATTTTATAGACTTCTCCTCCAAGCTGAAGAGCTCTAACCCTTTTAGCCTTTCCTCACAAGGGATCCGTTTCATTCCCTTTATCATTTTGGTCATCCTTCTCTGTAATTTTTCTAGTTTCACTATAGCTTTTTTAAGATGCAGGTCTAGAATTGCACACAATACTTTTGGAGCAGTCACACCATGGAGCAATACAGAGTGTAGGGTAGGCAGACTACAGTAGATTAAAAGATTTAACTGATACTCTGATGATACGAATTGAAGAGTTTTAAGAGAGCAGTTGCTTACCCTTTTGTGAGGTAATCAATCTGTTTTATTGTAGCAGCTTAAGTATACATGATTTAATATGGTACAGATATCTTTTTTGAGATGAGGCAACTAGAACTGCATACAATACTCAAGGTATGGTCAAACCATGGATTAATGCAGAGGCATTATAGCATTCATTGTTTTATTATCTATTCCCTTCTAAATCATTTTTAACAACTTTTTTTTTTTTTTGGCTGTTTTGACTGCCATCACATGTTTAGCTGAGAATTTCAATGCAATGTCTACAATGACTCCAAGATCCTTTTCCTGGGTGGAAGCTCCTAATATAGAACCCAGCACTGTGTACCTATAGTTAGGGCTGTTTTTTTTCCCATGAGCATCACTTTGACTTTATTCCTCCAGTCTGATAGGGTTATATTCACATGATTATTTTTATTTTAGATTTAACTATAAACACAGCAACCTAGAACCCTGCAGATCAGGGGTGGGCAGTTCCTGTCCTCGAGGGCCACAAACCAGTCTGGTTTTCAGGATATCCCTAATGAATATGCATGAGAGAGATTTGCATGCACTCTGCCTCCATTGTATGCAAATCTATTTCATGCATATTCATTAGGATATCCTAAAACCTCAACAGGTTTGTGGCCCTCGAGGACTGGAATTGCCCACCCCTGCTGTAGATGGTACATTTGCTAATTCCATTTGTAAAATCATGTATTTTAATGCTTCTGTTGATTTGTATTTTTAATACAGAGCTATCGATAGGCATAGCTGTAGCATTTCTAATGCAGACAAGTACCATGCACAACTAGTCAGTACAGCTCAAATTTACAGGTTCTAAAAACCCTACACTAATTTGCATTACCTCAATGCAAGTTAATTGTTTCACATCTTTTTTTATTTTACAATAATACATTCCTAATACAGCCGAGCTCATTTATCTCCTACTGCAGAAACATTTTATTGAGCATTTATACTTCATTTGCCTTAAAAGATAATAACTAACTCTGTCTGAGCTTGCTTTTAGTTACAAAGCTTATCTTGTCTATCCGAAATGACTAACTCCTAAGGGCTAATTAGATATCCAAGACAGATGATTAATAGCTCACTACAATCTATTCCCTCCAACTATAAGAAATGTTTTGATTATATTATTTAGAATGATTAAAGGAGAATTTTTATGAGATGCCTATTGAATAAGAACCCCTTACACAGATTTAACCCTCTTGCAGAGCTGGTGGAAGCACTAGGCAGATTAGGTGGCCACCTAGGGTACCTCAGTTTTGGGGGCAACCAAGGCAGTGGCATGACTGAGTCAGCATCAATCAGGTCAGACAGTAAACTGGGACACCTCACCACTCCACAAAGGCATCAGAGAAAGGTGGGTCACTGAGGCCCTGGCCCAACTTATTATGTTCAGAGTAACATCTGTGCTAGGAGCAGGCATTACAATTGTCTTCCATCTCCATATTGGCCAGTGCAACCACAGCGAGGCAACGAAGGCGAGAGGCCCATGCTGTACATGAAGAGCTTTGGCTGCCTTCTCCTGCTACTATTGCATCTCCATGGCCATCACTTCCTGCCACTATCATGTCTGCCACTGAGCTAGAGGGTAGAGTCATTGTGTCCTCCTCCCCCAGCTGCTTTTTGCCCTTTTCTCATCAACCAATCCAAAGGCAAGGAGAAAGGGCGAGTTCCACCTCTGCATTGCTAACAGTAAAAAAGAGGGAGAGCTTGGTCTGGAAGCCTTTCTGCAGGCTAAGAACTAGAAGGAGAAAGGTAAATGATTATTTCTGACCAGAAGGTGGGGGTGCTGTTGGGCAGAGAGGGTTGGGGAGAGAGAGAGAGAGAGAGGACAGAGTTCTGCTGGGTATAAAGGGGTGGGAGAGAAGAGATGAGGGGGCTGCTGCACAGGGAGGAAGGGAGAAAGGGGCAGAGAGCGCAAAGAGGGGGACAGAGATCTGCTAGACAGGAGGGGTGAGATTGAGGGGACTATTGGCTAGGGGTGTGCATCAATAAAACATTCATTTCATATCATTTTGTTTCATTTTATCCCCTTTTGATATTTTTATGTCAGGTTTTTTTTTTTTTGTTTTCTAAATTTTTCATTTAGTGTGCACTGTTTTGATTTGATGCACAGTATTTGAGTTAATGTGCACTATCTGAGTTGTAATAGTGTGCACTAACTCAAATAGTGTACACTATGTCCACTCAGCATGCACTAAATCAAAATAGTATGTATTACATGAAAACATTCATAAATAGGCAATGTCATTGACATTGCCTGTGCTGTTAAAATGCAAAGCACATTCCTGCCACTGAGCAGGAAGAGGGTGAAGGACTGAAGGTATCAGGGAATGCTGGGCAAGGAAGGGGGAGTAAGGGGGGTCAAAAGCTTCTAGTAATATCATGAAAGACTATCCACTTAAGCCCAGCTATCCCGTTCCTCAGTGTTTCAGCAACAGTTCCTCTTGCCTTGCAGTATATGTTGCTACTCCCTGTGCCTTGTCTTGCTGTTCCATTGCCTTGTCTTGTTGTGCCTGCCTTGTTATCCTGCTGTCTTGATTTGTCTGTGCCCTTCCCTTATATGCCTTGTCTTGTCCGTCTTGCCCTGTCTTGTCCCTCAGTGTCTTGTCTCTGTCTGTCTTGTCTGTCTTGGTCTGATTCTCCGGTTCTGATCTTTGCCTTGGATTCTGACTTTGTCTGCTTGCTGCTCGCCCTGACCCTTGGCCTGGATCCAGATATCGACTGCTTGCTGCCTGCTTGGTCCACTGCCCATACCTAGACTCTCTCTGACTACTCCTTAAGGGACACTTGCCTAAGCCCTGCTGGACCCTGGAACCCAAAGGCTCAATCTGCAGGAAATGAGGCTGGTACACATGTAGCTCCAGCTTCAGTCCCAGTAATGGCGTGTCTGCCAGTTGTCGGCATTGGCCTAGTAGGTTCACCTACTAGGCTGCATCAACCACACCACAACAAAAGGGCTCACGTCCATGACATTCCATTTTTGTTCTTGAGGAGAAGGGGGTGTTTTGTTATGTAACATCCACTTCTACCACCCACAAGAATAGAGGCTTGGTGGCCATTTCCTCTCTCCCCCCCCCCCCCCCCCATTGTGGTACTTTGCTCACCCCAGCCCAACACCAATATCTTTGTCCATCATCATTGTTCAGCACCATCATTTTGCTGAGCACATGGGTCCTAAACTTAAGCCCAACATCAGTATCCCCTCTTTCTTTTTCCCCTGTGCTCAACAGTCAGCCAGCTTCCAGTCCCGACCCTTTCCCACAGCCAGCCAGCCTCTTGCCTGAGACCACCCTAACTAGCCTGCTTCCCCCAGCACAGTAGGTCAAGTCCCTTACCCTGCAGTCTCTCCATCTCTTTCCTGGAAGTGCTGATACCAGCACTGTATGGCTCTCTCTATTTTCATGCTGGTCTAGCAAGACCAGGGCCGGATTGCAGGAAAACAGCAGCCCGGGGGATTTTTTTCAAAAACGGCTCACAGGATATCTGTCTGATTCTCTTGTGCATTTTCCTTGCTGCATGTGTTTCAGCAGTTCCCAAAAGCACACCAAACTGACCCTTCATAGGTACATAATGTGACATCTCCAACATAAATTTCACATTTTTTCTAAATAGTTTAGTGGTAGAGCATAGGGATGTGAATCGTGTCCTCGATCGTCTTAACGATCGATTTCGGCTGGGAGGGGGAGGGAATCGTATTGTTGCCGTTTGGGGGGGTAAAATATCGTGAAAAATCATGAAAAATCGTGAAAAATCTAAAAATCGCAAAACCGGCACATTAAAACCCCCTAAAACCCACCCCCGACCCTTTAAATTAAATCCCCACCCTCCCGAACCCCCCCCCCCAAATGACTTAAATAACCTGCGGGTCCAGCGGCGGTCCGGAACGGCAGCGGTCCGGAACGGGCTCCTGCTCCTGAATCTTGTTGTCTTCAGCCGGCGCCATTTTCCAAAATGGCGCCGAAAAATGGCGGCGGCCATAGACGAACACGATTGGACGGCAGGAGGTCCTTCCGGACCCCCGCTGGACTTTTGGCAAGTCTCGTGGGGGTCAGGAGGCCCCCCACAAGCTGGCCAAAAGTTCCTGGAGGTCCAGCGGGGGTCAGGGAGCGATTTCCCGCCGCGAATCGTTTTCGTACGGAAAATGGCGCCGGCAGGAGATCGACTGCAGGAGGTCGTTCAGCGAGGGTTCCGGCGCCTCGCTGAACAACCTCCTGCAGTCGATCTCCTGCCGGCGCCATTTTCCGTACGGAAAATGGCGCCGGCCATACGCGTATGGCCGGCGCCATTTTCCGTACGAAAACGATTCGCGGCGGGAAATCGCTCCCTGACCCCCGCTGGACCTCCAGGAACTTTTGGCCAGCTTGTGGGGGGCCTCCTGACCCCCACGAGACTTGCCAAAAGTCCAGCGGGGGTCCGGAAGGACCTCCTGCCGTCCAATCGTGTTCGTCTATGGCCGCCGCCATTTTTCGGCGCCATTTTGGAAAATGGCGCCGGCTGAAGACAACAAGATTCAGGAGCAGGAGCCCGTTCCGGACTGCTGCCGTTCCGGACCGCCGCTGGACCCACAGGTTATTTAAGTCATTGGGGGGGGTTCGGGAGGGTGGGGGATTTAATTTAAAGGGTCGGGGTGGGTTTTAGGGGGTTTTAGTGTGCCGGCTCATGATTCTAACGATTTATAACGATAAATTGTTAGAATCTCTATTGTATTGTGTTCCATAACGGTTTAAGACGATATTAAAATTATTGGACGATAATTTTAATCGTCCTAAAACGATTCACATCCCTAGTAGAGCACACCCTAGACCAGAGGTGAGCAAACAGAGCTGTGTGCCCTCTTCTATCCATGCAATAGGTTGCCATCCACTCCCAAGTCTAGTTACATCTCTTAATTATCTCTTGGATTCCAGGTTTGGGTTTAAAGTCTCTTGTCAATCAATCAGCTCTTGAAGCAGTTGCCAAGTAATGTGACAGCCACACTGCCAGCCAGTGTCAGACACACACATAGTCTCTCAGACACAAACACCTGTACACACTCTTTCATATACCTACTTTGTGTCTGAGAGAGGGTGTGTGTCGGTGTCTGTCTCTTTCTGACAGAAAAACACTCACACACACAATCTAACTGTGTATGGGTATGTCATAGAGAATGTGTATATGGGTGTCTTTCTGTATCACAGAGAGTGAGACACACACACTTCTCTCTCTCTCTCTCTTCGACATACACATTCCATCATTTTGATACTGCTCATATGCTCACATAATGAGTGTCCCACTCCAGTACTACAACATCATTATCTAAAAGGTTTCTGCTTGCTGCCAGCCCTTCCCCAGCAGCCTCTCCCTTTCCCATTCCTGCCCTTTTTTGGCACCCCATTTCAGGAAACCCACAGCTAGCTGACCCTTTCAGGAGGAATGTCCAGACTACAGAAGTCTCCCCACCACTGTAGAGGCACTTCCTCTTGGCTCACCCCATCCTTTTTTCTGACTGTAGCTTGCCTCCACTTCTCCTCCGCCCCCCCACCCCCACCCCCACACACCCACATTCCAGTGTGGTCCTTATGACTGAGTGCTACCAAGTCTACTGGTTCCCCAGACGTTGCACTGCCAACCTACTCTAAAGGAGGGGTGGGGACGGGAGACCAGACTAATCTATAGTTCCTTTAGGGCTTAAAAAACAAAAATGAAGCCCTGACCGAGACTGGAGAGACTCAAAGTAGCACAGCTCCAATACCCTGCTTTTCCATGTGGATCCAGTGCAAGGTGCAAGGGTATTAGGCGTCTTAGATTAAGCTTACAACCATGTATCAGTTCCTCCCTCCTCACACAATTAAAAATTATGCATTTTGCCTTGTTACATATCAAAAGAATATGTTTGTCTTTCTTGACCCTGCACACCTAGAAGTTTTTCTTTCAGATAAGAGTGGATGAGGGATTTGTAACGGCTCTTATTGGATAATATTACTGGTTAATAGATAAATGTCGCCATGTGTTCAATTATGATTGAATCTTACCTTAAATTTTCTTTTGAAAGGCTTCTCAGTATTGAGGACTTAAGTATTGGAGTTACATATGATTGTTTTTGTTTTTCTTTTTTTATTAAGTGTTTGCTTAAAAGCTTTTGTAATGTAATCCAAAAAATTTACTTATTTTCTTTCTCATTGTAAAATGTATTAAGCAATTTAATAAAGTATAAAATATAAAAATGATTATACATTTATAATAGTTTTTACATTAAGTAACCATTAAAATTACAGTCTTATGAGGTAAAAGTATCACTAAGAGCATGTACATTATATTTACATGCAGTGCTGTGGTGCCATCCAGAAAACCCTGGAAAATAAAAAGTAAAGAAACACCTGGATCCCATATTGTATTAAGAACATAAGAACATAAGAACATAAGAGCATGCCATACTGGGTCAGACCAAGGGTCCATCAAGCCCAGCATCCTGTTTCCAACAGTGGCCAATCCAGGCCATAAGAACCTGGCAAGGACCCAAAAACTAAGTCTATTCCATGTTACCATTGCTAATGGCAGTGTCTATTCTCTAAGTGAACTTAATAGCAGGTAATGGACTTCTCCTCCAAGAACTTATCCAATCCTTTTTTAAACACAGCTATACTAACTGCACTAACCACATCCTCTGGCAACAAATTCCAGAGTTTGTGCGTTGAGTAAAAAAGAACTTCCTCCGATTAGTTTTAAATGTGCTACTTGCTAACTTCATGGAGTGCCCCCTAGTCTTTCTATTATCCGAAAGAGTAAATAGCCGATTCACATCTACCCATTCTAGACCTCTCATGATTTTAAACACCTATTGTGAATCATGGTGGGTATGGGTTCAGCTCTGAGAAAGCCTTGGGTAAACTGAATTACAATTAAAATGTAGTAAAGCTCCAATACCAAAACAGCAATAACAGCCAGCATTCGAACAGTGACAACTCTACCTATGAAAAGGCAATGCTACAAATATTACACCAGGCCCTAAAACACCAGAACAAGCTAAGCTGCTATAGATCCCTACACAGAAACTACATGCTAGCAGAATACCTCACCTCTGTCACACATGTAGAATATAGATCAACCCTCACCAAATACAGAATAAAGGGACCATAAGGTATAAACAGAAATGCGCAGACAAAAGGTGCATTGGAAACTGCAACCAGCTAGATTCTGTATGCAGTGCAACAATGAAAAAAGAGAAACATTACCATTCCTCATAAAATATCAAGAAATATAAATCAGCAATAGTAAAGTCATACAAATAAAAAGAATAAATATTACAAACAGCTGAACATCCAATAATTTAATCTCATATAAAACTTTTAAAAATTTCCTAAAAAACTGTCAAATATTTTAAACTAGCAAACAGATCAGATTAATAACTATAAAATTTAAACAATTCCCCCGTTCTATACTTTTCAGTCACCCTGAGATTGTTCTGGATTAGTGGGGGTAAGGGAGTGCACAAACTTTCTCTTCCTTCACACACATGTTGACACGCACACACACTCCCTTGTACATGCTGACACACTCACATGCACACGCTCCCTTGTGCCCATTGACACCTACACACACGCACCCTCACATCCACTGACAGCTACTCATACAAACACACATGCTCCCTTGCGCCCACTGACACCTACACACACACATACTCCCTTGCACCCACTGACACCTATACACACTCCCTTGCTCCCACTGACACCTGTACACACATGCTCCCTTGCACCCACTGACACCTACACACACTCTCTTGCTCCCAGTGACACTTTCACACTCTCCCTTGCTCCCACTGACACATACATACATACACATGTTCCCTTAGATCTACTACAACACACACACATGTGCTCCCTTTCACCAGCTGACACCTACGCATACTTGACGGCTTTCTTGCACACTCTTACTCTCTCTCTCTCTCTTCTCCCCTGCTGCCTCTGAATATGTAAAAAAAATTATACTTACTTTGATGGTCAGGCAGGATACAAGCAAGGATATAAACTGATGGCCCTGGTGTGGGAAGAGATAGGCATGCCCAATACAGGGGATGGGGTTATTTTTGCCACAGTCTCAATATAAGGGGGCCATTGGCAGAAATTGGTGAGAGGTATTCAGCCGAGGTGAAGCAGCAGCAGAATTTCTACTGGCTACCTCCCTTGGCAAAGAGAGATGAGGTTGGGTTAGGGAAGACTACAGGAGCATTTTCACTGTCATGGTAGTCAGAGGAGAGGGGACCAGTCCCACAGTGATCAGAGATGCTGTGGGGGCAAAGACCAAAAAAAAAATAAAATACAGGCCTCTAGAGCCGCGGCTGCAGCTACAGAGACAAAGTAAAAGAAGCATAGGCCTCTGGAACCGTGGCTGCAGCTGCGGGAAAAGCAAAGGAAACACACAAAAAAAAAAATCCCAGACATGAGCAGAGAGCCTCGGTGGAGGCTCCTGCTCCACCAGAACAACTACTGTGGGCAGGGTTTTAATCGCAGTGGCTCCGTGGACATGGCGCTGCTGCGAGTAACACCAGTGTCATGTGACTGCCCTGACTGGCCCACTGGGGCATGCCCATAGCCCCGATAGGCCAGTCCGCCCCTGTGCAAGACATGCAGATCAGCATGAGAATACAAGCACCCTCACAACTCTCTGTGAGTTTAAATGCCTGCATTCTTGCATTGATCTGCATGTCTCATGAGATCAGTGTGAAAATGCAGAGGACCATGTGGTGCCAGAATCAGCACTTCCAGGACAGAGCAATTGAAAAATTGGATGGCTCAGAGACCAGATGGCCCACTCCTTTCTGACACCTATGCAGTAAAGCAATTTTTCAAACTTTGTGATTCTGTTTTACAGCTGGTGTAGGGAAAACATGCTGCCTTGACCTCAGAAGGGCACCTTAAGGACAGTTTTAAATTCTATAATGTAACCACAGTTTTTGCACCTCAAACAGAGTCGATGCATGTTTATAACTGTTTGCCTTCCTGCACCGTTTTCCTTCTGATGTAATGAAGCATTTGTTATTTTCTGACACGATAACTGGGCTATTACCTTAGAACTTATATTACACTAGTTATGGGAAAATTGATTTTATCTGGAATAGTTTTCAGTTCATAACTAACATATCTACTGTATACCAGGACAGAAAAAGCAGTTAGTTGGATACTACTTTGAAAAGACAGTCATGAAAAAGTAAATCTTATAAACATGAACTTTACTGCCAAACCTGGGATCCTAAATGTTCATTAATATGGATGTCTGTAATTCTCATGCTTTTATGAGCTGTTGCTTCATCACTTTCATTTCAAAGTATTCTCTAGGTCTTTATTTATCTCTAACTTTTGAGGTTACTGTTTTTATCTGGCAGCTTCCACCTGCTTCTTTGGGTTTTCAGTCAAATGAGGCTAAGGCACCAGGGTCCCCTCCACCCATTTTATTTTATTTTTCTCCTTCCCCTTTTACCTAGCTATTGTGAGAATAGTCCTCTGGCTAAGAGAACAGACTTAGTTCCCTTCAAAGCATGGTTCAAATGCACGCTTGCGCTAGCCACAGAGCTGTCAACCCACCTCCGTGTTATCATGAAATATTAGTAGGGCTGTCAACTGGCTCCAGGTTTTCAGGACAGGCTGATGCCAACATGGTTTTACCCTTTTCCCTGCCTGGAGATGTAATTTTGGTTTTCCTACTGAAATCAATAAGGACACTAGAATTACAAGCCCCAGAATGCAATGAGATAAAACCAGGATTGGATCTGCCTATCCTGAAAATCTTGAATCAGCTGGCAATCCTATTAGGGAACCAGCTAAGCTTCTCTAATGTTGTCTTAGTTTCTTCTAGTTTTTAATATCCTGTTTCTATTTTCTCAGAATATTTATTTACAGCAATCTGGTGTTACCTGTTTGAGTAACTTCCAAACTTGAGCATAAAAGAGAGAGACTTAGTCAGGGGCAGATTGGGGGGGGGGTCAGGCTTTCCCCGGTAGGCCGGTTGGTCCCGTCACTTGTTTTTTTTAAATAAGGATTCCCACCAAAGAAAATGAGAAGGGCTGCTGCAGTCCGAAAAAAGATATACAAAGTCACGGCAGATCCGATGAAGCTGCACTTGAAGTGAGGCCTGTGGGCTGCGTCACAGCTCATTTTGCTGTGCCTGAAGAGGACCTGCGAACCGTGGCAGAGAGATCTGCGGGGCCACTGATGAGGACCTTCGTGCAGGGCCAGTGTGCCACTGGTCTGGGGGTGGCGACGGCATGACTTCTCCTTCTTTGTGTCTGCACGGCCGGGAAGAAGAAGTGGTGGGTCCGCGAAGGCGGGAAGAACAAGAGGCCATGGAGGAAAAAGAAGAGTGCCGGCCATTGCAGGAAGACGCAGCATTGGCCCCAAGATCGCACAGCGTCCAAGAAGCAGCAGTAGCAACAGTGCTGCCACCTCAGCCTCCACCTTCACGCAAGCACATGTCCCCAGCCATCACAGGAAGAGGCATCAAGTGCTGGAGAAAAAGCAACAGCACCACCTCCCCCCCTGCAAGAAACAGCAGCATCAGCCCCCATGGCCTCAAGAAAAATGAAGAGTCCCTTTGCCATGGGGACTGAAGGAGGAGGCTGCTGCTGAACCTCTACTGGGGAGGGGGGAGGACGTGAATGAGTGAGAGCGTATGAGTGTGTCTGTGAGGGCCTGTGTGGGTGAAAGAGTGTGGGGCAGATATTTAGAGGATTTGCATGCGTATGGGGGTTACGCACGCCGGGCCTATTTTCAAAAGGCCTGGCGACGAGCATAAAGACATGTCCCGGGGCTTGAAAAAAATGGGCGGTATGGGGGCGGGGCGGGGTGGTCTGGGGGCGAGGAGGGGTCAGTGGCCAGAGGCCTCTGCAAGGCTGTTGGGCCGAGGGATTGCGCGCCGGCAGTTGGCCAGCAGGTGTAACTTTTAGAAAAAACTCAAGACCTGGCTCTTTCAACAAGCCTTCCCCTAACCCAGACATACATCAGCTATGCCATATCAGCTATGCCTCAGATCATGTACTAAAGCCTTCTGTTGGGTTCCAGAATTAACTTGATGTGCTTTGGGGAGCTGTTGACGCATGAGCGTCAGTTACTACATAGGCTAGTTTTGAAAAAAGCCCTCAGGCCGATATTTTCCTGCAATCCACCCCTGGACTTATTTTTCTCTATGCAGGTTAAAAGGGCAGTATATATTTATCTTTAAGTTCAAAATGAGTCAATACTGAGTAGCTTGGAGTTAAAGATTTCCTAGTAGCTTGAGCAGTGGGCTACAAACCAGAGAAATCACCCTTCAATTCCTACTGCCATTCTTTGTGACTTTGGGAAAGTCACTTTCAACTCTATTACCTCAAGTGCAAGCTTAGGCCTAGGTTCATCAAAAACTATAAATATAGCAAAAAGAATGCCTGTGATATCTGTGGTTAGGCTAATTTCCCTGCTCATTTAACATTTCCGCAAGCTGCAATAAATGATAAAGAGAGAGAAAGAGAGAGAGACTCTAAAGAGACCAATATGTAACTTTATAATTTATACCACTGTAAGAGGGGATACTTCTAAATCAAGGTGGGGTTTGAGGGGTGGGGTAGTTTGGGGGTGCAGTTTTACATACACAGTCAGAGCTACGAACAGTAAAGTTGACATCACTGAAGATTTTCTGTCATTTGGAGTGATGTAAGGTAAAAGAGGAGTTGATTTAACCCCGAGTTAAAAGTGTCCCCTTTTACAATGGTATAAATATAGTTACATATTGGTCTCTATAGAGTGTGTCTCTCTCTCTCTCTTTCTCTCTCCCCCCTCGCCCGAACAGCATGTGTGATAAAAAACATTTCAGTTGCTAACAAGGGCACAATGCAAGACCCACATTACTTTATCACATTTGGCATTTAGGAGCTGCTCATTACCATTAACCCCTCCCACTTGCATAACTAATGTGATATTAGAACGTGTTGTGCTATTTAACGCATGTATTAGGGCCTTAACGCAAAAAGATAAATGACCCTGTTCAATTGTAAATTCTCTGGAGGAAAAGAAATATTTATAGTATCTGAATATAATCTGCCAAAAAAGCAGAATATAAATCTAAATAAAAGTTATATTTTTGCCAGAAGTTCCTTGATTACAAAATAACTATCCTGGGAAACAACAAAACATCAATCACAGAAATATTTATAAAATTAAAAACATAAAGATCAATATTCACAGTGGTTTATCTAGCTAAATTTAGCACTTAGCTGGATAAACCTGAGTGTTTAAATATGTCCACACTGGATAAGTTTTAGCCAATTAAGTTCTTACCCAACTAAAACTTATTCAGATAAAAAAAAGAGGTGTTCCGGGGAAGGGACTTAATCTTCTCCCGGTAACATTGAACATCAGTGCTATCTACCGAGGGGTGGGAAAAGGGGAACATTTAATTTTGTTTCGGGAGGCTTTTTTCCTATGAATTTTGTTTTGTGTAATGTTTAGTTTTTCTTTAGTTTAAAAAAATGAAATAAACATTATGGAAAAAACCCACCAAAAATGAAAAAAAAATAGAAATGTGACCTCCCAGACTCTCCCATGCCCCCCACCTTTCCCTCCCACCTGGAAAAATGCCAGGGCCAGGATGTTCCTTGGCCCCCACTTACTCGGTCTGGAGGGGATCCACAGATGAGGCCTGGCCCCCAGCATGGGCCTGGAAATTGCATGGAGCCTAGGCCAAGGTCGTGGTGGCTTTGGCCTGGGCATAGGTGTCTGGGCCAGCTGGTCCCAAAGCCTTGGTCTTACATAAGACTAGGCCATGGTAGGTCACTGTAAACTTGGCATATGTCCTACTCAAGACCAAGTCTTAGAGGCCTTGACTCGATGGAAGGGGCCTGGACCCAAGTCCAACACCACAAACCAGCCTGGAGCCCGGGTCCAGGGCCTGGACCAGGGTGTGAGGATGTGGCCTCTGCCTGGTCACAGGCCTAATGTCATGTCTGGATCCAGGTTGAGGCCCCAGTATTGGAACTCGACGTCTGGGCTGGGCTGAGGAATTGGGTTTGGGCCCGGGCCCTGGCCTAGGCTGAGGTCCAGGCATTGAGATCCAGCATTCAGGCTTGACCCGTGTCGTGTCTGGGTCAAGACTTTCCTCCTGGCTGGGTTGCAGTGTCGGGCCTAGATCAAGGCTGAGGCCCATGTGTTGAAACCGGGCCAGGATGCGGTGTCAGATTTGGTAAGTATTAGGGGGGTTGTTGGGAAATTTCTTGGGTCTGGGCCTATGCTTAGGTCTTGGCCTAGGTCCCTACATCGGGCCAGAGCCTAGGCTGAGACCCTGGCATCACCCTCAGGCATAGACCGCATCCTCTTCCTTGAGTCGTGGCCTATACCTAGGTAAGACCCAGGCTTTGGGCCTGTGCCTAGTTCTAGGCAGAGGCACTGGAATCACACTCAGGTATAGGCCAAGACCCCTGCTTTGGGGCTTGGCCTATTCCATAGGTAAGGTCGGGCCTAGGCTCAACCAACTACCTTTTTTTAAAATAGATTTTCAAAACGAAACAAGATTCTGATGAAATTTCTTCGGAATTTAACTCATTCTATTTGGAAAATGATCCAAAATGAAATAGGACATATCCTATTTCATTTCTCCTGAATGCCCATCCCTAGTGCCATCTAGCTAAGTTTCGCCAGGTAAGTCTATCTATCCTCAAAAGAGGACTTAAATTCTCTGGCTATGTATACCCGGATAACTAGACTTAACTAGTTATATTCAACTTATAGCCTGACCCCACACTTTTCCAACCCAGCTTAAAAGTTAAAACAGATGTGAAGCCTTGCACCTAGATCCCCCATCCCTCCAAAACTGTTTTAAAAGTTGATGCTCTATTACCCAAGGTTCCACACCATCCTTCATTTCCCCACTTCCTGAATTCGGAAAATATATGTGGGTACAGGGATCCTTCCTAATCCTCACCTGGCCCCCAAAATTGAACCCTTATTTCCCACCTTGACCCCCCAAAAACTCCCACAGCTGTCATGAGTGCTATACAATCGTATTGTTCATGGCTGCATTCAAGATTCCTTGATAGCAATGCTGGTAGCTTCAGCTGTCAGAAAATACTCGAACAGCTACTGGGAGTGGTTTGATTGTCTTGGGATCACAGAAGCTGTGGAAGTTTTGATGGGGGTGCCAGGCAGGGTGGGAATGTTCTGTTTGGGATTGCTGGTGGGATTTATGAAGGGGGAAGGGCGGCTTAGGAGGCTACATTTATTTTCTGAATTCAAGGGTGGGGAGATTGCTTAGGAAATAGGCCTGCAAAGTTTTAAGACATAAGTCTTACCCTGATAACTTTAGACCTGCTATTTAGCAGATCTAACTTATCCTGTTAACTTAACCAGATACATTTAATATACTACTACTTATGGATCTGAGTTAGCTGGGTAAGTAGCTCCTCCCTGGAAGCTCATATCCCGCCCACCACTTTTCTGGTTAACTACTCAGCAATATAAGCACTTATCCAGCTAAGTGGCAACTGTTGAATGGGACTGAATATTCAACCACTGCGCCAGTTAAGTCCATATATGTCCAGATAAGTAGCATTGAACAACAGCTTCATGTAGGTCAAAGGGATTGTAAAATATGCTTTCTGAAATTGTCATGAAATTCTATACTTGTCAGATATTTTGCCTTTTATAATTTCACCTCAATGCAAGGTGGAAAAATACATTCTTCAGTTTTAGGTGACAAAGTTACATTTTGATCATGAGTTGGATAGCTTATAATATTTCCTCAAGAGTATATAGTGCTATAATATAACAGTCAGTGTATATGGTTCTGAGAACTTCTGCTACTTACCACCAGGGATGTGAATTCATTTGAAATTAAATGGAAATTTGAATAATACAGAAACAAAGGCAGAAAAAGAATATACATAAAGGGGTACATTTTTAAAGTTATGCATGGGCGTAGATTTGTTTGCGCACCCCAGCGCGAACAAATCTACGCCCGATTTTATAACATGCGTGCGCATGTTATAAAATCCAGGGTCGGTACACGCAGAGGGTGCACAAATGTGCAACCTGCCTCCGTTCCCTCCGAGGTCGCTCCAAAATCGGAGCAGCCTCAGAGGGAACTTTTTTTCCGGTCCCCCCCACCTTCTCCTCCCTTCCCCTACCTAGCCCACCCCCCAGCCCTAACTAAATCCCCCCTTACCTTTGTTAAGAAAATTACACCTGCCCAAGGCAGGCATAACTTGTGTGCGCTGGCAGCCCGCCAGCCATTCCCCGGCCCAGGGGCTGGTTCGAGGCCTCGGCCACGCCCCAGAATGCCCCTGGGCTGGCACCATGCCCACAGCCCCACCCCCGGAATGCCCCAAATGCCGCACCGCCCCGACACGCCCCCAAGCAAAGCCCCAGAACTTACGCGTGACCTGTGGCTTTGCGAGCGCCGGCAGCCTATGCAACATAGGCACGTCGGCGCGCAAGTCCCCTGCACGTGTAAATCCGGCTGGATTTACGCGCGCAGGGCTTTTAAAATCTGCCCCATAGCCTATTATATCTGCCCATCAATAATTACTACTCATCTCTACAATCCTTATTGCTCTCTCAGAGATCCCTTGCTCTTATTCCATGCTTTCTTGATTTCAATACTGTTCTAGTCTCCACTACCTCCACTGGAAGGCGGCTCCATGTATCCACCACCTTCTTTGTAAAGAAACATTATCTTAGGTGATTCCTGAGGTTACCCCTTTCATTCTTATCCAATGACTCCTTGCTCTAGAGCCAGCATTCCACTGTAAGAGGCCTGCCTCCTAGTTTATATTCTTTTGAAGTTACAGACTCCAGAATAGAACACAGCTTTCCAAATTAGGACTCACCAGGGAATTATACAGGGGCAATATTACCTCCTTGACCATTTCTTTGCCTTTGCACTCAAGCAATCTTCTGGCTTTTGTTATTTCCCACTTGTTTGGCCACCTGAAACTCTTCAGATATGATAACCAAGATCCCACACTTGTTTAATGCTTAGAAGAATTAGTACTATACCATTCCCTTGGGCTTTTGCAGCCCAAATGCAAGACTGCATTTTTTAGTATTCTATCTTAGCTGCCAGACTCTAGACTAGCCCTCAGATTTGCTAGATCTTGCCTCATGTTTTCCAACATTCCTGTTTATTCTGTTACAAATTTTGGTATATTCTACTGTGTTTGTGCATGTAAAACTGTCCCCCAACCCTAGACCACCACCAAAACCTAACTTCGAGTTACTAGTTGACCCTCCTACAGTGATATAAATAGTTGAATATGTGTGCCACCCCAGCGGTTCTCTCTCTCTCTTTCTCTCAGGATTTGCAATAAATATTGTAAATCCCAGTTCAGGCAGAACCATCAGCAAAAAGATACCCTCATGTTCATAAACTCCTCCCTTTTGACTAAATTTAAAACATTTGTATACACAACTCACAATGCTTTTTTTTTTATCATGGGCATTAGGGCCCTAACACATTTTGATGGATGACCCTGTAAGTTAGTATCTGAGGCATAGTGACTTGCCCAAGGTTACAAAGAGTGGCAGAGGGATGACTTGGTGACTTTGCACTGAAATATCATAGAGGGAAGATAGTCTTAGGTCACTATGGATCTCATCTTTTTAAAATTTTGGAGGTTAGGAGGCTGGGGGGGGGGGGGGCGGTTGTGTCCTAGGGATTCATTAATACACTTAACTAGCTATATTCTGAAAACAGTCCTAGAGTTATCCAGTTGAATATTGGCATTATCCAGCTCAGTTAGCTGGATAACACTGCTCTGCGTCTGAATGCCCCTGGCCTGCCCCTGATTTATCTGGGTAGGTTTTTAGCCCAATAACTATTTACCTGGTTAAGCTGAGATTAGTTAACCTGACAGGATTTTCAAAATTCTGTGTTTATCTGGCTAAGTCCCAAACTTAGCTGGACAAACCTTTGAATCTGGACCCCCAAATATATTTTATTTTTCTTCCTTTCATTAATGTCTCATACGCTATTATAGTGCTTTACACCTGCAGAAGAATATTTTACCCTATTTGACATTTTTGGTCTGCTAGGGTAGAAACACATTAGGGATGTCAATCTCACAAAACATGCTTTCTGGACTTCTGAACTAATATGTACAATAAAATAATGCCATTCATTTCTGCTATTTTGACTGTTCCCTTTTTCATAATCATTCCTCTAAGCTTAATGAATCAAATTGACTATACTTTGCTCAGTGGTTCTATAGTTTAGGAAGAGAGCACGCCAGCAATGGAATATCAATCATGCTCCATTTTGTCTTATTCATACTGAAGTGATTGATGTGAACATTGTTTATTTGGAGTGCTGCCTAAAAAAATGGATTTGTGTTGTAATGAGACTTGGATGTCTCTTTATAGTTCAGATACAAAGCAAGCCTATTCAACCAATAAAAGCATTTCACTCCTCTCACAGATAGCATTTAAATGCATTCCTAGAGTTAAACATTTGTCTAGAGTTTGTTTTGACAACTATGAGACAATTAAAAAAAAAACAAAAAACAAAAACTTAAGACAATACCAAACTTTTATTTCTTTAAAAAAAAAAACAACCCACAAATATGAAAACGGATTGAACAGTTTGATCTTTGGCTGTTCTTACCATGTTAAATCTAAGAAATAAAGGAAGACATAATTGGGTAAATGTTTAAAAGGAATGTGTGTGTGCCCATACTTCTACAAGGAGGGAGGGAGGGAGAGAGAGAGAGAGAGAGAGAACCTCTGAATGGTGTCACTCTGATACTCTCTAAATGTACCACTCTACATATATATGGGTTTTTTGGAGGTAGGCTGGGGTTAGGGGAGTTGCTACAGACACATTCAGAGGTATTCATAGTAAAATGACATCAGTTAAGAATTTTAGTCCTTATAAAAAATGAAACGTCTAACAAGAGGAGTTGATTTGTATACTGCAGTGCTAGCTGCAGTGTACAAATCTACTCCTTTTCATCACTTATAAGGGCTATAATTCTTTACTGATGTCAATTTTACTATAAATACCTCTGAATGTGTCTGTAACAACCCCCCTAACCCCAACCCACCTCGATTCAAAGTGCCCCTGTACATATATAGAGAGTGTCAGATTTACCCTATGCAGAGTATTTTTCTCTTTCTCTCTCTCTGTCCTGCACCTCATGAGGTGCAATAAATTTGTGATTATGGGCGTCAGTCTTCAAAATGCCAATGACCCGCTCCCTTTCCATCTTCTTACTCTGGGAGTGCCTACATACATAATTGTGCGCCCTTCCCAGCTTCTTAAAATTTGCGTTGCTTGCCCTTGGCCCACATACGTGCATTTGTAACTGTTTTAGCACGAGCAACACTTTTAAAATCTACCTCTGTTTGTTTAAATGAAGGATAGTCCACCAATTTCACCACTAGGTGCCACTATTAATGTAGCAGATATCTATTAAAAAAATATTCAAAGGCAGTAAAAAAGTGGTATGTTAAAGTTATTTAAATGCATTGGATTTGAAAAAAGGTGAAAATATTGGGGTAGATTTTATAAATCTGCGCACATGCATACTTTTGTTCGCGCACCAGGCGAGAACAAGAGTACGCGGGATTTCAATAGATATGTGCGTAGCTGCGCGTATCCATTAAAATCCGGAGTTGGCGCGTGCAAGGCTGCCCAGAATCGGCAGCCTGCGCGCGCCGAGCCGTGCAGCCTGCATCCGTTCCCTCCGAGGCCGAAATCGGAGCGGCCTCGGAGGGAACTTTCTTTCAGCCTCCCCCCACCTTCCCCTCCCTTCCTCTACCTCTCCCACCCCCCGGCCCTATCTACACCCCCACTGCCCTTGTTGAACAAGTTACGCCTGCTCGAGGCAGGCGTAACTTTGTGCGTGCCGGGCTGGCTACCGCACGCCATGTTCCGGCCCGGGGGCTGGTCCGAAGGCCGCGGCCACGCCCCTGGAACGTCCCCAGATGACGCGCTGGCCACATCACGCCCCCCGACATGCCCCCGATGATGCGCTGGTCGTGACACGCCCCTCAACATGCACGTCCCGGGGCTTTGCGTGCACCAGAAGCCTATGCAAGATAGGCTCTGTGCGCGCAGGGGGGGTTTGGGGTAGGTTTTTGGGGGTTACGCGAGTAACCCTCTGAAAATCTACTCCATTATTCTTTACAGAAGCTTTTAACTGATGTTATGTTTTATTATGTATTAATTTAATATGTTTGTAGTGTTGTAATCTGCATTGATGAAATGGAAATGTAGAATCTAAATGAAAATACGTAAATAAATAAATAAATAAATAAATAAATAATGCATTTAATATAGACATTATTTTAACACACCTATATACTGGTTTTACTTTTTCAGGGCTCTATATATAATTACTAGCTCTGTCCCTCTTCCATAACCACTTCTTCCATAGACAACAAAAAAACAAATGCCTTTACTTTTCAAGGTTTCCAAAACATGTAGGTTTTATTTTCGAAGCCACATAGTGAGAAATCTCTTTAAAAATCAGGACCCTATGGGCCTTATTCCCAAATGACTTTCCTCATATTGGACCTTGGAAAAAATCTTTATTGAATATGACCCTATACGTTTGTTAAATCTTAAATAATGATTTCATCTTGAAAATGCTATAGCCAAATGTTCTGCAGGATAAATCTCCCACTTAAAGGTGAATTTTACGAGCTCGGCACATGCCAAAACCAGCAGATACATGAATATGTCGGGCCAGGGCATGCCAAGTGGATTTTAGAAGCTGCCCGAGTATGTGCGTATTAGGGATGTGAATCGTTTTTCAACGATTAAAATTATCGTCCGATAATGTTTATATCGTCTTAAATCGTTATAGAACACGATACAATAGAAATTCTAACGATTTATCGTTAAAATCATTAAATCGTGTTAGTGCGCACTAACTCGAGTTAGTGCGCACTAACTCCCCGTTAGTGCGCACTAACTCGATTTAGTGCGCACTAACTGAAAATGATACAAATAAACACTTTCCAGGTCACTGAAGGTCAGTTAGGAATGAATATGTGTTCCTATTGGCTGGCTGCCCTCTTATCTATTGATATTACCAAGGTTACCACTGAGGTGATGGTTGGGGGGATGGGAAATGGAACTGGAAACTAACGAACACCAACAGAAAATGAAACAAAGTGTTCACACTTCCCAGGTCAGTAAAGGTCACTTAGGAATGAATATGTATGTATGTATTCCTATTGGCTGGCTGTGCTCTTATCTATTGATGTTACCAATATGGTTGGGGGGATGTGAAATGGAAACAGTTGGAAGCTTGACAAAAAAAGTAATGTAATGATCAGCACTCACGTGACTAGAACTTGTTTGTTTATTATTTTTGTTAGCAGGCACCTGAAATGCTAGTGCATGTTGAATTTGCCAATCACTGTGCATTTTAGAAAGGTGGTCCTGGATGGAACTGTACACAGTTCAAATATATGTAATTGATTGTTGGTAAGTGTATTTTTTAAGTAGCCACACTGGCACCAGTATGTTTACTTTTCCTCCTACTTAACTCACTAGCTCAGCTTTGTAAGAAGGGCTTCTCTGCTTGTGTGTTGTTTTTGTTTGGTGTGAGGAGAGCAGAAACATCAGATCTTTATTCAATCTACTACAGTCATCTCTTACAGTGCCCTATCCCTATTAATACCAGGAGTGTTGTGATCTTCCTGCACACAGTGCCCTAACCCTGATACCAGTCTGAGACAGCTCCCTCCCTGCATTACTAGTGAGAGGCTGGCTTCACAGACAGGGGGGAGCTGCCTGACCCACACCCCTGACTTCCCCCATGTCCCAGCTAGTGAATGGTGTGTGGGTGAGGGGGGGGGGGGAGGATGGTGAAGTCTGAGACAGCTCCCTCCCTGCATTACTAGTGAGAGGCTGGCTTCACAGACAGGGGGGAGCTGCCTGACCCTCACTCCTGACTTCCCCCATGTCCCAGCTAGTGAATGGTGTGTGGGTGAGGGGGGGGGGGGAGGATGGTGAAGTCTGAGACAGCTCCCTCCCTGCATTACTAGTGAGAGGCTGGCTTCACAGACAGGGGGGAGCTGCCTGACCCTCACTCCTGACTTCCCCCATGTCCCAGCTAGTGAATGGTGTGTGGGTGAGGGGGGGGGGGGGAGGATGGTGAAGTCTGAGACAGCTCCCTCCCTGCATTACTAGTGAGAGGCTGGCTTCACAGACAGGGGGGAGCTGCCTGACCCTCACTCCTGACTTCCCCCATGTCCCAGCTAGTGAATGGTGTGTGGGTGAGGGGGGGGGGGGGAGGATGGTGAAGTCTGAGACAGCTCCCTCCCTGCATTACTAGTGAGAGGCTGGCTTCACAGACTAGGGGGGAGCTGCCTGACCCTCACTCCTGACTTCCCCCATGTCCCAGCTAGTGAATGGTGTGTGGGTGAGGGGGGGGGGGGAGGATGGTGAAGTCTGAGACAGCTCCCTCCCTGCATTACTAGTGAGAGGCTGGCTTCACAGACAGGGGGGAGCTGCCTGACCCTCACTCCTGACTTCCCCCATGTCCCAGCTAGTGAATGGTGTGTGGGTGAGGGGGGGGGGGGAGGATGGTGAAGTCTGAGACAGCTCCCTCCCTGCATTACTAGTGAGAGGCTGGCTTCACAGACAGGGGGGAGCTGCCTGACCCTCACTCCTGACTTCCCCCATGTCCCAGCTAGTGAATGGTGTGTGGGTGAGGGGGGGGGGGGAGGATGGTGAAGTCTGAGACAGCTCCCTCCCTGCATTACTAGTGAGAGGCTGGCTTCACAGACAGGGGGGAGCTGCCTGACCCTCACTCCTGACTTCCCCCATGTCCCAGCTAGTGAATGGTGTGTGGGTGAGGGGGGGGGGGAGGATGGTGAAGTCTGAGACAGCTCCCTCCCTGCATTACTAGTGAGAGGCTGGCTTCACAGACAGGGGGGAGCTGCCTGACCCTCACTCCTGACTTCCCCCATGTCCCAGCTAGTGAATGGTGTGTGGGTGAGGGGGGGGGGGGAGGATGGTGAAGTCTGAGACAGCTCCCTCCCTGCATTACTAGTGAGAGGCTGGCTTCACAGACAGGGGGGAGCTGCCTGACCCTCACTCCTGACTTCCCCCATGTCCCAGCTAGTGAATGGTGTGTGGGTGAGGGGGGGGGGGGGAGGATGGTGAAGTCTGAGACAGCTCCCTCCCTGCATTACTAGTGAGAGGCTGGCTTCACAGACAGGGGGGAGCTGCCTGTCCCTCACTCCGGACTTCCCCCATGTCCCAGCTAGTGAATGGTGTGTGGGTGAGGGGGGGGGGGGGAGGAGGATGGTGAAGTCTGAGACAGCTCCCTCCCTGCATTACTAGTGAGAGGCTGGCTTCACAGACAGGGGGGAGCTGCCTGACCCTCACTCCTGACTTCCCCCATGTCCCAGCTAGTGAATGGTGTGTGGGTGAGGGGGGGGGGGGGAGGATGGTGAAGTCTGAGACAGCTCCCTCCCTGCATTACTAGTGAGAGGCTGGCTTCACAGACAGGGGGGAGCTGCCTGACCCTCACTCCTGACTTCCCCCATGTCCCAGCTAGTGAATGGTGGGTGGGTGAGGGGGGGGGGGGGAAGAGGATGGTGAAGTCTGAGACAGCTCCCTCCCTGCATTACTAGTGAGAGGCTGGCTTCACAGACAGGGGGGAGCTGCCTGACCCTCACTCCTGACTTCCCCCATGTCCCAGCTAGTGAATGGTGTGTGGGTGAGGGGGGGGGGGGGAGGAGGATGGTGAAGTCTGAGACAGCTCCCTCCCTGCATTACTAGGGAGAGGCTGGCTTCGCAGACAGGGGGGAGCTGCCTGACCCTCACTCCTGACTTCCCCCATGTCCCAGCTAGTGAATGGTGTGTGGGTGAGGGGGGGGGGGAGGATGGTGAAGTCTGAGACAGCTCCCTCCCTGCATTACTAGTGAGAGGCTGGCTTCACAGACAGGGGGGAGCTGCCTGACCCTCACTCCTCCGGGGTATTGTGATCTTCCTGCACACAGTGCCCTATCCCTGATACCAGGGGTGTTGTGATCTTCCTGCATGCAGTGCCCTATCCCTATTAATACCAGGAGTGTTGTGATCTTCCTGCATGCAGTGCCCTATCCCTATTAATACCAGGAGTGTTGTGATCTTCCTGCATGCAGTGCCCTATCCCTGATATCGGGATGTGTGCAAGAAGATCACAACACCCCCGGTATCAGGAATAGGGCACTGTGTGCAGGAAGATCACAACACCCCCAGTATCAGGAATAGGGCACTGTGTGCAGGAAGATCACAACACCCCTGGTATTAGGGATAGGGCACTGTGTGCAGGAAGATCACAACACTCCTGGTATTAATAGGGATAGGGCACTGTGTGCAGGAAGATCACAATACCCCTGGTATCAGGGTTAGGGCACAAGTTCTAGTCACATTGACTGATCACATTACTTGTTTTGTCAAGCTACCAACTGTTTCCATTTCCCATCCCCCATATACTGTCAGTAGGAAACTTGGTAACATGAATAAATAAGAGGGCAGCCAATAGGAATACATATTCATTCCTAAACTGACCTTAACTGACCTGAAAAGTGTCAAATTGTATCATTTTCAGTTAGTGCGCACTAATTCCCAGTTAGTGCGCACTAACTCCCGTTAGTGCGCACTAACTCGAGTTAGTGCGCACTAATCGGAAAAAATGATTTTTAACGATTTTTTAACTAAAAAATCGTGCCTAAGACGATTTTCTTGCCCTGCCACACGATTTCTATCGTTAAGACGATATGGAAAACGATTCACATCCCTAGTGCGTATATCCCACTACACGCACAAATGAAAAATTACAAAAAAGAGGCGAAGCTTGTGCATGGTCTTGGCGGGACATGGGCGTTCCTGAATTTCACCTTGAAATTTGTGCGAAAATACTTATGCACACAGCCACATAACTTTACTTCTGCTATGGATAGCGTGTAAGATGCAAAACAAAAAAGACTAAACACATCAGCAGGGTTTTAAGGGTCTGGGCTAACAGGGGAGAAGGGAGGCTATTAATTTAGGGGGGGGGGGGGGTGGTTTGGAAATCCTAACCCTTACCTCAGCAAATTCGGAACCAACTGGTAAAAATGGTAATGGCATCAGCGAGCGTGTCTTTTAAAATCTCCCCACTTATGCAGTAGAAGTGATATTTGCATGCATAAGCATGTGTCCATTTAAAATTGAGCGCACATGTGCGCATGTTCTGGCTATTTTATAACATGTGCGAATATACATGCGTGTGTTATAAACTGGCCATATCCCTGAGTGCAGGCCAGTGAACATGCGCACATGTGCGGCTGTTTTAAAGTTACCGTCCCTATATACATGGCTCAAATTATGCATGTAACTTTAAATTTAATGGACTATATTCTGAATATAACCAGTTAGGTTGAAAGTTATCTGGGTGTATTAACCTAGGTAACTTGAACCCTACCTGCTATATTCAAAATATAACCAGGTAACTAAAAAAATGACTTTCAAACCATCAAACCTGTTTTCCCCACCACCCCCAGATAAGTAAAATGCATATTGGAGCATAGTGTCCAATCCCTCTCTTCCCCAACCCCCCAAACAGTATTAAAATAAGCTGTGAATCATAGTGGACTGAGGAGTCTTCCTCTCCCACCACCCCAGTGTGGAAAAGGCTACATGGGGAGCCAATCTATCATTTTTGTTGCCCTCCTCTATATCTTTTCTCGTTCTACTGTTTTTTTTTTCAGATGGGACAAACTATCTGCTGCATAGTATTTGCTTGTGTAAGTGAACACTTAAAAAATAATGACAAGTCTGAATTCACTTGTACAACTATATATTTTGGAGGCCTTGGGGAGAGTGGCAATCAACCAAAAGGCCAAAGATGTGTTTAACTAGGGTGGGGATGGAGTTAAGGCCCACTCGTGATTTTTTAAAACTTTGCATTGCTACTTAACTGGCTATATTCTTTGAATATAAACAGTTAAGGTAAAGTTATCTGGGTACATGCACCCAGATAACTTTGAAACCTAACCAGCGATATTCAAACATAGGCCTGGATTCACCATTCTATCGCAGAATGGTGAATCCAGCGAAAATGGGGGGTGGGGGGCGAAGAGGGGGCGGGTCTGCGAAAGCCAGCAGCCTTTGCACCACCACGGTGTTTTCGCTGCCAGCTTTTGCACCCAATAGCACCACCGTGAAAGGTGGTGCTATTGGGCGTGCTACTGGCAACGATAACGGTTTCTAACCTTATCACCACCAGTGAAGACACCACCGAGTCTGTCTCCTCGCCGCCCCGACTCCTCCCCTCGCTGCCCCAACTCCGCCCCCAGCATGCTATCACACGCAAAAAGGGCCTTTTTGCGTGCAATAGAGGCTTATCGCACGCAATAAGCCTTTAAAAATTACCTCCATAGCTGGTTAGGTTTCAAAGTTATCCGAGTAGGTATACACAGATAACGTTATTTGACAATTTTCAGAGGAGCATTTATCTTGCTGAATATCTCTGATATCATCTGGCTAACTTTAGCCATTTAAATTATCCATTTTACATTTTTTGAAAATGGACCTCAGTGTATACAAATGAATTCCTTGAACATTCATTGGGATGTATTGAATACCAAACCTGTATATGGCACCATTCTCAGATTCAATGTATCTTCCATTAACTATACTGAAGTCAACTCTTTTTATGTAATAGTTTTAAACCTATTGTTCCTATGAATGCTATATAAAAAATAATTATATGATTTATTATCAACCTTTTTCTGTAGTCTAAAATAGTTAAAATAATTAATTCAATTTAGAGTAGCATTCACATTGTAAGGAAAGGATATAAAGAGAAAAATGAAAAATAATGTTTTATTGCTAGTTATTGCAGACACTTCATTAAAAAGAACAGATGTTCATGCATAAATTCTATGCTCATGTTGCTCTGTGCCTTAGGCATGTTCTCAAGGTTCATTTTTCTTGTTAGTTTGATTGAGTTTAGTGGATTAGTTTGTTGTATTAGCTCATTTTGCATATATTGTAAATTTGTAATTTAAAAAAGTATTAAAAGCTCATGAATATACTAATGGAAAAATAGTATTTCTGTTCTCTCTCTATTTAGTTATGTTTCCATTAATAGCTACACTCCTGAAAAGGGTCAATCTTTACTTATCATATGTATCGAACATGGGTAACCCTCCTATTTCATCCCTCTTCTGCCCCCCCACCACAGTTTCCATAGTCAAAAGCCAAACCTTATTGGAAACTAAAGGCCACAGCTTTATTCTATCAATATTATTACTATGGAATTACTAGATGTACGTAGTACTGTACAAATAAATAGTCCTTGCTCAATAGAGCTTACAATCTATTCAAGGTAAAGAGGACAAAAACGTAGGGGGTTTCATTTATTATGAAAATAGTTAAAACCAAAAAGAATATGATTCTGAGAATCAGGGGACGAAATTTAAAAGCAGTTGTGAAAAGATGAGTTGAGGCTGTATTTGAATATGGCCAGAGAAGGAGCATACAGCACAGCAAAATGGATAGAATTGAGTCTGGAGTTGACAATGTAGGAGAAGCGCATAGAAAAGAGTGATTTGCCCAATGTGCAGAATTCATGGTGGGGGGTGCAGAAGTTTGTAGGGAGAGATAAGAGAAGAAAGGTAATGATGTGCTGCAGAATGAATCACTTGTCATTGAGCAAGAGAAGCTCGATTTGTATGTAGGATTAGATAAGGCTCATTATATGGGTGTAGTGACTAGGGATGTGAATCGTTTTAGGACGATTAAAATTATCGTCCGATAATTTTAATATCGTCTTAAACCGTTATGGAACACAATACAATACAGATTCTAACGATTTATCGTTATAAATCGTTAGAATCGTGAGCCGGCACACTAAAACCCCCTAAAACCCACCCCCGACCCTTTAAATTAAATCCCCCACCCTCCCGAACCCCCCCCAAATAACTTAAATAACCTGCGGGTCCAGCGGCGGTCCGGAACGGCAGCGGTCCGGAACGGGCTCCTGCTCTGAATCTTGTCGTCTTCAGCCGGCGCCATTTTCCAAAATGGCGCCGAAAAATGGCGGCGGCCATAGACGAAAAAGATTGGACGGCAGGAGGTCCTTCCGGACCCCCGCTGGACTTTTGGCAAGTCTCGTGGGGGTCAGGAGGCCCCCCACAAGCTGGCCAAAAGTTCCTGGAGGTCCAGCGGGGGTCAGGGAGCGATTTCCCGCCGCGAATCGTTTTCGTACGGAAAATGGCGCCGGCAGGAGATCGACTGCAGGAGGTCGTTCAGCGAGGGTTCCGGCGCCTCGCTGAACGACCTCCTGCAGTCGATCTCCTGCCGGCGCCATTTTCCGTACGAAAACGATTCGCGGCGGGAAATCGCTCCCTGACCCCCGCTGGACCTCCAGGAACTTTTGGCCAGCTTGTGGGGGGCCTCCTGACCCCCACGAGACTTGCCAAAAGTCCAGCGGGGGTCCGGAAGGACCTCCTGCCGTCCAATCTTTTTCGTCTATGGCCGCCGCCATTTTCGGCGCCATTTTGGAAAATGGCGCCGGCTGAAGACGACAAGATTCAGAGCAGGAGCCCGTTCCGGACCGCTGCCGTTCCGGACCGCCGCTGGACCCGCAGGTTATTTAAGTTATTTGGGGGGGGGTTCGGGAGGGTGGGGGATTTAATTTAAAGGGTCGGGGGTGGGTTTTTAGGGGGTTTTAATGTGCCGGTTTTTCGATTTTTCGATTTTTAACGATTTTTCACGATATTTTACCCCCCCCAAACGGCAACAATACGATTCCCTCTCCCTCCCAGCCGAAATCGATCGTTAAGACGATCGAGGACACGATTCACATCCCTAGTAGTGACTGGAAGATGACAAGTCACACAGCTGAAATTTGAATTGATTTTAGGGAAGAAAGACAGTTCAGTCACGGATCTGTGAGGAGCAGGGTGCAGTATAAGTGGGAGATAATGGGAATGTTAATAAGGGTATTGTTAGTGTGTTCAGAAAGGAAGGGCCAGATTTTGGTGATGTTATGGAGAAAGAAATGACATGTCTTAGCAGTGTTTCGGAAATATGTAGAGAGAGAGAGAGAGAGCAGGAAATGATAACCCCAATGTAATAATTGGAGGGGGCCAGGAGGATGACAGCATTATACACAGGAATAGAGAAAGAGGAAAGATGGGAAGTGGGTTTGGGGAAAAGATAAGAAGATATGTATTGGCCATATTGAGGTCCATATTCAAAAGTCATTTAGATGGATAACTCAAAAGTTATCATCTTAATAAATGGCAAATGTGGCATATTCAGTCCCTTATTCAGTTATATTATAGCCAGATAAGTAGTTCTCTGGCTATAGTTTATACTGATAAAAAGAGGTGTTCCAGGGATGGGCTGAGATATACAGCTAACTCTGCCAAATATCAGGTATAGCTTTAGGTGAATAACTATATATAACCAATCATATTCACAAGAATATCCAGTTATATTTAAATTTATCCAGCTATCATTAACTGAATAACTTTAATCATGGATATTCAGTAGAATGTTAATCCTACTGAGTATCTAGGATAAGTTATCCAACTAACCTGCTATTGGCTTCATTAAGTTTAAGGTGGTGGTGGGACATCTATGTGGCAAGGTCAAATAAACAAGCTGAGATTTGGTACTGGATTCCTGGTGATATTTCTAGTGTAGAGAGATAGATTTTGAAGTCATCAGCCTAAAGATGATAATGAAAGTCATGGGAGGAGAACGCTGAGGGGAATTAGAATAAATAGAAGTCTTAAGATAGAGTTCTGAGGCACACCAGTTCATAGTGGAATTGCAGTGAAGGTGGATCCACTAGATCATACACTGAACATGAGATGGGAGAGGTAAGAAGAAAACCAGGATAGAACCGAATCCTGAAATCAAAGTGATGACAGAATATCAAGGAGTGCATGGTGATCAACTGTGTCAAAAGCAGCAAACAGATCAAGGCAGATGAGGATTGAGTAAATGCCTTTAGATTTGGCTAGAAACAGGTCACTGAAGACTTTGGTAAACATTGTTTATGTAGAATGTGGAGGCAAAAGTTAGATTGGAGTAGATTGGGAATTTGAAAGAAAACCAAGACAGCAAAGATGAAAGGCATGTTTTGATAGATGGGTGATAGTTATCAAGGTAGTGAGGGAGTTTTGAGGTGATCACAGCATGTTTGAAGGCAGCAGGTACAGTTGCAATGGAAAATGATAGATTGAAGATGTGACAAATTAAGGGGATGAAAGCAGAGGAGATGGAGCTGAGAAGCAGGTTAGGAATGGGATCAGAGGAACAGGTTGTAAGACTGGAAGAGGGAAGATGACTATTTTTCTTCTCTATGATTTCAGAAAAGGAAGAAGGATGACAGGGACATAAGGAAATGATCAGAAATGAAGTCTGTGGGGAGCAGTGGAGCTGGCCTGATAGAGAACTCAAGATAAATGTTGTGAACCTTGTCATGGAAGTAGTCAGCCTTAATCTGGGCACAGGGTAAAGGAGGGGTTGAGATAGAAGCAATTTAAGGAGCCAGTTGAGTGTGACAAAGAGATAATGAGGGTTGGAAGCAAGGAAATTAGTCAGATGGACATAGTAGTTTACTTGCCCGGTACAAAAGCAGACTGAAAGGAGTTCAGCATGAATTTGAGATGTACAAAGATTAACATGGTAACATGATTTCAGTTTGAGAAGCTTTTCAGAGTGAGCACAAGCATGGAGGACATTAATTCTGTAGGTGAGCCAAGGTTGAGGTTTAGTATGCCTTACAGGATAGGAAGGGATGAATTATACATGGAGAATATAGTATTATAAGAAGAAACTGCCTCATCAACAGATACTGACAAGGTAGTATGGATGTGCATTTGTTTAAAACGAAATTGCAAAACACAACAAATAAGGCTAATTTGTTTCATTTAGGGCCACGAAACAAATCGGAGACCCCCCAAATGAAATTAATCTTATCTGTTCATTTCATTTTAAGTTACTGATTCGGGCTTAGGTCTTGGCCCGAAGCCGGGGACTCACCTAGGGCATAGGCTGAGGCCAAAGCTGGGGCCACAGCCTATGGCAGAGCGCAATGTTACACCACGGCCTAGGCCAAGCCGGATTAGGCCTGAAGCCAGGGACTTGCCTAGGGCATAGGTAGAGGCCCAAAGTAGGGGCTGTGGCCTAGGCTTGAGCGTGATTCTGGGGTCTCAGCTGAGACCCCCAAAAATTAAACAACTGAAAAAAAAAAACTTACCTTATACATTAGGTATCTGACGAAAGCCGGGTCCTGATGCTGGGGCATGGGCCCGGACCCAGGCCCAATGCCAAGACCCAAATCCAAGGTTGGGGCTTAAGCCTAGGTTGGGGCCTGAACAGAGACCCGATGTCATGCCCCACCTGGAGATAGACCCAGTCTTGATGCTGTGACCTGTCCCAGAGGCTGGGCCTGACGCCAGGGTCTGGACCCAGGCCCAACACAGCATCTCAACTCGGAGGCCAGGTCCCAATTCCAGGGTCTCAGTCCAGCCTGATCCTGGGGCCTCAGCTTAGGCCAGGGACAGGATCCAGGCCCAATTCTGCAACCCAACCCAGAGGCCAAGTCCAGATTCTGGGGAATTGGCCCGGAACCAGGCTCGATGCTGTGACCCGACCCAGAGGCTGGGTCCCAATGCCGAGGCCTCAGCCCAGACCCAGGCCTGATGCCAGGGTCTCAGCCAGGAGGCTGGGTCCTGATGCCTAGGCCTTGGCCAGGGTAAGTCCCAGGCCTCGGAGCCCAGTCCTGGGATCCGCTTCTTCCTGTTCTTCTTTCTTCGGCACTTGCAAGCCATCTGCTGGGGTCGTGACAGATTTAATTAATTCTGGCGAATTCACCCCAGCAGCGTATCAGGGTATCAGGGTATATTTGTATTTTTATGATTGTATTCTTGTTCATTGCTTAGACCTATTTTTTAGTGTTAAGCAAATTGTAAATGTAAATGGTGCCATCCGCTAGGGGGAATGTGCCAGAGTTAATTAACTCCTGTGCAATCCCAGCAGATGGCGTCATTTGGCTTGCAAGTGCTGAAGAAACAAGAGCAGGAAGAAGATTCTCTGAGGCCAGGGCTTGACCCAGGCCAAGGCCCAGGTGACAGGACCCGGTATCCTGGCCGAGGCCCCTGTTTCGAGCCTGGATCCAGGCCTAGGCACTGGCAACAGGACCCAAAATCTGGGTCATGATGTGGCATTGGGCCTGGGTCCAGACCAAAGCCAGTGGATCCCCACCAGACCAGGTAAGTGGGGGCCATGTTTGGGTGGGTGGGAGGCCCCAGGAAGCCTTGTTTTCATTTTTTGAGGTGTTTTTTTTAATGTTTGATTTTTTAATGTTTGATTTGCTTTTTTTTCTCATGAATTTGTGGATAAAAAACCTCCCAAAAATGAGCTGAAAACGAAAACGAAAACAAATGGTTTTCTCTTGCACATCCCTACAAGGTAGTGAAGAAAATGAGAGGTGAGGAGACAATGATGGAGAGAATGCAAAGCTTAATGGCCTGGAGATTTCTAAATGTGTTGGGATTGGATGAGACTGTGGTGGAAAGTCTTCAGACATAGGAACCCAGGCAGATTTTCTGAGTACCAGCAGTGACAGTGCTGATCTCAAGGGCATGTCCACTATTGATTGGGTTGATAAGATTACAGGCTTGAGTGATAGCACTGAAGGTCTTGATGATAAGTGCAGCCCAGAAGTTCACTTATTTTTATAGGAAGTAAAAAGGCATCAGTCATACATTTTGATGAGGACTAAGAATAACTTTTAGACTAGGGGACTCTACTTTTTTGGAGAATGGAAAAGTTCATTTTGGCCTAGATGACCACATATTCTTAGGAATGTTTACGTTAAAAAATGTCTAATTTTGAGGTCTTGTTTCAGACAGGCCAGATCAATAGTCTTTGGGGCCTGGTTAAGCAAAGTTTATAATCTTGTTTTTCTGTAATGACTGCATTTTCCAAGTTTTAAGACATAGTGGAAACTCCAAAGTCCTTTAGCTTGCCTTTGTCCATGTCAGTGTGGTTTGGAGTAAGATGACTCTTAGCCATAAGAACATAAGGACTTAAGAAATTGCCATGCTGGGTCAGACCAAGGGTCCATCAAGCCCAGCATCCTGTTTTCATTTTCAACAGAGGCCAAACCAGGCCACAAGAACCTGGCAATTAACCAAACACTAAGAAGATCCCATGCTACTGATACAATTAATAGCAGTGGCTATTCCCCTAAGTAAACTTGATTAAAAGCCGTTAATGGACTTCTCCTCCAAGAACTTATCCAAACCTTTTTTGAACCCAGCTACACTAACTGCACTAACCACATCCTCTGGCAACAAATTCCAGAGCTTTATTGTGCGTTGAGTGAAAAATAATTTTCTCCGATTAGTCTTAAATGTGCTACTTTCTAACTTCATGGAATGCCCTCTAGTCCTTCTATTATTTGAAAGTGTAAATAACCGATTCACATCTACTCATTCAAGATGTCTCATGATCTTAAAGACTAGGGATGTGAATTGTTTATCTGATGATTGAAAATATCGTCCGATATTTTCAATAACATCAGATATCAGGGGGTCCCCGATAGCGATAGGAAACCCCACAATTAATTTATTGGTTTTTCTTATCGTTGTGGTGGGGGGGGGGGGGGCGGGAAGAAAGTACACAACCTAAAAACACAACCTGACCCTTTAAAATGAGTTTGTTAGTATCCCCCCACCCTCCAGACCCCCCCCAAAAAAAATGTTTTAAATACCTGGTGGTCCAGCGGGGGTCCCGGGAGCATCCTCCCGTGCTCGGGCCGTCGGCTGCCACTAATCAAAATGGCACCGATGGCCCTTTGCTCTTACCATGTGACAGGGGCTATCGGTGCCATTGGTCGGCCCCTGTCAAATGGTAGGTGCACTGGATGGCCCGTGCCATTTTTAAAGATGGCACTGGCCGTCCATTGTATTTAACTACTCTGACTAATTTTGTATCATCCGCAAATTTGATAACCTCACTTAGGGGTAGATTTTCAAACCGCGCGATTTGGCCTACTTTTGCTGGCGCATCAGGCGCAAGCAAAAGTACGCTGGATTTTAGTAGATACGCGCGTATCCGCTAAAATCTGGGATCAGCGCGCGCAAGGCTATGGATTCTGTATAGCCGGCGCGCGCCGAGCCGCGCAGCCTACCTCCATTCCCTCCGAGGCCGCTCCGAAATCGGAGCAGCCTCGGAGGGAACTTTCTTTTGCCCTCCCCTCACCTTTCCCTCCCTTCCCCTACCTAACCCACCCGCCCAGCCCTGTCTAAACCCCATCCTTACCTTTGTCGGGGGATTTACGCCTCCCTCTGGGAGGCGTAAATCCCCGCATGCCAGCGGTCCGCTAGTGCGCCGGGACGCGACCTGGGGGCGGGTACTGAGGGCACGGCCATGCCCCCGGACCGCCCCGGGCCGTAACCACGCCTCCGGGCCCGCCCCCAAAACGCTGCCGACACGCCCCCAAAACGGCGCAGCGCTCGGCCCCGCCCCGACACGCCCCCCTCCGAAAACCCTGGGACTTACGCGAGTCCCGGGGCTCTGCACGCACCGGTAGGCCTATGTAAAATAGCCTCACCGGCGCGCAGGGCCCTGCTCGCCTAAATCCGCCCGGATTTGGGAGGATTTAGGCGAGCAGGGCTATTAAAATCCGCCCCTTATTGTATTCCTTTCCAGATCATTTATATATATATTGAAAAGCACTGGTCCAAGTACAGATCCCTGAGGCACTCCACTGTTTACCCTTTTCCACTGAGAAAATTGACCATTTAATCCTACTCTCTGTTTCCTGTCTTTTAACCAGTTTTTAATCCATGAAAGGACATCGCCTCCTATCCCATGACTTTTTAGTTTTCTTAGAAGCCTCTCATGAGGGACTTTGTCAAACGCCTTCTGAAAATCCAAATACACTACATCTACTGGTTCACCTTTATCCACATGTTTATTAACCCCTTCAAAAAAAAATGAAGCAGATTTGTTAGGCAAGACTTCCCTTGGGTAAATCCATGTTGACTGTGTTCCATTATTTATTTTATTTATTTAATAATTTTTATATACTGACTTTTCATGCAAGCATATCAAATCGGTTTACAGCAGTTAGCAATTAATCATTTAAAATTATTTGCATTTCCAAAGAAGACAGAAGTAAATACATTATTTCATAATATAATTATGTCTTTCTATATGCTCTACGATTTTGATCTTGAGAATAGTTTCCACTATTTTTCCTGGCACTGAAGTCAGGCTCACTGGTTTATAGTTACCTGGATCACCCCTGGAGCCTTTTTTTAATATTGGGGTTACATTGGCCACCCTGCAGTCTTCAGGTACAATGGATGATTTTAATGATAGGCTTAGTTAAAATTTGTAACCTAACTCAGATTTGTGGTTTATATATATATATCTACAACTAGATTAGCAGAATGTCTCAAGATTTAATTTTGGGCCCAGGTCTTGATAAATATTTTCATAAGTGAGACTGCAAAAGGATTAGTAGAAAATGTTGAATTGTAAAGGTGGACATTCTAGATGCAATAGTAAACATGACACTTGAATGCTTAAAAAGAAAAGTGTATTGGCAACTAAGATTAAAGTTTAATCATGTTTAAATTTAATCCTGATAAATCAGAAACTTTCTCCATAGACACAGAGAGGGTAATTTTATAACAACTCACACATGTTCTGCCTTGCCAAAATACATGAACTGCACTAATTTTCAAGGTGAATATATATGCTTGCTTCAAAAATTATCTCTAAGAATGCACACAAACTAATTCACACAAAATTAATTTACGTACATATGTTTTTAAATCAGAAGTTGGCACATAAATCCCATCTCCACCCCTGGAATACCTATTTTTGATGTGTATAAAAGTATGTGGGAAATTGGGTTATTCACATTTATTTTATGCATGACTTCGAAAATTAACCCCAGAATGGGAATTAAAAAGACAGCTGAGGGCAGATATGAGATCTATAAAATCATGAATAGAGGAATGGGTAAATGCAAATCGGTTGTTGAGTCATTCAAAAAATAAAGACTATGGGAAATTCCATGAAGTTAAGTAGCACATTTAAAATAAATTGGTGAAAATATTATTTCACTCAACACCAATTAAGCACTGATATTCATTGCCAGATGATGTGGTTAAGCATAGCTGTGTTTAAAAAAAGTTTAGACAACTTCCTGAAGGAGATGTCCATAAAAACTATTAGATAGACTTAATGAAAGCTACTTCTCATATCTGGGCAAAAGCAGTATTGAATCTCTCTGCTACTTGGGATTTGCCATATATTTGTGACCTGGATTGGCAACATTGGAAACAGGATATTAGGCTTGATGGATTCTTGATGTGACACAGTATGATAGTTTTTATGGGGGATCATGGGCTGATCATATCTGATGATCTCAATGTTGTCAAATAGCACAGCTAGGCAGTAATAGAAGCCAGAGGAATGCTAGAGTATACAGGCAGATGTGTAACCAGCACAAGCAAAGGAAGTTATGATACCTCAGCAGAAATGATTGGTGAAACATTATCTAGAGCATTGTGTCCAGTTCTGGAGGTCACATCTCCAAAAGAATATAGACCAGCAATGGCCAACTCTGGTCCTTGAGAGCCACAAACAGACCAGGTTTTCAGGAATGAATATGCATGAGATTAATTTGCATATAATTCAGGAAATGCATTCAAATCTATCTTATGCATATTCAATGTGGATATCCTGAAAACTGGCCTGTTTGTGGCTGTTGAGGACCAGAGTTGGCCACCCCTGATATAGACAATCTTGTGTTTAATTGTGAATCAATATCCTCTTTTTTTTTTATTGTAAATTTTCAAAAATATACAATTTAAGAATACTTGAAACCAAAACATTATGGTTAATCAGACAAAACAATTGACAAGAAACAAAAAGACAGAAAACATATTTCATTGTAATCTTCCATTTACAGTAGAGGGAGAACAACCATAGTAAATACTTTAACAGAAAAACATAGTATATGGGGGCAAGATGGTGGCGTGAACCGTGTTGTAGCTAACTGCTCTCTGCTATACTCGAGAATATCTCCTTGAAATGCCATCTAAGAGGAAAGGAAAGGTACGAGTCTACCCCTCCGACTCAAATTTCCCATCCGGGCAGCGTTAAATCACCTCCTACACACTTGGTAAAGCAACAAAACAGGGTGAGAATGCCCCTGCTACAATGGTTGATGAAGGAGCATCAGCGTCGTTGGGGGAAGTTACCTTGAGTCCCCTGGATCCTCGGTGTCCATTGGTTGTGGACACCTGACTTCTCTCTATCAGCCGCGAAACAGAGTGCTGGCACGGCCTCTGCGACTCTGGCGGGAGGGAGGCAGAGAGGAGGAGTGCCCTTGACCCTCTCACTTCTCACAGGATCTTTGGAGGTTCCTGGTGATGTAGAACCGAGGTTGCTGCTGGCTACATCGACCCTGGTGAGGAAGCTAGAGGTATGCGAGAGTGCCATGGCTGCATCCGGGGAAACAGTGCTGGAGGAAACTTCTAAGGAGGGGAAAATGGGTGAGTTTTCTCAGTTTGCCCATTTTCAAATACCCCCTAAACCAACAACAGTTATTCTGGATGCTATATGGGACCTAATAGCTGCTCTGGGCTGTTCTCTGTGGAACTATAATACAAAACTGGACAATCTCAATATTAAACTGGAATCTTTTGAAGGTCAATTAAATGAGATTAAACCTCGAGTGGAAACTGTTGAAACAGCGTTGCAAAAATCTCAGGACTGTAATGTAAAAATGAGTAAGGATTTAACCAGTGTCTTTCATAGGCTTGAGAATTTGGAAAATTACTCAAGGCACTTAAACCTACGGTTTTTGAGTTTTCCTAAAATAGTGGGTGAAACCCCTCTATAACCTTAAAAACATATATTTCCTTGAAATACTCAAATTTGAAGAAGAAAAGACTCCTTGCATTAGCAAGATGTTTTTTCTCCCTGTTTCCACTAAAGATAGAGGGCCATATTTTCAAAAGGTTACACACGCCAGACCTATTTTCAAAAGGTCCGGCAACGCGCGTAAAGCCCCGGGACGCGTGCAAGTCCCAGGACTTTACACATTTGTTCCTGTGCTTGGGGGGGAAGGGCAGGGGAAGTAGGGGATGGGAAGGGAAGGTGAGGTTGGAGGGACAGGGGAAAGCAGTGTGGCTCAGCATGGGCTCAGTGTGCGCAAGGTGCACAATTATGCAACCCCTTGCGTGCGCTGACCCCCAATTGTATAAAATGTGCGTGCCTATGCGTGCATATTATAAAATCGGGCTTATATGTGTGCACGCCGGGAAAATCTGACTCAGTTTCTGATGATTCTATGGCTGAGTTTTATGAGCGAGCAACTCTCCAGGTGTTTATTTCTGAGAAAGAATTAAGTGAAGTCATGAGAAAATACTTCAAGTCCATAACTGTTCCATTTTATGGATCTTCTCTTTCAATATATCCGGATTTCGCTCATGTTATGCAAGA
Organism: Rhinatrema bivittatum; assembly: GCF_901001135.1. Taxonomy (NCBI): domain Eukaryota; kingdom Metazoa; phylum Chordata; class Amphibia; order Gymnophiona; family Rhinatrematidae; genus Rhinatrema; species Rhinatrema bivittatum. The sequence continues at coordinate 46,999,677 of NC_042624.1, read as the reverse complement.
AAGAAGGAGGGATTTTCTTGCATTGAGGGCACAGACAGTCTCCATGGATTTCTCCTTCATATTGAGATATCCATGTAAATGTATTGTTAGATCCCAAAATGAATGTTATGTTTTTTTTCTGCCCTGAGCAGCTTAAATATTTTATCAATTCTAGGAATATTATAACTCTTTCACTGGTAATCTCTAGGTCTAGGGATCCATATGATATAATGTTGCTTTACAATGTTAAGCCTGTTTGTTTTCAGTAATATTTATTTATTTATTCATTCATTCATTCATTTATTTATTTATTTTTTATTTATTGAGTTTTACATACTGTCATTCGGGTTCGCCATCATAACAGTTTACAAGTTCCGATGGATAAAAAAGTGTTAAAGGGTTAGTAGAGGCATTATAATACAGATTTTAATTAGAGAATTAGGGCCTCATTTTCCAAGCAGTTTACTGCGTGCGATAAATTCGCAAATCGTGCTAACAGCTGTTAATGTGAATTTGGTATTCAGGGGCGGAGCATATGTAAAGCAGGAACCAGTTTATCGTGTGTGGCGAAACAGCCGCAGTGTTAGCACGGCTAATAACTACAACCCTTCAATTTGCATTACGGGCTTCCTATAATGCCTATGCCCTAGACAGGTATTTGACTCCCTATGGGAGGGCCACCTACTAACTCGGGGTGGGGATTAGGTATGATTGTCGGGGGTTGGGGGCCACTTTCGCATTCCACATGAGACGTACGGAAAGAACAGTGGTCTCTAGTGAAGATTTGCTGGCCGTCGGAGTGAGGAAACTCACTCCAAGAGGAGATTTGGGCAACGTTCTCTCCACCTAGCTTGATGGACACTCTACCTGGGCAACAACAAGCTAGGTGGAGAGAATGTAGCCCAAATCTCCTCTTGGAGTGAGTTTCCTCACTCCGACGGCCAGCAAATCTTCACTAGAGACCACTGTTCTTTCCGTACGTCTCATGTGGAATGCGAAAGTGGCCCCCAACCCCCGACGCTCATACTAATCCCCACCCCGAGTTAGTAGGTGGCCCTCCCATAGGGAGTCAAATACCTGTCTAGGGCATAGACATTATAGGAAGTCTCAGTCTCTCTCTCTCTCTCTCTCTCTCTCTCTCTCTCTCTCTCTCTCTCTCTCTCTCTCTCTCTCTCTCTCTCTCTCTCTCTCATTGTGATAAAACAACCAATGAATCATCGTGGTGCACGATGTATTTGCGCCTCCAGTTCCGCAAATGGCAAAAACATCGCGTGCGGTGATGTTTCCTCACTGCACGAAAAATCCCTTATTTGCATAGGACACGCCCCTCATGCGTTACTGCTGCGATATTGGAAAATGAGGCCCTTAGTAAGATTAAATATGCAATTTCCATGGATGCAGGAGGTTATATAGAAAAGATTAACTATAACGGTTAACAGGTTGGGAGGATAAGACATATAGAGGTCCAGAGTCATGGTATATATAATATCTTCTTTATATCCACCCCCAGATCACTACAATGTTTCCTGATGGAAAAATGCATATTTTCTGGATAATTAATTTATCAAATTTGGTTTATGTATGATATAGCATTTTTATTTTCTAAATAGTAAGATTTGTCTTGCTTGTATTGTTGAAAATTGATAAAAAGAAAATAAAAAAAAAGAAAAACATAATATACATTTTAAATTTAAGTTTCCAAATCAGCTTGCAAGACAATGACCCTAGAAGGAATTCTGTTTTGTAAAGATCCTACTAGTTTGATAGGTTCAAAAAATATGTATTTTCTTTTACACCCTCCAATTTAACAGAACACTTACATGGAAACTGTAAAAAAAAGAGAGAACCTAAAGCTAAAACTCTGTCTTTTAGGGCTAGATTTTCTAATATCGCACGGCTTTCTGAATTCTGCGATAATGGGGGGCGGGCCTGCGAAAGCCGGCAGCAATTGCACCACCGCGGTGTTATCACTGCCAGCTTTTGCACCCAATAGCGCCACCATGAAAGGTGGCGCTATTGGGCACGCTACTGTCGGCGATAACGGGTCTTACCTTATCGCCGCCATCGAAGTTACCACCGCATCTGCCCCGACTCCTCCTCTTCCGGTCCCGACTCCACCCCTGTCAAGTCCCTTTTCGCATGCGATACCGATAGAAAATGACCCCCTTAGAAAGAAACTTCTCTCTTTGTTTTGTTTCCTTGGCAATGTCAGGGAACACTGCAATTTTCTGACCTAGAAAAAAAAAATAATTTAAGAGCCCATTGTATCAATATTCTTTAATGCATACCAAATCATATATTATTCCTATTAGTACATAATTCAGAATAACACATTGATTAATATAATATATGATAAATAGCTCCATGCACAATATATATATTAAGTACATTCCAATTTGTGACAATTATATTGTATGCATAATCATATCTATAGTATATTTACTTTTAAACAAAGCAAAATAAGGGCAATTTTCAGAAGCCCGCTTAGATGTAAGTTCAAGGGATCTTTTGTACATGTGCACCTTGTAGCTAATGTCAGATTGAAACTGCAAGGTCCATATTTAGTCACTTGTCTAGAACATAAGGCTTGCCATACTGGGTCAAACCAAGGATCCATCAAGCCCAGTATCCTGTTTCCAAAAGTGGCTAAGCCAGATTACAAGCACCTGGCAGGATCCCAAGGGGTAGATAAATTCCAAGCTGCTTATCCCAAGAATAAGCTGTAGATTTCTGCAACTCTCCCTTAATAATTGTTAATGGACTTTTCCTCTGGAAACTTGTCCAAACCTTTTTTAAATGCAGCTACACTAATAGCTTTCACCACATCCTCTGGCAACGATAGCAAAGTTAGCTGGATAAACTTATCTGGCTAAATTTGAAGGTATATTCAACAGTGCAACTGCACTATTGAATATAGCTGGCTATCTTAAAGATAGCCAGATAACTTTATCCAACAAACTTTAGGACAGTTCTATGGGGCGACCAAATTAGTGACTGATTCACAAAAGCTTTTCTTCCATTCTATGTTTAAGGGAAAAAAGCTTAAGGGTAGATTTTAAAAGACTCGCGGATTTTATAACATGAGCGTTCTAACGCACACATGTTATAAAATCCGATGACAGTGCCACACATGCACTCCCAATTTTATTTGTGTGCGCATTTGCGCACAGGTGGTACATAAGGGGGGGATTTTCTTAAAAAGCACGCAGCAACGCAATCAGGACATACTCCCAGTCCAAACCTTTATTGGAGCAGACTGGGACAGAACTTCCCTAACCCCCTACTTAACTTTCCTCCCTTTTCCCCTCTCCTGCCCGACCCTTAAGTCTTACCTATCTTACCTCATTTTTTTGTTAAAGACCTTACCTGCTCCTTCAGAGCAGTAGTAAGTTCTGCACGCCGGCAGCTGCTAGCGCGTACTTTCCCAGAACAGCGCAAAATGGTGCTGTCCCGGCCAGCCCCCGGTCTGCCCAGACCTCGCCCCCAGCCTACCCCTTTTCTAACCCCAGCTCTTCTGTGCGTACCAGCAGATTCACGCGTGGCCAGGCCATTTAGAAAATTCTCGTCGCGCACTCAGTCCGGCCACGTGCGTATCTTCCCAAATTTGCGCACGCCAGGGATTTAAATTCTCCCATTGGTGAATAAGTGGATAGTTCTTGGAGGAGAAGACCATTAACTGCTATTACTCAAGCTGACTTAGGGAATAGCCACTGCTATTACTGGCATCAGTAGCATGGGATTCACTGAGTGTTTGGGTACTTGTAGCCTGGATTGGCCACTGTTGGAAACAGGATGCTGGGCTTGATGGATCCTTGATCTGATCCAGTATGGCAATTCCTTATGTTCTTATGTAATCAGGCTCTTAGCCGGATAGGTTATCCATCTAATTTTGAATCTCCAAGTTAGCCAAATAACTTATCTGGCTAACATAACTCCTCCAAGAATTTCCCATGGAATGTCCTTGTTATCTATTAAATTTTAACTGGATAAGTTATCTAGCAAAAATGTAGCCAGTTAAGTGCCAAAATATTAATTTAGACAGATTGCTTCTGCGTTATCCAGCTAAATGCCTGTGAATATGGACCTCCTGCAGTTTCTCTGAAAATTATCTACAAGGTATTTATTGAAAAACAAAATATAAATAAACCCATATATCTTGCACATGCTATGCAGGCTGATAATATGTTGGAAAACATACACATATATTTGAAAATTAAATGTACAAGTATATTTTCCTACTTTACCTATTGTCACATCCTGGAACTTCAGCTGCTAAAGGTAGCCACATTGTAAAACCCCATGGATATACTTAGAATACAAATACAGAATTAGGCACCTAGATCCCTTGGAAAATTATGCTCAGCATGGATACATAATATTGCTGTATTTTAACGTCCATTTATCTTAGGCTGACTTGGCATTTTTATTCAATGTTACAATGTTAGGATAGATAGTAATGTCAATGCAGTATAAAATAAAAAGAAAATAGATTATCTGTAATAGTAAATCTTTTTGTATATTAATTGTACATTTGAAATAAGTGACAAACTCTAGTGCAGTACTTACTGCAAATTTCTAAAGCTTATCAGCAAGTATCAAAAGATTATGTTGGGTATGACCAATATTAGGGCTGTGCAGCAGGGACAGATTTGTCCCATTCGGGATTCGGATTTGTAGGGGCCCAAATCCGTTGCATCTTAGGGATGTGCATCCGTTTTCCACGTACTTGAAATCCACAACTTATTTTTTGCTATCTGTTAAATATTTGGGAAGGCGAAACGCATCGTGACTCCCCACTTATTTAACAGATTTCTGTTTAATTCGGCCGAAATAAACATTTAAACCCCCCCACCCTCCTGACCCACCCAAGACTCACCAAAACTCCCTGGTGGTCCAGCGGTGGGATCTGGGAACTCACTCAGACCCTCGGTGCTAGTTTCATCATGACGCCGATAGCCTTTGTCACAGGGGCTACGGTGCCATTGGTCAGCCCCTGTCACATGGCCATCGGCGCCATCTTGTGCTCCTACCATGTGACAGGGGCTGACCAATGGCACCGGTAGCCCCTGTGACATAGTATGGGCAAAAGCTATCGGCGCCATTTTGAGTCCTGGCCTGGCGTCGGACGGCAGGTCGCTCCGTTGGACCCACAGGGACTTTTGGCCAGCTTGGGGGGGCCTCCTGACTCCCACAAGACTTGCCAAAAGTCCAGCGGGGGTCCGGGAGCGACGTCCTTTCACGCCGCCGCCCGATCCCAATACTCAAAATGGCGCCGATCGCCGCCATTTTGAGACTCAAAATCGCTGTCCCGCCAATACTCAAAATGGCGGCGATCGGCGCCATTTTGAGTATTGGGATCGGGCGGCCGGCGTGAAAGGAGGTCGCTCCCGGACCCCCGCTGGACTTTTGGCAAGTCTTGTGGGGGTCAGGAGGCCCCCCCAAGCTGGCCAAAAGTCCCTGTGGGTCCAACGGAGTGACCTGCCATCCGACACCAGGCCAGGACTCAAAATGGCGCCGATAGCTTTTGCCCATACTATGTCACAGGGGCTACCGGTGCCATTGGTCAGCCCCTGTCACATGGTGGGAGCACAAGATGGCACCGATGGCCATGTGACAGGGGCTGACCAATGGCACCGTAGCCCCTGTGACAAAGGTTATCGGCGCCATTATGAAACTAGCACCGAGGGTCTGAGTGAGTTTCCGGACCCCACCGTTGGACCACCAGGGAGTTTTGGTAAGACTTGGGGGGGTCAGGAGGGTGGGGGGTTGTAGTTAATTTAGTAGTAACGTATTTATAGATCGACAACTTATTGAATTCTCCATACTTCCGCATGAAACGGAATTGACCCCCCACAAATACGGATCGCGTACGCAACGAAAACTTTTTGCCTGCACACCTCTATTGCATCTGTTCTCGGGGGCCCCCGATCCATTCATATGTCAAAAATACATTCGTTCCCCCGAAAAAACTCCATCCCAACCCTTTAAAGTTATTGATCTACAACCCCCCCACCCTCCTGACCTCCCCAAGACTTGCCAAAAGTCCCTGGTGGTCCAGCAGGGGTCCTGGAGTGATCTCCTGCATGCAGGTCATTGGCTGCCAGTATTCAAAATGGCGCCGATAGCCTTTTGCCCTTACTATGTCACAGGGGCTATCGGTGCCATTTTGAATACCGGCAGCCGACAGCCTGAGTGCAGGAGATCGCTCCAGGAACCTGTTATCTTTTCTGTTATCTTTCATGCTAGGAGTTAACAGAGTTGCTCCCCCAGAGGGGAGGGGCTAGCAATGTACTCAGCTCTTGAAGTGTGAAAGATGAGCATACTAGTGTGAATTGGTGAATCCTTGGGCCGATGGCAGATGACAGCGCCCTCAAGAGGATATCATGAGAGGGACCACCGACTAGGCTGGAGTATGGAGACAGACACAGATAGTACTTTATTAGACAGGTAGTAGAACCACCAGAGGTGGCAGTAGTGAGCTAATATGCCCAGCAGGGCTGAAGTCCCTCAGACCCTGGAACTGCTATCTCTGGATTTGCTGAGCTGTAGAGAGAGACTCATAGATAGTGAGTAGACAGGGTATGCTGGATACATAACCTGAAGTAGATGACACACTCACATAGATTAATAAGAAGGCTCAGTAGCTGGAGAGAGTTAGGCCCTCGAGGAACGAGTACCTGGTTCCAGGGACAGCTCTGAGAGAGTGATGGTAACTCACAGTTCTCCATCTCTGTAATGGTTTCTAGGCAATAGATAATAGTTTGTATATTCAGGAACAGGAGCCTCTAGGCGAGTACTGGTTCCTATATGCAATCTGTAATAATAACTCACGATCTCTGTACCTGCAATAGCTTCTTAGACAGAAGAGAATCTTCGGAGTTCTAGGAACATGGACCCTCGAGGAGCGAGTACCGGTTCCTATATGCAACTGGAATAGAAACTCACAATGTTCATGTCTGCGATCGCTTCCAGGCAATAGGGAGTCTTCTGAGCGTTCAGGGACATAGGCCCTTGAGGAGTGAGTACCGGATCCCGTCTTAGCAATCTGAAATCAAGAAGAGAGATCGAGGTGCCCAAGGAGCAGGTACCCCAAGTAAGTCTGAGGAGGCAGAGTAGCATGGACAAATCCTTGCTAACTCGATTCATAATCATAAGCAAAGACCTTTTATGTTGGAAGCGGATGACGTCACTACAGGGGGATGCCCCCGAGGTTCGTGCCCTTGCTGGTACAAACTTCAGAGCTCACGCGCGTGCCCTATATCATTAGGAACATGGTGGATCCGCAGCGTCAGGCCGGTCCGGGGACGCTAGAAAGAAATGGCATGGAGACGTCGTGGCAGCAAGCCATCCATCAGACCCAGAGGGAGTCGCCAAAGAGGTAGAGAGGGTGGGGCGAGGGCGAAAAGCAGGCATGAATGCAACAGAACCCCGCTGGACCACCAGGTACTTTTGGCAAGTCTTGGGGGGTCAGGAGGGTGGGGGGCCTATTCTTTGGTGATCCGTTGTATTTGTGGGGGTTCACCATATGTTTCTGAACCCCCATGAATACAACGAATATGGCATATATGTTGTGGATTCACAATACGACGAAAACGAATGCACACCCCTAATGACCATATGTATATACTATCCAATTTCAATCACATGCAAAGTGTTGTATGATCACTGTTTTACCTGAGATATATAACAAAAGACCTAGAAGAGCTGAATATTATTGATATGCGTATTATTTTATTTTAACTTTATTAATAAAGGTGAACTATGTGCCCAATTCCAGATACACATTTCTAAAGAATAATCATCTCCTACCAACTGTATCAATTAATTTAAAAGGAATACATGCATTATTTTAAAGATATTATATGCCCTTAAAAACTAGGGGTGTGCATTCGGATTGACCGCATTAGTAAAACGCAACTCATATTTTTTTTTTACTTAAAAAATTGATTCGACATAAACGATCGGATTTCCCACATATCGAACATAGATATGTTCGATATGTGGGAAATCGCGATTGTTGAGCCAAAATAAAAATATAAACCCCCTCACCCTCCTTCATCCCCCCCCCCCGACTTACCACAACTCCCTGGTGATGGAGCGAGGAGTGAGGACGCCATTTCTGCAATCCTTGGCGAGAAGCATGTGACGTCAGCGGCACGTCGAGTGACGCCGGCGGCACGTGATTCCCGGCTCGTTCGCGCCGGACGGGTCGTTCGGCCCAAAAAGAACTTGTGGCCAGCTTGGGGGGGCCTCCTGACCCCCCCAAGCTGGCCAAAAGTTATTTTTGGGCCGAACGAGCCGTCCGGCGCGAACGAGCCGGGAATCACGTGGCGCCGCGTCACTCAGACGCGACGTCACGTGATTCCCGGCAAGTTCGCGCCGGACGGCTCGTTCGGCGCGAACAAGCCGGGAATCACATGACGCCGACGTCACGTGATTCCCGGCAAGTTCGCGCCGGACGGCTCGTTCGGCCCAAAAAGAACTTTTGGCCAGCTTGAGGGGGTCAGGAGGCCCCCCCAAGCTGGCCAAAAGTTCTTTTTGGGCCGAACGAGCCGTCCGGCGCGAACTTGCCGGGAATCACGTGACGTCGCGTCTGAGTGACGCGGCGCCACGTGATTCCCGGCTCGTTCGCGCCGGACGGCTCGTTCGGCCCAAAAAGAACTTTTGGCCAGCTTGGGGAGGTCAGGAGGCCCCCCCAAGCTGGCCAAAAGTTCTTTTTGGGCCGAACGAGCCGTCCGGCGCGAACGAGCCGGGAATCACGTGACGCCACGTCACTCGACGTGCCACCGACGTCACATGCTTCTCGCCAAGGATTGCAGAAATGACGTCCTCACTCCTCGCTCGATCACCAGGGAGTTGTGGTAAGTCTGGGGGGGGGATTAAGGAGGGTGAGGGGGTTTAATTTTTTTTTTTGCACATATGTACATATACCCAACTCATTGGCCGCAAGTGGGACCCCCTTTCGGACATAAAAAATATGAACATAAAATTTTGCTCTGCACATCCCTAATAAAAACTAAATTATTGTATTTTGTTTTCTTATACAAGATAGACTTTTGTGTATTGGTCTCATATCAATTGTCTTGAAAGTGACTATAGCAGAATGAGTTATCTTTTAAGATATTGTTCTGATAAGATCTACCTTCAACCCCTGAGGTTCAGCAGTCAGTTGAGAGATGCCACTGGCCTTTTACCTCCTAGCCTTCCACCAACTTCAGCCCCAGCAGTAGTAACCGAGCATTCAGTGGGGAAACTACAAGACATCACAAGTTTAGAAGCACTCTATAATAATGGAGGATCAGCATTTTGCAGAGTGCAATAACTGTCAAAAGGCCTTTAAAAGAAGAAAATAAAGTAGTGAACCATTGGTATTCTCCCAAAAGTAATAATACTCATTACTGTTGGGATGAAAGGAGATTGGTGCTGGTCTGGGGACCCTGCCCTCCATTCAAAGCAGCATCAAGAGCAAGAAAGCCACAACATGCTGATGCCCTGGCTCCTTACCCCACTAAGCTGGTAAGCCATCAGCCTCTCCACCCCTATGTCAGAAGAAAGCCACCATGGAACAGATGGGGTCTTATTCCTTATCACTGTCCCAGGGCAAGAGGCAAGCAGCATCAAATATGGTGATATGAACCACAGGGGAAATGATTGCCATGAACAGTCAGCCTTTGCAGATGAATGAGAACATAGAATTTAAGGAGCAGCTTCATGTTGTATCCCCAAATTGCAAAGTTCTATCCAAGAAAATATTTCGTAGGTAGTTGATCCCTACCTGTGTCCATGTGCGCATGGTTCCCAGCGCGCGCACATGGATGCAACAATTTTATAACATGCATGCGTCGCCATGCACATGTTATAAAATTTGATTCCCGTGCACACATGCGCCCTCAATTTTAATATAGGTGTGCACATGTCTAGGTGGGTGGTGTCTCATGTGCACAATGGGGGGGATTTTAAAAAGTAAGGCACAGCGACGCAATTGGGCCTATATCAGATCCATACCAGTCATCTCCAATTAAGGAGTGGACTGGGAGGGAACTTTCCTATCCCCCTTCCTAGCCTTCCTCCCTTTTCCCCTCTCCTCCCTGATCCCTAAACATACCCTATTGTAATTTTGTTTTAGAACTTACTCGCTTCTCTGAGCAGGAGTAAGTTCTGAGCGTCTGCAGCCAGCCGGCGCGTGCTTCCCCAGGACAGTGCCTAATGGCCACTGTCCTGGTTGGGTCCCACAATGCTCCACCCTATCCCTGGGCCCGCCCATTTCAAGAAGCCCAGCACTTTGGTGTGTATCAGGAGATACGTGCGTGGACGGGCTGTTTTTAAAATGTGCTCGCGTGCGCACAGCCCGGCCACGCACGTATCACCCGGTTTTTGCACATAGTGGGATTTGAAAATTTGGGCTTAAGTGCAGTGCCTAAATGCAGGTGCAACTATCCAAGGCAGAGGGCAGTAGCATCCATTTTAAAAGTGATATCTGGATCTGACAACACCCTGGTGTGTCAGATCCAGATATCACCTGGTGTTGATATCTGGATCAGGCAGAGGCAGGATGCAGCTTGTAGCAGGGGCACAGAAGTAGGGTACAGGGGGGATGCACTGCATACCCAAGTGGTGGATATGTTGGAGGCTGCAGTTCAACTTTTGTGTTCAAAGTAAGTAGTCCAGCATAAAGAATGTGCACGCCACTTAATAATAAGTCCCCTCCACCAGAAAAAAAACCAGTTTAATATTTGAGAATACATCTATGAAAAACAAGAACACCAAGTCTCTGTAGAAGCTGCAGCACAGATGAGAAGTGAAACCTGAAAGCAGCAAAAAGGGAGAGTGAGAGAAACAAGGTGTGTCTAATACATCAGTTCAACTCCCTTGTAAATCACAAGTAATACATGCTAAAGAGAGAAAGAGGGAAAACATTTTAACATGATCTTATTTGACATAAAGTATACATTAGTTCAATACCCACAAACATACATAACCTCCCAGTTACACTTTTAGGAGACAATGTTCCCAACAGGATGAGAGTCATACCTCAGCCCACATCTTAGCAGCAATAACGAGGATGATGCAGGCCTGGCAATTAGGAAAGAAACACGTGATTGTTGTGAGTTTTTTGTTACAGACTGTAGTAGTAAAATGATCAACGCAGTGAGTGATGGAGACAGTCAGGACAGCCGATGCTTTGCACACTTGATGAATCTGGCAGCAAAAGAGGCCCAGGGGCTGACAAGCAAGGGAAGTGGTGTCCTGACAGAGATGTGCAGGAAAATAGCTGGGCATTTTTACTAGGGCATGAAGAATGGGCACAACTCCATGAGAAGAAAAAGGTAGTCAGGGCACCTGTGCACCAGTTACACAGAATGTAGGGACCAGGTGGAATTCTACCTGATGATACAAAGGTAAATTAACCTCAGAGGAGTTGGTTAGAAACTGGCAATTTATACATATAAAGCCATCAAGAGTACCATAAATTTTGGAGGAACCTCACAGAGAAAGCTTCATAAATGCTGTATTATTCTGACTGCCATTCGTCAATAAAAGCATTAAGGGCCAGATTTTAAAAGGGTTACGTGCATAAGTTATGCGCGTAACCCTTAAAAAAAAAACCCTGCGCGCGCCAAGCCTATTTTGCATAGGCTCGGCAGCGTGCGCAAGCCCCGGGACACGCGTAAGTCCCGGGGCTTGCAAAAAGGGGTGGTCGGGGGAGTGGCCAGGGGCGTGGTGTCAGCTTGGGGGCATGTCCGGGGGTGTGGGGGCGGTTCGGGGGCGTGGTCGAGTGCCCCGACACAGTGGCCTGTGTTGGGGCCTGCCGCGCCAGCAGACAGCCGGCGTGCGTAAGTTACAACTGCCCGGAGGCAGGCATAAAGGCGGATAAAGGTTAGTGGGGGATTTAGGTAGGACTGGGGGGTGGGTTAGATAGGGGAAGGGAGGGGAAGGTGGGGGGAGGTGGAAGGAAAGTTCCCTCCGAGGCCGCTCCGATTTCAGAGCGGCCTCAGAGGGAATGGGCAGCGCGTGCAGGGTTCGGCACGTGCAAGTTGCACAAATGTGCACCCCCTTGTGCACGCCGACCCCGGATTTTATAAGATATGTGCGGCTACGCACGTATCTTATAAAATCTGGCGTACTTTTGTTTGCGCCTGGTGCGCGAACAAAAGTATGCGCGCGGGCTGTTTTTTAAAATGTACCCTAAGGGTAGCTCTTACTTTTAATCATAGGTCTCCCAGAATTTTTTTTTTTACATTTTATATTGCTCCATGTGAAGCACTTTATATTGCCTTATATGAAGCATGAAAATATATGAGAAATTGTTCAAACTTATTTTTTCAGTTAAAGATGGAAGCCAATAATTTGTCACTAAGATTGAGCAGTTCATGGCAATAAATCAATTTGTCAGACCCAAAAGAAAAACTGCCCAACACAAGCTGTGTTTCAATGCCTTTATCAGAGGCTAAATGGTCAGCAACATTGTCTTGGTTACTGCAAAAATAAAAGATCATTATGGAAAATATACAGTTAGTAATCCTTATTCATAGGGTCAACTAAAGTTCACAAAGAATACTTAAAAAATGTACACGGCACAAATAATTACAGAAAACTGCATGGTGTGGAGTGTCTCATATGATTGCCATTCCAGCCAGGTGCTGGTAAAAATATATCATTCAAAAGTCATCTGATAAATTTCAGCCAATCAATGAAAGTTATATACCCTACCACTTGTCTCAAATTAGTGAGATCCAATCCACATTGTCATTTATACCATCAGGAAAAATGGTGTTCAATTTAAAAATCCAGCACTGTTCCTTCAAACTAATAGGGTCATTCATCAACATGAATGCAAATGTTTAGAAGGGGTGGGAGGAGTTTGGGTGGGATTAATTAAAATGAGGCGCAATATCACAGGGTTTTAACGCCTGAAATATCTACACCTTTTTGTCCTGGCGTTAAGCTATGCAATTTGCCTGAAACGGCCAAAACACAATTTGTGTTAAAACTATGGTACCCTGTTATAGAGTCCATCAAGCTAGGGTGAGAGAACATTGTAGAAATCTCATCTTTGTGAGATTTCCCTCACTCCAAATGATGTCAAAGTTTCACTGAGGTGTACTGTACTGTTTGTATGTCTCACTCTGCATGTAAAACTGGCCCCTAAGCCACCACCAATGCCTCACCTCATGCTATTAGCGGGCCCTCCTATAGAGATATAAATAGTTGACTACTATGACGGTCTTCATAACATTTTGATGCATCTAGGGTAAATAATGATGCTGAATCACCTCCCTAACGGGAAATGGTAAGTGTATCAATAACACATCAATGTAAATCCTGGAAAACATGATGATGTAATATATAGGGGCGGATTTTAAGAGCCCTGCTCGCGTAAATCCGCCCGGATTTACGCGAGCAGGGCTTGCGCGCCGGTGCGCCTATTTTACATAGGCCTGCCGGCGCGCGCAGAACCCTGAGACTCGCGTAAGTCCCGGGGTTTTTCGAGGGGGGCGTGTCGGGGGCGGGACCGAGCAGCGCGCCATTTTCGGGGTGGGACGCGGTGTTTCGGGGGTGGGCCGGGGGCGTGGTTTCGGCCCAGGGCGGTCCGGGGGCGTGGCAGTGCCCTCCGGAACCACCCCCGGGTCGCGTCTAGGCGCGCCAGCAGCCCGCTGGCTCGCGGGGATTTATTTCTCCCTCTGGGAGGCGTAAATCCCCCAACAAAGGTAGGGGGGGGGTTTAGACAGGGCCGGGGGGGTGGGTTAGGTAGAGGAAGGGAGGGGAAGGTGAGGGGAGGGTGTTAGCGAATTCTCTCCGAGGCCGCTCCGATTTCGGAGCGGCCTCGGAAGGAACGGAGGTAGGCTGCGCGGCTCGGCGCGCGCCGGCTACACGAAATCGGTAGCCTTGCACGCGCCGATCCAGGATTTTAGCGGCTACGCGCGTATCTGCTAAAATCCAGCGTACTTTTGTTTGCGCCTGATGCGCCTACAAAAGTACGCGAGGGCGCCTTTTTTGAAAATCTACCCCATAATTTTTAACCAGAGTCATCTGTTCTTTATCACGGTTCAAACAATTTCTGGGTTTTTGCAGATGAGTGTGAATTGATATTTTTATTCTTCCAACATACAAGTTAGAGCAGGGTCATTTGATGATGTAAATTACTTTAGCAGTGTCACATATGGTAAATGTTTTCAAACAAATTTTAAACCGTGTTACTGGATGATCTCATGTTGCACCTGTAATCAATCAACAAAGAACAGAAGTCACATTTTTGGTAGGAAAAATGCCCCCTTTGCAGACTTTCTCCCACATCTTCACTACCCATTCACAAAGGTTCTAGCCCCAGGTATTAATTTAGCAAACATGGGGGGGGGGGGGGGGGCTCTGAAAAGTTTGGATGTATGGCCAGAATTTGCCAGTGCCTTCTAATACTCCAAGCTACATATTCTGAAAAGTTATAATACTGTAACACACAAATGTCACTTGAATTATGAGACTTGTACCAATATTGAAGCAAGGCCAACCAGTCAGAATAGAGGGCTCTAAAACAGGCTGTATGTACTGCAGTCAACAGATATTCTCTCTCAAAAAATCTCTTTTCCAGGGCATTTGCTTATCTTTTATATTCATGTAAAGTTGAACAGATCCTCTGGATCGTAAAAAAAAATTGATTGACCAGCAGACCTGATTTGAAAGCTGTGGGATGGAAACTGTGAAATAATAAAAAAAAATTCTGCCAATGGCCTTGCAATAAATTGTAATAAAGATTCTATCATGCTGTTTCGATAGCAAAATAGCAAAAATGCTAAAACACAATGAAAATTTTAAATGGGAATCCAGACACTGATGGAAAAGGACAAGATCAGAAACCAGTCCATCCCGAATAAAAAATAAATACTTTGTGTAGCCGTCCCACAAAATGATCTGTGAAAAATTACCAGAGATAAATGTGTTCTTTTCCAAATGATGTCCTATCAAAATTGTCTCTGATGGGGCCCCTCAGGACCTCATCATGATACTATGAGTCTGTAAATTGAACATGTCTTAGAATAAAAAGAAATTATTCTCCAAAACTAGCTTTTTTAGGGCAATCAAAAAATTAACTGTTATATGTTGAACATCAGAAAGGACATCAAATATTGTCTTTAATGCCACAGATTGTGATACATTTATATATACTGTAGTCACTCCATAGTGAACAGGATTGTTTGATTAGGTAGAGAAGGTAACTGCTAAAATTTCAACATCTGAGTAGTATCCTGTAAAAAAGAATGCATACAGTTAGTATAAGGATATAAAAAACTATCCAGCAAAATTGCCAATGGCTCCAGAAAAGATCCATTACTGGACACAGTTGGTCTTAATGGGGGATTAATTGTCTTATGAATTTTTGGGATACTGTATAAAACAGGGACTCCAGGGTGTCAAATGCATAAAAATCTCCACTCCCATGATGTTAGGATCGAGTCACCCCTTCAGGTAAAATCAAATCCAAGATGCGCTGCTGCAGCTGGGGGATGGGATCTTCAGAGCATGTACATCATGTAATTGTGCTTCAGTTGTTGTAATATAATCTTGGTGATCCTAGATAAAGTCCCTCCCCCTTTATCTGCTGGCTTGATGATAATCTGAGTGTCATTGACTAAGGACTGCTACACTGTATGCATATTTAAAAGCATTTTCTGATGATGTTCCAAATGTGCCATATATTGTAAAACTAAGGGGGTCATTTATAAAACCGATATATGGCATTTTTGCATGCGTTAAGGCATTTTCACATGCAAAAAACACCTTTCATGCATGTGAAAACACCTTTACACATAGTGTGATGCAAATTAGAAAACAGGGGAGAAGTTTGGGAAACTCTATTGTGTATTTTAACTACACCTTTTTCATTTGTGTAAAGCCATGTGATAAGGCTTTAAGCTCCTGGAGAGCCAGTCTAGCTATCAGGGGAGAGGGAGGGAGAGAGAGAGAGAAGCCATGATATCCTCACCCTAGATATGTATTTATATCTCTGTGGGAGGCCCACCTAGTAACTCGAGGTGAGGTTTAGGTATTAGTGTAGGGGGTTAGGGGCCACTTTGACATTCAAAGTGAGACATACAAACAGAACAGTGCTCTCTGGTGAAGATTTGATGACCTTCGGAGTGAGGAAACTCACACAAAGATGAGATTTGTGCAATGTTCTCTCAACGTAGCTTGATGGACTCTCTACCTGGGTAACATCAAGGTAGGTTGAGAGAACATTGCACAAATCTCATCTTTGTGTGAGTTTCCTCACTCCGAAGGTCATCAAATCTTCACAAGAGAGCACTGATCTGTTAGTATGTCTCACTTTGAATGTCAAAGTGGCCCCTAACCCCATACACTACTACCTAATAGAGATGTGCTTCGTTGTTCTCCCGAAGTAGGAAATTGCCCGAAATTTCCTACTTCGGGTTTTTTTCGGAGGCCCGAAACCCGAAAAGAATTTTCCCCGACTTTCGGGGAAATTTCGGTTTTCGGGTTTGCCTGGGGGAGGGGCACACATTTTTTTTTTTTTTTATTAAAACCCACCCCAAACCACCCCAAACATTTACCTTAACTATAGTTCACCACCCCCCCCCCCCATCCCGATCCCTCCCCAAGACTTACAAAGTAGATCCCTGGTGGTCCAGCGGGGTCCGGGATCCATTTGCCCTCCTCCGTGCCCATGTTTCTGCAGCCGTGCTCTTTAAAATGGTGACGCGCAGCCTCTGAACACCATGTCACAGGGGCTACCGGCGCCATTGGTCAGCCCCTGTCACATGGCCATCGGCGCCATCTTGTGCTCCTGTCATGTGACTGGAGCTGACCAATGGCGCCGAAAGCCTCTGTGACATAATATGGGCAAAGGCTATCGGCGCCATTTTGATTACTGGCAGCCGACAACGAAATGGCTCCCGGACCCCCGCTGGACCCCCAGAGATTATGGGGAAGCCTTGGGGGGGGTCAGGAGCCCCCCTTCTGACCCCCCCAAGGCTTGCCAATAATCTCTGGGGTCCAGCGGGGGTCCGGGAGCCATTTCGTTGTCGGCTGCCAGTAATCAAAATGGTGCCGATAGCCTTTGCCATTATTATGTCACAGAGGCTTTCGGCGCCATTGGTCAGCTCCAGTCACATGACAGGAGCACAAGATGGCGCCGATGGCCATGTGACAGGGGCTGACCAATGGCGCCGGTAGCCCCTGTGACATGGTGTTCAGAGGCTGCGCGTCACCATTTTAAAGAGCACGGCTGCAGAAACATGGGCACGGAGGAGGGCAAATGGATCCCGGGACCCCGCTGGACCACCAGGGATCTACTTTGTAAGTCTTGGGGAGGGATCGGGATGGGGGGGGGTGGTAGTGATAGATATGTAAAAAAAGAATTTTAAATGCTTGGGGTGGATTTTTTTTAAAGATTCCTTTGCCGTTTCGTTTTTTGGCCCGGTTTCGGGTTTCCTCATTTCATTTTTTCGAAAAACGAGACGAGGAAACCCGAAATTTACCACGAAGTATCCGAGTCAAAAAACGACCCGGCAGGAAAAAACGAAGCACATCTCTACTACCTAAACCTCACCTCGAGTTACTAGGTGGGCCTCCCATAGAGATATAAATACCTATCTAGGGTGAGGGCATTACAGCTCTCTCTCTCTCATTGTAGAAGTGCCCTGATAGCTAGGCTAGATCACCAGCAGCTTAAAATAGTCCCCCCAGTGGTTGTAGATAGGAAACACAACAATTCTGGCACTTTTCAAAAAAAGTTAACAAAGTTTACACTAATACCTATGCTAAGATAGCATACTTTGCAATAAACTGCTATTATTTATTTATTCAGATTTTTTATATTCTGCTTTTTGCACTTTCTCAGCACTTCAAAGTGGATTACATTCAGGTACTGTAGATATTTCCCTATCCCCAGATGGCTTACAATCTAATTTTGTACCTGAGACAATGGAGGGTAAAGCAACTTGCCCAAGGTCACATGGAGTGACAGCGGGACTCAAACCCACTGCTCATAGCACACTGCTCTAACCACTAGGCTGCTCCTCCACTCCAAAATGTACCTTGCCAAAAAGATCACCATAAAAAATACAGCTTTACAAGTCAAATCCTTCACCGTACAGGCCCTCTTAGATTCAAAAGGAAGCTTACATAGGGAAGCCAAAACCAGGTTAAGGTATCAGAATGGAAAAGCTTTCTGGTCTGATAGCCAAAGATATTTCACTCACATCAAAAAACACAAAACATCAAGGTGACCTGATAGAGTGGTAGGATGTAGGTTATCTCTCTAACAGAAAAAAGTTGCCACCCACATAAAACACCATTAAACACACTCCTTTTCCTATCACAGGCAATATTTCATGCATTTTGATAAATCCAGGAGTAAGTCTTGAAATGTAGCAATGTGAAGATCAATCAGGCCAGGAGGGAGAAATTTAGAAACAGGATGTATGACTGATGTATTCTCCAATGATGTTATTTGGGTAGAAAAATATTTCTTTATTTGTAATTTTCTAATAAACCACTACAATGAAATTCTACTATCAAAGGCATTGTAGACCACTATGGGATCGAATAACAAACAGTGATTAAGTACTTCTTCCTGAGCTGTGGACAAACTAACCATGGTTGTGGTAGGTGGAATCGAGACCTCATCTGGGGACTTTGCGAATCCATGAATGCCTGTGAAATTTGATCCCTGTGAGTCATGGGATCATGGCATGGCCATTGGTGCTGACATCCCCTACTTAAAACAGGCTTAGGGCAGATGGTTCTCTCAGAATCATCAGAACCATTAGAGTCGTCATCGCCAGAGTCATCTAATGTCACCAGTTAATGTAAAATTGAACCCTGATGACTAAGCCAGTTACTTAACCAATGATATACATTATTATGTACATAGTCATCTTCATCCTCGTAGAATTTGCTTACATTTATTTGTTTGACAGGGTCTTGATATTTATCCGGAAATGTTCTATATTCATTGAATGTAGTCATGAATGCATCTAAAGATAAAGATGTCTTAACAGATTCAGTGATATTGTTAATTTGAGTCATAGTTTCCTGAACATTTTTTTTAGTATATTCAACAATTAGAAACATTAAATCAATAGAACATTCGTTCAACATTGTCATCCATTTCTGAAGAAAAGCATCATCCTCTGAATAATAATGGGGGTTTGTTAAACCATAGATCCCTCAGAATGATCCACTGTTTTAAGTATTCAACTAAAACCAAGAGGTAGTAGCTGGAAAGCTATGAGTGAAAATGCTTGTAATCTGAGCAGTAAAATTCCAGATCAGCAGGCCCTAATGGTAGAGATAGACTTGGATATTATTACTATTACAAAGACATGGTTCAGAAAATCTCATGAATGGGATACAGCCATACCAAGCTATAAACTACTGAGGAAGGACAGAGATGACAGAAAAAGAGGTTAGAGTAGCTTTATGTCAAAAACTATATCAAGCCACTGAACTACAAGATACATGAGGGAAGGAGGAAACGCAGTATGCTGTCCTAAAAAAAGATGATGGAACTTCATGATGTTGTTGTTTACAAATCTCCAGGTCAGAGGAACTGGACAGAAATCTGACTGAAGATTCTGCTGAAGGAAAGGATAGTGAATTATCTAGAGTCCAGTGAGTTACAGGATCCATGGCAACATGTTTTATTAGAGTAAAGTCATGGCAAATTAATCTGATTTTTTTTTGATTGGGTGATTAATAAATTAGATCAAGAAAAGCAGTTAGATTTCAGCAAAGCTTTTGATATGGTCGCATGTAGGAGGCTCATGAAAAAAATGAAAAGCCTGAGTGTGGGTAACAAGGGAGCAGAATGGATTACAAACTGGCTGACTGACAGACGTCAGCAAGTAGTAGTAAATGAAACATACTTTGAAGAGAGCAGAGTGATAAGTGGAGTGCCTCAAGAATATGTTCTGGGACCAGGTTTGCTCAGTATCTTTGTGAGTGATATTGCAGACTTGCAAAGGAGTTAGAAGGAAAAGTCTGCCTTTTTGTGGATGACACTAAGATCTTCAAAACAGAGACATGCTTGAAGAAACAGAGAGAATGAGAAGCAATCTAAGAAAGCTTGAAGAATGGTTTAATGTTTGGCAGCTAGGACTCAATACCAAGAAGTGTAGAGTCATGGATTTGGGGCACAGTAATCCAAAGGAGATGTATGTGATGGGGTCAAAAGACTGGTGTACACAGATCAGGAGATAGAGACCTCAGGGTGCTAGCATCTGACTCTCTGAAAGTAGCAAAGCAATGTCACAAGGCAATGGCTGAAACCAGAGAGATGCTGGACTACATAAAGAGAGATATAACCAGCAGGAAATAGGAGGTGATAATTAGAGAAGTGGTTCGTTTATCACGAATTAGGCAATTTCAATGAAATTGCCTAATTCGTCATGGGTCGGGGGCCCCGAGCCCCGAAACTGATTTTCCCCGAACAATGAGGAAAATTAGTTTTTCGGGTTTGTATGGGGGGAGGGACACATTTTATTTTTTTAAAGAAAAAAACACCTCAAGCATTAAAATTCACTTTAATACAACAACCCCCCCCCCACCACCACCACCATCCCGATCCCTCCCCAAGAATTACTAACATCCATGGTGGTCCAGTGGGGTCCTGTGAGGGATTTCTCCCTCCGTGCTGTCTGACTTTTGGGCCTGCCTCGATCAAAATGGCACTGATAGCCTTTGACCTACTATATCACAGGGGCTACCGGTGCCATTGGTCAGCCCCTGTCACATGGCTATTGATGCCATCTTGTGCTCCTACCATGTGACAGGGGCTGACCAATGGCACCGGTAGCCCCTGTGACATAGTATGGGCAAAGGCTATTGGCCACAACTTTTTTACCCACTCACCACTGTATTCCAGTGTACTTCAATGTATAACCACAAACTTAAACCAATAGTGCCACCGGTCAATCTTAAATGATAACAGAATTGTTTGCCAAGTATATATGTGGGCCCCTCACTCTCAGGGTCTGTACGGTATCACAGACTCCTATTCGGTATGGGGTCACCTTGCTTTAATTTTAAACGACATATTTTTAGGATTTTTCTTATATATTTAAAACTTTTAAAGCTCAGTCAATTTATCAGAGATACAGGAGGAACGCTGATACTCATCTGATCGCAATTTAGTTGGTCTCCCTATTTAAAACTTTTAAAGCTCAGTCAATTTATCAGAGATACAGGAGGAATGCTGATACTCATCTGATCGCAATTTAGTTGGTCTCCCTGATACTCATCTGATCGCAATTTAGTTGGTCTATTGGCACCATTTTGATTACTGGCAGCTGACGGTCCGAGTGCAGGAGGTCGCTCCCAGACCCCCGCTGGACCACCAGGGACTTTTGGCAAGTCTTGGGGAACCCTCCTGATCCCCACAAGACTTGCCAAAAGTCCAGCGGGGGTCCGGGAGCGACCTCCTGCACTTGGACCGTCGGCTGCCAGTAATCAAAATGGCGCCAATAGCCTTTGCCCTTACTATGTCACAGGGGCTACCGGTACCATTGGTCAGCCCCGTCACATGGTAGGAGCACAAGATGGCGCCGATGGCCATGTGACAGGGGCTGACCAATGGCACCGGTAGCCCCTGTGTCATAGTAGGTCAAAGGCTATCGGCACCATTTTGATCGAGGCAGGCCCAAAAGTCAGACAGCACAGAGGGAGAAATCCCTTGCGGGACCCTGCTGGACCACCAGTCTTGGGGAGGGATTGGGATGGTGGGGGGGGGGGGGTTTATTTAATGTATTAAAGTGAATCTTAATGCTTGGGATGGGGTTTTTTTGAGCTTCATTTTCCTGCATTGTTTTTTGGGCCGGTTTCGTTTTTCTCCGTTTAGTTTTTGTTCGTTTTTCCAAAAAGCGAACCGAGGAAAAACAAACTTTACCCCGAAGCGTCCGACTCAAAAAATAACCCGGAAGAAAAAAATTAAGCTCATCTCTAGTGATAATACCTCTGTACAGGTATTTGGTGAGTCCTCACCTGTTTTACTATGTTCAGTTCTGGAGGTCATATCTCAAAAAGGATAAAGAATGGAAGCGGTCCACTTTTTGGGATCCTTTATATTTCTTAAAAACTGCTTCTTTTGCTTTTATTTTATCAGCCACCTCCTTTGTGAACCACACTTTAATGGTTTTCTAGCCACTTTTATCCACCCGGATCAGGCTGGCTTTATACCGGGTCGAATGGCTGCTAATAACATCCGCAAAATGGTGGATATTGTTGCACCTGGAGGTGGACCCTTGTCCTGAGACAGTGAGGAGGGGCTTCCTGGTTGCGCCCAGGAAGCAACTGCCACCAGGAGGTGGAGCACAGGAGGAGACAGAGGCTAGCTGGAGCTTCACCACTGGAAGCACGAGGTCCCCCCGGGTGGAGCCCTTGGGGACCTGGGCCGCTTGGACTTAGGTGGGCCTCGCAGGGTCTCCCGGATAGGAAGTGAAGAGGTGTGTCCACCAGGATCAAGGGTGTGTGGTTGATGTCAGAACTGGAGACTTAGGGAATGAAGGAAGGCCAGAACAGTATCTGTGATGACAAGGCTAGGAGCAGGGCCATGCTCAAGGAGATGTGGTCAGTGATAGCAGAGGTCAAGTTCCAAAGGTCAGTTTGAGAGTAGTCAACCAAAGCAGGAGTCAGGTTCCAGAGATCAGACGTGGTCAAGGGGGCAGGCAAAGGTCAGAATCCAGGCAGCGATCAGCGTAGTCAAGAACAGGCAGAGGTCAGTCCCAGAGAGTCAGTCCAAGAGGTACTACCTGAGGGAATGCAGGAACAGACAGACGCTGGAACAGGAGGACGCTGGAACAAGACTGGAACAAACGATGAGACACTGAGGGAAACTAGTACACACATGGTGTCGACCCAATTGCTAAGGCAAGGGAGTGAAGGCAGGAACTTCCTGATATACTGTGCTCAATCAGGGCATGCCGCAGAGCTAGGACCCGCCCTTGGCCCTATAAGGGACCGGGCGGTCTGCGTGTGCGCGCCTAGAGGCGAGGCTGACACCATGGAGGACACCAAGCCCCGCCATGAGGCCTGGTGCGCTGAGGAAGGCCCGGCGACCGCCATGGGATGCCGAGGCCTCAAGGAGCTAGCTGCGGCCATGGGAGAGGCTGACCCGGGACCTGCAGAAGAGTTGGGAAGGTAAGCAGGCCCATGCGCGGGCCGAGCGCGGACGGGGCGCACAACAGATATCATGTGGTGGGCAAAAAAACCCCAGAATATTCCCTCTTTATTTCTCATGGTTGATGTGGAAAAAGTCTTTGATTTAGTTCACTAGCCATTTCTTCTTCAAACATTGGAGAAGATGATGTTCGGGGAATTTTTTCTGCAGTGGATACGGCAGCTGTATACCAACACTAGAGCCTGAATAAAGGTTAATGAGGGCTATTCTGACATGTTTTCAGTAGGCAGGGGTATGACACATGGTTCCCTTTTTCTCCTCTTCTATTCACCCTTTTTTTTTTTTTTTTTAGAGCCGTTTGCTTCCAGGATTCGAGATAATGAGGGCATTAAGGGTATCACACTTGGGACTTTCTCTTCAAAACTTTATTTGTGTGTGATAGCTTTAGAAAATAACCCCCTTAGTTTCCAAATTGAATTCCTCAATTTCAGATTCACTAAAACCATTGCTCTAAGGAACTTATGTACTATCAGTTCAAGACTTAAAGCTGCTTGGTATTCACCTGCCTTATGCAGAATGAAAACCAAACTCCAATGCCTTGAAAGACACTGGTGTAAACATCCATCACTAGAATCGAAAAATGCCTACTTTATCCACCTAAAAAAATATAAGAAATAACTTGATCATACCAAAAAATGTTTCTATTCAAATAAAATACAATGGCTAATGGCAACCCAATTATTCTGTTCATTATTGTAAAATCCTTAACTTCACCTAAAACTGTGACTTTTAATGATATTTCAAACGTTTATTGTAATATTATTGCTCATTATTTTCAAAATGAAATAACCAAAATATTTTCAGAATTCTCATACCTCCCAGCTACAGTTAACCTGCCGCCCTTAACATGTGCCTGGTCTGTTTTCTCTGAAACAGACTCCACAACTGTATCACGACTACTCACCAAACTGAAAGCTTCAAATTCTCCTTATAACCCATGTCCAGGTCAATTGTTAAAAGATTGCCAAGAAGATATCTCCTCATCTATTGCACAACTAATTAACATATCCCTTAGTACTGGAACTTTCCCAAAAATATTAAAACAAACATCTATTCTTCCAGTCTCAAAGAAAAAAAATACCACAGATTTCACAGATTTTTCTGACTTTCACCCATGAGAATCCTTAACTACTCTAGCAAAAATCATAGAATACATAGTTCTCCATCAGCTTCAGAATACATTGATGACAATAATATTCTCCATTCAAATCAACTCAGCTTTTGTAAGAGACAAAGCACTGAAACTTTACTTCTTTTCATTTTTTATTCTATTATCCAAGGCTTTGATGCCAATATAGACTATATTATAGTTTTTCTTGACCTCTCAGCAGCCTTTGACACTTTAAATCATGATATCCTTCTCACCAACTTACAATGTACAGGTATTAAGGACATAGTTCTTCAATGGTTCACTTCATTCATCTCCAACCACTCCCAGCAGATTAATTTTGGCACATATTCTTCAGACTGGTACACTACAACTTCTGGAGTCCCACAAGGCTCCTCTCTGTCCACCATGTTATTTAACATTTACTAGCTTCCTTTGTGCCATATTCTAATTGGTCTAGGCAATAGGCATAGACTTTAAAATATATGCTGATGATATACAATTTCTCATACTTCATACTTCCTCCTGGTCCCACACTGTCTCCTTAATCACATTGTACTTAGATACCATTAAAACCTGGTTATCACATAACTGTTTAAAATTGAATGCTGCTAAAACAGAAATCATACATTTATCAACTATTCTTCACTCCTCCTGCCATCCAACCCCTTGCCTCAGATGTGACAATCACACGATACTCACTACCGATCAAGCTCACAACTTAGGAGTCACTCTTGACTCCAGTTTGTCTTTGTCCATCAACATCACTAAAGTTGTCAAAACATTTTTCTACAAACTCAAACTTCTCAAAAGATTATAGCCTCTATTATACCCTGCTGACCTCAGAACTGTTTTTCTTTCTGGTCTAGATTACTGCAATTTATTATGGGGCAGATTTTAAATGCCCTATGCATGCTGGGCCTATTTTAAAAAGGCCCAGCGACGTGTGTAAAGCCCTGGAATGCATGTAAGTCCCGGGGCTTGCAAAAAGGGGTGGTCCGGGGGCGGGGCATGGGCGGGGAGGAGGCGGGTCCGGCAGCAGGCACAAAAGGTAAGACAAGTTCAGGGAGGGTTAGAGTAGGGCTGGGGGGGAAAGGTTAGGGGAAGGGGTGGGAAGGTCAGGCTAGGGGGAAGGGAACGGGGGAAGGCAGCGTGACTCGGTGCATGCAAGGTGCACAATTGTGCACCCCCTTGCACGCGCTGACCCTTGATTTTATAATTTGCGCGTGCCTGTGAGCACAAGTTAAAAAATTGGGTGAACATGTGTGTGCTCCGGATAGCATGCGCACATGTACGCCCGCGTGCACCCTTTTAAAATCTACCCCTATATATAGGCCTCCCAGACTCATAGATCCATCTGCTACAATTAATTCAAAATGCCACAGCCTGTCTCCTTACAAACAGCAAAATCAGAGAGCACATTACCCCAGTTCTCCATGATCTTCATTGACTCCCAATCTGACAACATATCCATTACAAAATTCTGACATTGATTTTCAATTTAATCCACAATGTTTCTGCCATCTGGCTTTGCACCTCTTTACGATTATATCAACCCCCTCGCCAATTACCTTCAGCTTATAAAAACCTCCTTCCAATTCCAATAGTGCAAATAGCTAGGCTTGATCTTGTTGTGGATTGTGTTGTATTCGGCAGTCTGCGGGGCAGACTGCCGAATACAACACAATCCACAACCCAACGTGACTCCTTCTAATGCCAGGGAAGACCCCCGAATAGCCATGTGGCAGGCCTCTGTGTTCTGCCTGCCTTTGAATCCACTGCTCCTGCTGACGCCGGCAAAGGCCCTGGAGCGGACAAGCGGCAGGCTGCCCCAACCAGCCTTTCTCCAACACCGCTGCTTCCTCGAGCCCTCCTAAGGCATGCACGTGCCAGATCTCGCTCCTCTTAAAGGGCTCTCAGTGGGAAAAGGTCAACAGTGCCCGATGATGACATCACTAGCATGGGCAAATAAAAGGACACTTCAGCAGCTTCTCCTTACCTCGGCAATAGGTCGACCACCTTGTGTAGAGCAAGTTGCCTAAGTGTTTCCTGGTCTCCGTCCCTGTGTTTCTGGTCTTCATCTTGTCAGGCCTCGTCTTCTCCCCTGAGTTCTTTGTTTTCATCCCATGGTCTATCTTCAATTCCTTATCTTTGCCTGTGTTCAGTCTTCAGTTCTTCAGCATTTTCTGTGTCTTATTTGGCCTGCCTGTGTTGTTTCTCACTTCCCTGCCTGTTTTATGGTCCCGCCTTCCCTCGGACAGATCTCTGATTCTGAATTTGGCCTGCTTGACACCTGACTATGCCTGAACTCTGCCTGCCACTGCCTGACCATGCCTGAATTCCATCTGCCACTGACCATGCCTGAACTCCATCTGCCACTGACCACTGTCTGACTCCCGACCACATCTGAACACTAACTGCCTTGATTACTGCTTGTCCCTGAATACACCTGTACCCAACCTGCCTGGACCCTGGCCTGTCACCCTGCTATCTCCACGGACTTCCATTTCATCAACAGAGGCTTGCACCTAAGACCTGCTGGCCCTGACACCCGAGGGCTCAACATAAGGGCAATATGAGGGCTGGTATAGGTGAAGCTCCAGTTAGGCCTCTGCCACAGCCAGCTTCACCAGCTGACAGTGTGGGACCTGCAGGTCTCCTCCCTGCAGGTTGCACCAATTCCACCTTGGTCCAAAGGTCCACCCCCACAACAGATTGGTAACTGGATAAAAGACAGGAAAGAATGTAGGACTAAATTGTCAGCTTTCCAAATGGAGATAGCTAGTAGAGTGCCACAGAGATCTGTACTATGAATAGTACTATTTAGCATATTCATTAATGATTTAGAGAATGGAGCAGCAAGTGAGTTGGCCACATTTACAGTTGACACAAAATTGTTTTGAATCATTAAAAAAGCAGCTGAATGTGAGGAGCTGCAAAAGGAGCTTGTGAGATTAGAAGACTGAGCATCAAAATGCAGATGCAATTTAATGTGGAAAATTGCAAATTAATGCACATAAGGAAAAAAATCCCAGCTACAAGTACCCAATAAGAACATAAGAACATAAGAAATTGCCATGCTGGATCAGACCAAGGGTCCATCAAGCCCAGTATCCTGTTTCCAACAGAGGCCAAACCAGGCCACAAAAACCTGGCAATTACCCAAACACCAAGAAGATCCCATGCTACTGATGCAATTAATAGCAGTAGCTATTCCCTTAGTAAACTTGATTAATAGCAGTTAAGGGATTTCTCCTCCAAGAAATTATCCAACCCTTTTTAGAACCCAGCTACACTAACTGCACTAACCACATCCTCTAGCAACAAATTCCAGAGCTTAATTGTGCGTTGAGTGAAAAATAATTTTCTCCGATTAGTCTTAAATGTGCTACTTGCTAACTTCATGGAATGCCCCCTAATCCTTCTATTATCCGAAAGTGTAAATAACCGATTCACATCTACTCGTTCAAGACCTCTCATGATCTTAAAGACCTCTATCATATACTCCCTCAGCCATCTCTCTTCCAAGCTGAACAGCCCTAACCTCTTCAGCATTTCCTCATAGGGGAGCTGTTCCACCCCTTTATCATTTTGGTTGCCCTTCCCTGTACCTTCTCCATCGCAACTATATCTTTTTTGAGATGCGGCGACCAGAATTGTACACAGTATTCAAGGTGTAGTCTCACCATGAAGCGATATAGAGGCATTATGACATTTTCTGTTTTATTAACCATTCCCTTCCTAATAATTCCTAACATTCTGTTTGCTTTTTTAACTGCTGCAGCACACTGAGCTGATGATTTTAAAGTATTATCCACTATGATGCCTAGATGTTTTTCCTGGTTGGTAGCTCTTAATATGGAACCTAACATCATGTAACTATAGCAAGGGTTATTTTTCCCTATATGCAATACCTTGCATTTGTCCACATTAAATTTCATCTGCCATTTGGATCCCCAATCTTCCAGTCTTACAAGGTCCTCCTGTAATGTATCACAATCCGCTTGTGATTTAACTACTCTGAATAATTTGTTTTTTTATTTATAGTTTATTAGAGTTTTTCACAAATCATATAAAATGCAAAAAATCAAAGAACAAATTTGTGAGTAACATAATTATTTCAAGTAACATATCAACAATATTTGATATACCACAATTTTATAGTCCACTAAATGGGAGGAACTCCTATGAAAACTTTAAGGAAAATAGTAATTCTAAACAATTACATTAGCAGGATATAAATTTTTTGCAGTTAAACTATCTCATCCTCTCTCTTTATCTACCAAGAAATTTTCCAAATGAGCTGGTTCTTGAAAGATAAATTTATTTCTTTGATGTACTACCACACATTTACAGGGGAACTTAAGGAAAAATGTTGCCCCCAAGGAGACAACTCTAGACTTTAATAAAATAAATTGCTTTCTCCTGAATTGCGTGGTTCGTGACACATCTGGAAATACTTGAACTTTATATCCAAAAAATAGAATTTCCTTATTTTTAAAGTATTTCTGCAGAATATTAGCCTTATCTTTCTCTCTACAGAATGTTACTATTAGTGTTGCTCTTTGTGGAATATCATCAATAGATGATTCTAGGAAAGAAGTTAAATTAGGAGACATTTATTAAATATTATCCATTCCTTCCTCTCCTTCCTGAGCCTTAATTCTAAAATTTAATACATAATATATTTTTGAAATCGATTGATCATCAAAATTTTGTATTGACAAATTTTCAATTAAATATTTTTTTAACAACTCAGAAGCAGAGAGGAGTCTAGTCATAGGAAAATTTAAAAACCTTAGATTTTTTACTCTATGCTCATTCTCCAGGCTCTCCAACTGCCTGTGAATGACCAAGCTATCCTTAATAAAGGAATTATTAGCCATTTGTAAGGTTGCAATCTGCATGGTAGTTGTCCTTCCCAGCTCTTCTAATTGCTTCACATGATTATCATGTTTCTCCATAAAGTTTTTAACTTCAACATTCCCTTTGTTAGTCTGGGCCATAAAACCAGTCATTACATTCTGTAGATCAGTGATTGCCTTCCAAACATCAGCCAAAGTCACATTCTGAGAGTCTAAGGGAACTGGACTTATTATCTATAGTCCAGATTCACCAATAGATCCCAACTTGCCCATATCACCAGTTCCTGTGGGATGTGAGCCTTCTCTATTAGGTATAACTAATTCTTCCATCTCTGGACTTGAATAATTGGGGGCATCAACTACCAGTTGAGGCTGTGATTGTGGCTGCTGGCTAGGGCTATCAGAAGCGCCAGAAGAAAAAGATATGTCTGGAATTGTATTACTGGTAGGGATGTGAATCGTTTTAGGACGATTAAAATTATCGTCCGATAATTTTAATATCGTCTTAAACCGTTATGGAACACAATACAATACAGATTCTAACGATTTATCGTTATAAATCGTTAGAATCGTGAGCCGGCACACTAAAACCCCCTAAAACCCACCCCCGACCCTTTAAATTAAATCCCCCACCCTCCCGAACCCCCCCCAAATAACTTAAATAACCTGTGGGTCCAGCGGCGGTCCGGAACGGCAGCGGTCCGGAACGGGCTCCTGCTCCTGCATCTTGTCGTCTTCGGCCAGCGCCATTTTCCAAAATGGCGCCGAAAAATGGCGGCGGCCATAGACGAAAAAGATTGGACGGCAGGAGGTCCTTCCGGACCCCCGCTGGACTTTTGGCAAGTCTCGTGGGGGTCAGGAGGCCCCCCACAAGCTGGCCAAAAGTTCCTGGAGGTCCAGCGGGGGTCAGGGAGCGATTTCCCCGCCGCGAATCGTTTTCGTACGGAAAATGGCGCCGGCCATACGCGTATGGCCGGCGCCATTTTCCGTACAGAAAATGGCGCCGGCAGGAGATCGACTGCAGGAGGTCGTTCAGCGAGGGTTCCGGCGCCTCGCTGAACGACCTCCTGCAGTCGATCTCCTGCCGGCGCCATTTTCCGTACGAAAACGATTCGCGGCGGGAAATCGCTCCCTGACCCCCGCTGGACCTCCAGGAACTTTTGGCCAGCTTGTGGGGGGCCTCCTGACCCCCACGAGACTTGCCAAAAGTCCAGCGGGGGTCCGGAAGGACCTCCTGCCGTCCAATCTTTTTCGTCTATGGCCGCCGCCATTTTTCGGCGCCATTTTGGAAAATGGCGCCGGCCGAAGACGACAAGATGCAGGAGCAGGAGCCCGTTCCGGACCGCTGCCGTTCCGGACCGCCGCTGGACCCGCAGGTTATTTAAGTTATTTGGGGGGGTTCGGGAGGGTGGGGGATTTAATTTAAAGGGTCGGGGGTGGGTTTTAGGGGGTTTTAATGTGCCGGTTTTTCGATTTTTCGATTTTTTAACGATTTTTCACGATTTTTCACGATATTTTACCCCCCCAAACGGCAACAATACGATTCCCTCCCCCTCCCAGCCGAAATCGATCGTTAAGACGATCAAGGACACGATTCACATCCCTAATTACTGGTAGTCAAAAAGACAAACAGGAATTTTTTGGAAAGGAATAGATAACAAAACAGAATATATCATAATGCTTTTGTCTGGATGCATGGTGTGACTGCAACTGGAGTACTGTGTGCAGTTCTGGGCGCCTCATTTCAAAAAAGAAATAGCAGACCTAGGGTGGCAAATAATAAAGGGGATGGAAAATCTCCCTTATGGAGAAAAGCTAAACAGGTTAGAGTTCTTAAGCATGGAGAAGAGATTACTAAGAGGGGATATGACTGAGATTTATAAAATCAGAATAGAGTGGAATGGGTAAATAAGGAACAGTTATTTACTCTTTCAAATAACACGAGGTCTAGGGCACAATCCATGAAACTAGCAACCTGCAGATTTAAAATAAATGATAGGAAGTATTTTTTCAGTCAGTGCAAAATCAAGCTATGGAATCTGTTGTCAGAGAATGTGGTCAAAACAACTAACTTACCTTTCCCTCTGGGGCTTCAACTTCGGGGCCCGCGGCTCGGGCCATCGCCTCTTGCGCCGGTACGCCGGCAGCGGAACCCACTGCCGGTCGGGCCTACTCTGCCTGCCTCGCGATGGCGTCTCCATGAGGGAGACACCGCCGAACCTCGGAATCCGGCCCCTCCCCTCCTAGGCACACGCACGCAAGGAGACACAATTTAAAGGGCTTTCATCGCCAGACCTCGGGCCACCCACTGGAATGACATCAGACGCCGGCAAGTATTTAAGGCCGGTGTCTGCTTGAGTTAAATGCCTTCCAACGAGGTTCCTGCTGATGGTTAGTTGCAGTATGCTGTCTGACTGGTTCTTCTGTTGGTTCCTGTTCCTGGTTGCACTTCGTTCCAGCTCCGGATCCTCAGCTCCAGTTCCTGGTTTCGCTTCAGTTCCAGTTCCATATCTTCTTCTTCAGTTCCTGGTTTCGCTTCAGTTCCAGTTCCGGATCTTCTTCTTCAATTCCTGGTCCCACTTCAGTTCCAGTTCCGGATCTTCTGCTTTAGTTCCTGGTATTGCATCTCTGGTTCCTGACTCCTGCCTGCTTCCAACTCTCTGTGTCTGCCGCCTGCCTCGACCTTGGTCTGCCTTCTCCATTCCATTCTCTTCGCCTAAGTCCCAGCCACCCGAGTCCTCACGGGCTCCTCCCGGGGGGGACCTCGGGCTTCCAGGGTGAAGACTTCATCTTCTCGCCGGTCACCTAAGTCCCAGCGGCCCGGGTCTTCACGGGTTCCTCCCAGGGGGACTTCGGGCTTTCAGGGTGAAGACTTCTGCTCAACGTCCTGTTGGTCTCCGCCTCCCAGCCTGCTTCTTCACTGCGGAGTGTGTTTCCTTCTCCACCTTTTCACTCCATCAGGCCGGCTCAAGGGTCCACCGCTACGCTCGCAACAGGTTGGACAAGTTCCTGAAGGAAAAGTCCATATTCAGTTATTAGCCAGTTAGATTTGGAAAAGCCAGCACTAATCCCTGGGAGTGGGATACAAGAAATATATCAGCTATTGGGGATCTGCCTGGTACTTGTGACCTAGACAGGCCATTGTTGGAGACAGGATATAGGGCTTGATGGACCTTGACATGACCCAGCATGTTCCTATGACTTTCTTTTTATAAAATAATAGAGAAATTATGCATTTTACTGCATTACAAATATGCATACATACTTTCAGGGCAGAAATATATGGTATTTTATAAACCACACAGAGGTCCATATTCAATAGGACATTTAGAGGATTATCAGGCGAAGGTTAACTGGATAACTTTTCCTGCTAAATATACTTGCTTAAAGTTATCTAGCTAATTGTATCCAGATAACTTAAGAACATAAATGGCTATGTTTGAATATAGTGCTCACCAAAAGAAACAAACAGCTTCTATGTAAACCCACTTGCTAAAAAAGAACAAATTGCAAATATCAGGGATATTATATGTTGCTAAACAAACTCTGGTGTCTGGTATTCCTTGAAGGAGTAACAACTTTTCATTTGGTTAAAACTCCAGCAGGGACAGATACCATTTTTCCTCTAAACATATAGATTTGTGCCCATGACATTGTGTTCAATTTTTATCAATTTTCAACATATTTTTTCTTTTAAATGATGTAAAAAAAAAAAGATATCAATAGTCACTGTCCCAATACTCTCCTTAAAAGCACAACCCAACTCTTATAATCAAACAACTGCTTTTCAACTTATCTTGCCATTGGTAATAATTGGTCTCCAGGAATGTAAATCATGGAAATCCTTTTAAAGAATAAGGCTGCATACCTGTCCAACACTGTCAGTGTTTCAATGCACTGCGTCTGCTTCAGGGACCGGGGAGTTGTATAGTGTGACTGGTTTCTGAATGTCCGACAAGTAAGTATCCTTCTAGCACTGGAAGTGTAAACCTGGTGTAGTTTATGATTTTAATGCAGCTTTCACAGAAGCTGTGCTGATCCTTGCCGGGAACAGGTAGGTGCTGATCCCGCTCCCAGAGATATTTTGGCCTTGGGAAGTGGGGGGAAGGTCAGAGCAAGTGGGGGTGTGGTGGGATGTTCATTTATGTTGCTGGGGGTGGGAGTGGGTGGGAGGGCCTGGCCTCAGTGACAGATTTATCTCTGAGTAAGGGGTTTGTCCGAGGGGGAGGGGGGATTGTGACGGCTCAATCACAGTTTGAAATGTGGGGTGAGGGACGCAAAGCCAGATAGGGTGACTTTAATATTAGTTGGGGGGAGAGAAGAAATAGGGCCATTCTTGTTTTTCTTTCAGCAGAAGTGCTACTTTTCCAGAAATCTTTTGAAGATATCCAGGTAAGTAGCAAGTTATCAGGCCAAACGAGGGCAAATATTTGTGATATTTGGCTAAGTTAGCCAGATAACTCAACTCCTCTCTGGAATTCCCCAGTAACACTTACTTTTTACTGGGGAATTCCAGTGGGTAAGTGGCTGAATATGCTGATTTTGCTATTTTGATGGATAACTTTTGTTTTCCATCTAAATGGTTTTTGAATATAGACCTCACAGTTTATAAAAAAAAAAGTTGAAGAAATCTCCACAGAATAATTTACGTGCACATTTGATGACTTATGTGCACTTTTACAAATTGGGCTCTTATAAGTACATTTTCAAATGGGCTTCATGTTTAAAAATATCATCTATGCATGTAAGTAACCTGCATAAATGTTATTTTGTAAATATCAAAAGTATACACATATTTTCAGTTTCATGTGCATATTTAAATGGTGCAAAAAAAATGGGTGGTCTAAGATCATTTGAGGCTGGGGTCAAGAAGTATGCATGAAAGTTGCTGTTTTACAAGAGATTTATGCATTTACATTAGCCAACTTGCTCATACAAATTAACACTTATAATTGACTAGCACAAGTGAAATTGGACTTTTCTGTTGTCTTGAACTTTTGGGTGGGAGATCTGGGTGAACTGGAAAGAGTTCAAGGTGAAGTGTTAGAGGGTCTGGGTGAACTGGCAGAAGAGTTGGCAAATTGGTCATCTCAAGTACATGTGCAAGAAACCATTTTCAAAATGGTACATGCACATACTTTAAAATATACCTGTCTCCTTGTATAAATCAGGGATCTTATGAGTATATGTTAGATTTTACAAGTGAAAACAAATGTATGTGCATGCGTATATTTATAAAATAGAGAAAGTGCTATTCGGACTGTGCCTGAATATGAACCTCATAAATTGTAACTAAAGAAGGAAAATATGTCAGTTTTATAAGAACTTTCTAATTCAAATTTCAGAAGAATCCTTGACTTATGGGATGCAAATTTGCATTAGATGCAGTCATGCTCATAATTTGTTTACTATATATTTTGCAAAGACTTCAATCCTATTCTTCAGACTTTATAAAAGTGCAGTCCCTTGGCATTACTCTGCATATAATATAAGATCCTCTAAAAATAATCTACAAAGTAAAACAGATTGAAAAGTGTTCTGAAACAGGCAGATGTAGTTGTTATGGGGTCATCTGCTCTCATAGAGAGGGTAGAAATTTATACTCAGCGCACATAATCAGTGAAACCTCTATAACCAACATTGCATATAATAATTTAAGAAATAATTCAGGGAAAATGCCTATATTTCAAGTAGACATTGTAATGTAAGAATAAATACATAGTATCTATCTATAATACTCTATAGATAAAGACTGAAAATGAAGTATGCACATTGAGCATTACAATCAAATGTATTTACAAAATGCCCCTATCAATTGGGTAGTACTTGTATTTTAAAGCTATAATGTATACAATTGTACAGTCAGGCTCTAGAGAGGTGAGAAAAAGTAGTTATGAATGACAAAGTATTAGGAGTAATCTAAATGGATCCATTGGCTCATTATGTAGAATTGATTTTTTCTTATCCATCTACAATAATTTAGGGACATAATTATTGATTATTCTAGCATTTGAATAATTTTATCCTATTTTCTGCTTTTATATTTTTTAGATCTGTATTTTATAAAAGTTGTGAAAGTTAGCATTTGCACATGTAAGTGGATACAAGGAGATCAATGCTAAGATTTTAGAAATTATGCATTGGGAGCTGCACAGTTTATAAATACTGTATATTTCTGCCCTGAATGTATGCACATATTATTAGTATAAACCTACATTTCCAAAGAAAGAAAACACAGGTATGGTAACATTCAAACTGGTGCACATGCACACATTTGCATGCATACATCGGCCTGTGCCCAGGGTCATTGCCATTTTATAACATACGCGCGCATAAGCTTGCATGTTATAAAATAACCTGGCTGCGCGCATGTGTGCCAAATTTTAAGTGGGTACGAGCATGTGCACACAAATCCCACTTCTACCACATCAATCAGAGGATTTTAAAAGGGGTGTGCAGCTATGCTATTCCCAGTTTTACCACTTCTCCCAGTTAGCCCCGAGCCTTAAAACCCTGCTGATCTACCTAGTTTTCTATAATTTATTTTAATTGAATTTTCAAATACAGTAACAAGTAAATCTTGCCTTTTGTAATTACAGAGCATGAATAAAATTATCCATAATTACAAATCTACAATATAATGTTTTTAAAGTAGCATAATAATCTTATACATATTCTGCTACAAAACAAAGGTAAATTTAAGAGAGGCATCATTTCATGAGCATTTAATTCTACATTTAAACAAATTCTATAGAACATAGTGCAAATT
Source organism: Rhinatrema bivittatum (assembly GCF_901001135.1). Classification (NCBI taxonomy): domain Eukaryota; kingdom Metazoa; phylum Chordata; class Amphibia; order Gymnophiona; family Rhinatrematidae; genus Rhinatrema; species Rhinatrema bivittatum. The sequence goes on along the minus strand of NC_042624.1, from coordinate 46,963,765 downwards.
AATACCCCATTATCTACTAAATAGCCGGATTTTAATTCATGAGAAGACTCTTAAGATGGTCCGGGTCTGTAAATAAATACTTTTTCCCTTCATATTTGACAACACATCTACAAGGGTATTTTAGTAGAAAATAACCAACCTTATCAACCACCTCTTTCCTTAAGCTAAGAATTTTTTTCTACGGAGCTGAGTACTCCTAACCATATCTGGGAATATTCAGACTCTCTGTCCGTAAAACTTTTTCAGTCTACTACGAAAGAAAAATTTCATAACATTATCTTTAGCTGTAATAAAGGCAAATTGAATTAATGTTCCTCTATTTTTAACTTCAAAACCCTCTTGGGACTTCTGGAGAAGATCTGAAATATTAATTGAAGTTTCTACAAGAGGTCCTTGTACTACTCCTTCTCCTTCTTTTTCTTCCTGTAATATCTGATTTTGTTCTTGTTCTTTTTTGTTTATTCCAACGTAGAAAGCTCTCACGATTATGGGGCAGGGGTGGTCCAGGGTGGGGTGGGGGCGTGGCCAGAGGCCTCCTAGGGCCACTTGGCCATCACTCGCAACCTACGCCTGCCCAGAGGCAGGCGCAACTTGAAAAATAAAGGTCAGGGGGTTTTAGGTAGGGCTGGGGGGGGCGGGTTAGGTAGGGGAAGGGAGGGGAAGGTGGGGGGGCTGAAAGAAAGTTCCCTCCAAGGCCGCTCTAATTTTGGAGTAGTCTCGGAGGGAACAGAGAAAGCCATCGGGGCTCCCCTAGGGCTCGGCGTGTGCAAGGTGCACAAGTGTGCACCCCCTTTGCTCGCATCAACCCCAGATTTTATAACATGCGCGCGGCTGCGTGCGCATGTTATAAAATCGGGCGTAGATTTTGTGCATGCAGGGTTGCACGCACAAATCTACCCCTGCGCATAGGTAGTAAAATCCAGCCCTTAGGTTTTAAGAATATTCCAGTATTCTGCTGCTTTTGTTATTCGGATTTCTCTAACTTCGGTGTACTTTCTTCCTTAGGGGTCAGATGAAGACTTCCCAAATTTCCCAATTCTGATATTTCAATTGAAGCCTGAGACTCAGACACCGTAGATATTAATTTTTTAATTTCCCTCTGGTCTTCTCCTAATATCTCCAGACTACTTAGAGCTTCTCGAGATTTTCCTGACCCTTCTAACGGGGAAACCCCTTCTTTGCCAGGTGGTGGAGGTGTTACCTGCAGCCCTGGACTTAGCGAGGTGTCTTCGACCATAGTAGGTGGATTCCGCTCCGAATTCCTGTGGGGTACCCAGCCACTCCGTCTCACTCCTCTGCCCCAGCTCTGCGATTGCAATACCAGAGGAAGGCTTTACCTTTGCCTTCCGTTTGGTATGCGGCATGGTAAACCTTTTTAGGAAATATAAAGCAGGAAATAAACACAGGAGTAATGAGAATACGTGGGGAGGCTGTCGTTGCACTTGAACAAAGGATGGTTCCCTTATAGGGGTTTATCGAGATGAGAGAGATGAGAAAAAAAATTTAGCCTACCTGAGGCAAGAATCTGCAGGAACTTATACTTCTGAAATACAGCAAGTTAAGTGGTCCAGGCGAAATCCAGGCGAAGCCATGCAAAGCTACACGCCCCTTAGGCGCATTCGGCTTTGGTGGGGCGCTGGTGTCAGCTGTGTGCCGCAGGTGGGGCAATTTTGTTGTCTCCTTCTGGGTCCTGCCCCTTTATGTCAGCAGGAATCACCGTAGCTGAGTCCCGTCTGGGTTGTTATGTGGCAGGGGACTTCGGCGCACACTGAGTTGCACAAGTATTTACAGAGATATCTCAGATTCACACCCCGAAATGCACATGCCCCTTGCCCTTTTGCAAACTCACGAGAAGTGCGTGCTGAGGAAATATGTGCATATCTCGGCGACTTTTAAAATCTGCTCGGCACGCACAAGTCCAACTTGTTTGCGCATCCCCTAATTAATTTGCATGCCAGGCTTTTAAAATTCACCTCATACTTTCTTTACCCATTTTATAAACATACATGCATATATTTTGCACACAAATTAAATGCAACACTGTTCAGAATAAAATATGGAAGCAGGTAATTTATAAATTATGCACATATTCCATTTCGTGAGGGCTTGGAATCCCTCCATTAGTTCACCCAGTCCATTTCCAGTTTGCTTAGGCCCTCTAGCACTTCACTCTGAACTCCTACCATTTCACCCAGACCTGATAGCCAAAAGTTGCAGACAACAGACCAGTCCAATGTCAATTGCGCAAGTCAGTTACCAGGTGTAAAAATGTACGAATAAGTTCACTAATGAATATAATTTTATATGACTAAGAACATAAGAACATGCCATACTGGGTCAGACCAAGGGTCCATCAAGCCCAGCATCCTGTTTCCAACAGTGGCCAGTCCAGGCCATAAGAACCTGGCAAGTACCCAAAAACTAAGTCTATTCCATGTTACCGTTGCTAGTAATAGTAGTGGCTGTTTTCTAAGTCAACTTAATTAATAGCAGGTAATGGACTTCTCCTCCAAGAACTTATCCAATCCTTTTTTAAACACAGCTATACTAACTGCACTAACCACATCACTTACCACTGTTTTATGTTTTGTTTGTGTTACCATAATGTGCCTATTGTTTGCAAACCGCTTAGCATGGTTGCACTAATATGGGAGATATAAAAGAAAATTTAAATAAATAAAATAAATAAATACATGTATTCCCTTACAGAACAGCAACTATCGTGTGAACTTCTGAACCCTGCCTGGAGTGTCCCTTTTTTTCCCCTAGTAAAATGTATGTATGAGACTGAATATATATACATGTAATTTCAAGGGATATAAAATAGCATATATGTGCATACTTGCTACTTACATATATATATATATGTTATTTTTATGTTTGAAACCCCTTATAACATAAAAACATAAGAATTTGCCATATTGGGTTAGACTGAAGGTCCATCAAGCCCAGCATCCTGTTTCCAGCAGTGGTCAATGCAGGTCACAAGTGCCTGACAGGATACCAAACAGTAAATAGATCCCATGCTACTTTCGCGCATTGAGAAGTAGTGGCTATTTCTTAAAAGGTGACTTTCAAAAGCCCGGCAAGTGCATTAATTAGGGGATGCGCGAATGCGTCAGGCTTGCAAGGCATCAAGCAGATTTAAAAGCCACCTGGATATGCACATATCTCCCACACATGCACGTCTCGAAGGTTTTCAAAAAGGGTCGGGGTTTGGGCATGGTCTGGGTGAGGCGTGGGCGTGAAGCCGAAATGTGCGTGTAAATACTTATGCAATCCAGCATGCGCTGAGACCCCCTGCTGCGTACCTTTATTTCTTCCATAGAGGACGTGTATGTTCTAAAATGAAGAAAACTAGGCAGGATCTGCAGGGTTTTAAGGGTCGGGGCTAACTGGCGGGAGTGAAGGCTATATCTAGGGGCTTTGGGGATACCTGTCTCTTAACTGGTTGAACTGGGAATGAACTGGTAAAACTGGGAATGGCATCGGCATGTGCCTCTTTTAAAATTCCCTGATTTACGCGGTAGCAGTGGTATTTGCACGCCCATGCATGCTCCCACTTAAAATTAGACACATGTGGGAGCGCGGCCAGGCTACTTTATAGCATGCATGCAAGTTATAAAATAGCCGCGTCCCTGGGCACGGGCCAACACACATGAGCAAATGTGCATCCACGCGCTGGTTTGAAAGTTACCATTCCAGTCTACTTAATAGTTTATTAGCTTTGCCTCCAGGAACTTGTCCAAGCTATGCTAACTACCTTAACCACATCCTCTGGTAATGAATTCCAGAACTTAATGGTGCTTTTAGTGAAAAATAATTTTCTCCGATATGTTTTGAATGTACACCTAATTCTTCCTATTTTTATGAAAGAGTAAATGACCAATTTAAATTTACCACCCATTATATTCCATTCATGATTTTATAGATCTCTATCATATTCCCCTTTAGTTGTCTCTTCTCTAAGCTGAACAGTCCTAACCTGTTTAGACTTCTCTCACAAGGGAGCCAATCCATCCCCTTTATCATTTTGGTCACCCTTCTCTGCATCTTTTCCAGTAAAAATGGTCTCCAAAATATTAAATTAACATTATTGTTTTTAAGTATTTTTTTTTCTAGAAAGAAAAATGCTGATACACAAATGAAGGTATGTGATTCTGTGTGTGTGTGGGGGGGGGGGGGAGAAGAATCAAAGTGACCTCCAAGGACCTGTGCAATGGGGGTGCCCAATAGCCCTGTGTTAACCCTTCCCCTGAAACCAGCTGCAGTACTCAGTCAAGGTGCAATTCTCCACATTCCCATCCTCCATTTTGTTGCCTGTAGGCATAAAAGAGTAGTTTTCTTACCTACTAGTGCCTTCTCAGCTGCCATCATGGTATAGGGATCTGCAATAGGTCTGCCACACCAACAAAAGGAAGTCTTGCAACAAGGCCACCACAGACCCCCATCTCACGGCAGCCCAAGGATATAAGGCCTTACAGCAAGAAGAAGAGGCCCAAAAGAGAGGGGGAGGTTGTGGTAGAGTGTGTGTGTAAGGGAATAGGAACCTGAGTCTGAAAGAGACTATGTGGGATTCAAAGCCTGTGTGTGCATGTTTGTATGTGTATACGTGTGAGGAGTTAGAGCTTGATGTGAGAAAGAGCATATGGGAGTGGAAGCCTTTGTGTGGGTGTATGCACGTGTGTGAGGAAGCCTGTGAGAGAGAACATGTGAGACTGAGAGCATGTGTGTGCTTTTATATTTGTGAATGTGTATGTGTGTGTGCATTCTAATATGCTTGTGTGAGGGAGTGAGTGAGAGTAAGTGTGTGTGTGAGGGAGCATGTAAGAGTGAGATTGTGTTTGTGTGGGAGGGAGCAAATGACAATGAGTATGTGTGTGTGTGGGGGGGTGTTCTGTGAGAGAGAGCATGTGTGTGTGTGGGAGGGAACCTGTAAGAAGGCACATGAGAACCTGTGTGTGAATGTGTGAGAGAGAGCATGTGAGATTGAGAGCCTGTGTGTTTGTGTGGGACTGGGGAGCCTGTGTGAAAGAGTATGTGGGACTGAAAAACCTTGTGTATGTTTGAAGGAGAAAAGGAAAAAGACAGAAGAAACAGTAAATAAAGAGACTGAGAAAGGAATTCGGAAAAGACAGACATGAGAATAGTAGAAAAAAAGAGACTGGGACCAGCCAATTAAAAAACGTAGATCAGACAACAAAGGTAAAAAAAAAAATATATATATATATATTTATATACATATATTTTTATATATATATATATATATATATATATATAGTTTTGAAAGATTGGAATATGCCATCTTTGGGAAAGCACATTTCTTATATATTTGTATTTTGTTCTTTCTTTAGTATTTCACTGCTCAGTCTGGTTTCTTGGCTTTGCATTTCAGTTTTGTCTGCATGTTTCTATTTCTAATTTGTAGTCTTTTATTCTGTATTAGGTAAGGGTCAATTTGTATTCTGTAGGGATATGCAGAGGGAAAAGATACGATGCTGTTCGGTATTCATTGCACCGGAACCCAAATCCGTTGCATCCGTTTTTATGGGGGGAAACCCGATTCATCCATTAGTTGCATTCGGTATTCATTTTCCATGAAAGTTGGAAAAACAAACAAAAAACAAACATCCCAACCCTTTAAATTTAATTAACTACAACCCCCCACCCTCCTGAACCCCCCCAAGACTTGCCAAAAGTCCCTGGTGGTCCAGTGGGGGTCCTGGAGCGATCTCCTGCACTTGGGCCATCGGCTGCCAGTATTCAAAATGGTGCCGATAGCCTTTGCCCTTACTATGTCACAGGGCTTACCGGTGCCATTGGTCAGCCCCTGTCACATGGTAGAGCACATTGCTGTGAGAGAGAGCATGTGAGACTGAGAGCATGTGAGACTGAGAGCATGTGTGTGCTGTTATAGAATGGTATGGCAAGATATTCTAGGTGTCTTTTTTTTTTTTGGTAGGGATTTGTATTATTTCACAAAGTGTTTGGCAGTGGAGGGAATTTGTTTTGCTGTTAAGGAGGTGACAATAGAATTTCAATTTTTTTTTCATGTTGTGCTGTAATATGAACTGTCCTAATCCTGCTCTGCACCCGTTGCATATCTTAAGTTCTTACGATTATTATGATTGCTATTTTATTGTAATTATGATGATCTCTGCCTTTCTGTAAAGAGGATTCATAAAAGACTACATAATTTGTTTTATTACATAATTGATTGCTTCTGATGTTTTTGTTAAGTATTCTTTGCTTTTTACATGATATTCTATAAGTGAATTTATAAACTGCAATAAGAATAAAATAAATTGATATAGATTAAAAAGGAATTTTTAATATTGGTAAGTGCTTGAACTAATTGAGTTAAAATATTTTAGGATGCAACTCAGGATGCATGTTGGTTGTTGCAGACTACTGAGAAATCACTTGTAAAGTACGCTCAGGGAGGATAAGTTTAAAACAATTGCTTGCCACACATATGGGCTTGCATCTCATGCGCATATATTTTATATCATGCGCGTGCATTTGCACGCATGATATAAAATATGCATAAATTTAACATAAAGTTGAACATGGACTTTTTCATACATTTTCACATGGCCATGTATTTGCGCAACTTTGCATGTAACTCATGCATATATACGCTTTTGTGCCACACATCCTCTGGTTCCCCTGGCGCAGGTTTATACAGCCAGATCACCAACAACCAGGAAGTGGAACTTAACTGCCAGGGACATCACCCACTGGCAGCCCTGTGGTGGAGCATGAGAAGGACCTGTTCCTCATGCCTGGGGTGTGCCTCAGCAAAGAGGCCTGGTGCCTCCTTTGCCATTTATTCAACAGCAGAGCTTCCTACCCACCTTGTGGCAAGAAGAATGTGGGTAGTGGGTGTGAGGGCAGATTAGGGTGTACAAGGAGGGTCACTAGGGAGAGCCACAATGTGGCCTATAGTAGGGCAAGAGTAACTAGGTATGTGTGAATACTGTAGTAGATAAACATTCCAAGATCCGTATTCAAAAGCATTTAGCAGGCTAATGCAGACGTTAAACCTAGAAAATATCAAAAATACACCTTTACAGCGAACTACTATACTAGACAAAAACAATCAAGAGCTGTGCTCTTTCGCTGACATTAAAATAAACTTTTGATAAATGATGTATTTATGTTTTGTGTTTGTTTTAATAAAGTGAATACCTACACTATAAATGGGAAATTTTGTGAAAATTGTGTGTATGAATTAATTTAACAAATAATGAATGGAGTCAGAGAAAGGTTTCATACGTGGTGTAGGTGCCCAGCACCTCTGTAAGGTGATCTTATAATCATTAACCTTCCTCCTCCTCAAGTGCTTTTAACATTTGTTTTTTAAGAATTTTGTTTGTAATTAGTGTTGTCCCGAAGGACACCTGAAGACTCTTCCGTGGCAGTGTAATGTTTTCAAATGCGTACCCGCAAAAATTAACTAAATAAAACTCTATGAAATGTCAATAAAGGGTATAAAAACAGACTTCCCTGATTCTAGTTGGTGTGTCCATCTTCTTGTAAATTATCCCGACATGTTTCAGACATGAGTGCCTTTCCTCAGGGAGTTTGACATTTACTGGAACCAACTTCACGGAGTCTGTGCCCCTTTGCTCGACGATTCCTCCAGAGCTTTTGCCACAAGGCGATCTTCCTCTGTCGATCACCGGGAAGAATAATCTATCAGGCGGGATGACTCCTTCCGTTGTAAAACCTGATCCGTCCGTTGTAAAACCCAAGTCCAACTGGATACCGCCGGTACCTTTGGATCCCCACATTCACACATTTCAAGCTTTGGTACTTAAGGACTTAACAACCTTTGAATCCAAGCCACAGTGGAGATCACAGAACCTCTCTCCAGCACAGAAGGAGGCCCTAATGAGTTTAAAAAAAGAATCACAGATTATCATATCGGCCTGATATGAAGCTTGTCATGAAGTTCGGTATAGAAAAATGTTAAATAAATAAATAAATCATCAAACCAGCCGACAAAGGGGGAGCAGTGGTGATACAAGACCGGTCCAAGTACATTGAAGATCTCATGGTACATCTAACTGATTCCAAATACTACAGTTAACTTTAGAAGATCCCACTGAGGCTCTCAAGTCTCTAGTTCGTGAAGTGGTTGACAGTGATTTAAGGCTCACCACCAAAGAAAAAACATATCTTGTGGTTCTTCATCCTAGGCGTCCAGTGATTTACTCCATTCCAAAAATACATAAGAACTTAGTTGCTCCGCCGATTAGACCCATAGTATCACAAAACGGGTCGGTTTTGGAACCGGTTGCCAATTTCCTAGACTTATTTTTGCAACAGCATGTGGTACAGTCAGCATCATACATCAAAGATACATCCCACTTTTTACGTAATCTAGAAGCTTTGGATGTCCAGTGGGAATCAGTCATCATGGTGACTATGGACATAAACTCTCTGAACACCAACATACCGCAAGACTCAGCATTGGAGATTGTGGAAAATGTATTGGGTCAACGCAGCAATACTGAAAGGATTAAAACACACACATTGCTAGAGCTGGCAGAAATCGTCTTGCATCACAACTTTTTTTGGTTCGGTCAGAATTGCTATCACCAGATACATGGCATCCCGATGGGGTCGCCCCTCGCCCCTTCGGTGGCAAATCTGTATGTCGCCCAGTTTGAAAAGACTAGGGTGTACACTTCCAATTGGTGGCAATACCTTCTATGCTGGTATCGTTTTATAGACAATATCTTTTTCATCTGGAAAGGCTCAGAAACACAACTACATTCTTTTTTAGAATGGATTAACACTCTGGACGACAATTTGCAATTCACATCCCAAATTTCAAACTGTCAGATCACATTTCTTGATGTTTTGATCAATATAGTCAATGGGGAGCTTCACACCACCATCCATCGCAAACCAACTGATCGTAATAACTTGTTAAGATTCTCAAGCCATCATCCCCAGAGCTTCAAAATGGGGCTACCAGTAAGTCAGTACTTCAGAGCTAAAAGGATTTGTTCTACCGAGAAGGACTTTGAGACACAAGCAGCGATTTTGGCAAGTAGATTTCAACAGCGGGATTATCCACAGAAGGCTATTAATAGAACTTACAAAAGAGCAAAGTTCAGTGAACGAACATCATTACTACAATATAAACCTCACAAGGAGGAAACACGGCTGACATCTGTTTTGAAACAATCGACGGCAGCCAGTACAATAAAAGCAGCCATTCATAGACATTGGCATATACTGTCTATGCATGATATCTTTTTGGAACCACCCACATTTGCCATGTCTCGGGGGAAAAACATCAGAGATCAGATGGTACACGCTCAGATAGACAATCTTGATAGTGACGAACCTATAATGGGTCATCAAACATGTGGCCATTGCACTTGGTGTGCACAAACCATTACAGGAGTTCAATGGGAAGATCCACTTTCAGGATACAAGATCTGGAGAAAGAGCAATACTAACTGCCAGTCCCACAATGTGGTGTATGCAATCATCTGTACATGTCCCAAGTTATATATTGGATGTACTACCAGACCCATTCGGGTAAGACTTGGGGAACACAAATCAAGATTTACCACACTGAAGCTAACCGCACCGATGGTTCAACACCTAGTAGACTCTGGTCACAAAATCTCTGATCTAAAATGGACGATCATTGAGCGAGTCAATCCCTCATCACGTGGTGGGGACATACGCTCGTCTCTCAATTTACGAGAAGCTTTCTGGATATTTACCTTGAAAACTTCTGCACCCCGAGGCATGAATGATGAGCTCAACTTTAATACCCTTCTGTAAACGATTGGTTTAGTCCAGCAATAAAGCCTCTTGTTGTGCCACCAATCGCGCTTCCTTGTCGCTCTACTTCTTTATCAGATCGCATTTCTGCTTCAAAGTTTCAAATAGGGCGTAGGCATTACGCCGCGCTGAATATTGACAGATTAGAGGGCCTCTGTCAGGTCCGTTTATTGTAGTACCAACACACAGAGCGAGTTCTCTTTCAGGTCCGATTGTGACGTCACGAACATCGTTGCAGCTCTGAAGTCTTCCATTGGTGGTTTCAACTCCAGTAGAAACATATATAAGGAGTCATCCCGCCTGATAGATTATTCTTCCCGGCGATCGACAGAGGAAGATCGCCTTGTGGCAAAAGCTCTGGAGGAATCGTCGAGCAAAGGGGCACAGACTCCATGAAGTTGGTTCCAGTAAACATCAAACTCCCTGAGGAAAGGCACTCATGTCTGAAACATGTCAGGATAATTTACAAGAAGATGGACACACCAACTAGAATTGGGGAAGTCTGTTTTTATACCCTTTATTGACATTTCATAGAGTTTTATTTAGTTAATTTTTGCGGGTACGCATTTGAAAACATTACACTGCCACGGAAGAGTCTTCAGGTGTCCTTCGGGACAACACTAATTACAAACAAAATTCTTAAAAAACAAATGTTAAAAGCACTTGAGGAGGAGGAGGAAGGTTAATGATTATAAGATCACCTTACAGAGGTGCTGGGCACCTACACCACGTATGAAACCTTTCTCTGACTCCATTCATTATTTGTTAAATTAATTCATACACACAATTTTCACAAAATTTCCCATTTATAGTGTAGGTATTCACTTTATTAAAACAAACACAAAACATAAATACATCATTTATCAAAAGTTTATTTTAATGCAGACGTTAGCCAGCTAAATTAATATTTGTGCACTTTCTAGCCAGCTAGAATTTAGCTGGCTAACAGGGTCATTCATTGAACCGCGATGTGGCCGGTATCGCGCAGCACAATGCAAATTAGGGGATGGGGAGGAGTGTGATCGGAATTTGAGCAGAATTATGTCCCAGCAGCGCTGCGGGCAATAACATTTCCTACATTATCATCGGCAGCACATCGGGAAATAACGAAAGCTTTTCCGTGGCATTATGGGTGTGAAACTGTGTGACCCAGCTGCAACCATGGTGGGCAAAAATGCCCCACCACGATGCGGCCAGCTGCACAATTTTTCCTACCTACCCCTTTTTTTTTGTGTGGCTCATCATTCTGTGTGTGAAAGCATGGGTGTGTGGATGATAGAGGGAGTGGAAGAATGAACATGAATAAGTGTATGTGTGTGTGAGAGAGAATGAGATTCTGTGTGAGTATATGTGTTTGTGTGAAGCGGAGAGTGTGTGTGTGTACAAAAGCATGGGCATGTATATGGGAAAAGGAATGTGTGAGAGAATGAATGGGTTAATTAGGGGTGTGCAGAGATTTAAAAAAATGTATTTTTGTTCTTCAATTCATTTTTGAGAGATTTATTTTCCCCATGAAATTTGGTTTGAGGAATATTTGATTTGTTTCATTTGTGTGAATAAAACAAATCAAACATAACCCCCCCCCTAAAAAAAAAGTGAACCAAGAAAAGAAAACAGAGCCTCCCAAGGGTTCCCATCCTGCCCACACAGCTTTCTCACCCGGAGAAATGCTGGGGCCAGATTCCACCCAGCCCCTACTAACCTGGTCTGGTGGGGTTCCGTCAGCAAGGCCTATGTCCAGGCTGAAGCCTCAGCCTTACATAGGCCAAGGATGCAGTATATCACCGTGACCTCAGCTTCAGCCTACACAAGGCTTATGCATCAGGCAAAGCCTGGAGGCTAGGTCCCAGTGCTAGAGCTTCGGCCAAGTCGGAGCTAGGGCCCAGGCCTGACACCAAAGCCCAACCTGGAGGCCAGGTCCTGATGCCGGGGCCTTGACCCAGTTCTGATGTCAGAGTCTGTCCTGGAGGCCAGGTCTTGACACCTGGGCCTCGACCTAGGTCAGGGCCCAGGACCAGGCCTTATGCCACAACCTAGTTCAGAGGTCGGGTCCCAATGCCAAACCTCAGCGAGGACCCAGGCCTGAAGCCTAGGCTTGACCTCAGCATTGTGACCTGGCCTCTGGACCAGGTCGTTGGGCCTGGTTTTGGGTCAGGACCCTGGCACAGGCTGAGGCCCAAGATTTAGTACCCAGTTTCTGAGCCAGACCCCAGGGTTAGACCTGGGTCCAGGCCGAGGCCCAGGCATTAGGACATGGCCTCCTGTCCAGGCCACATAATCGGTCCTAGGTGCAGACTCTGGCCTTGGCCAAGTCCCTGGTGTTGGGACCCGGCCTTCTGGCTGGGCGTTAGTGTTGGATCCAGGTGTTGGATCCAGGCCTCCAAGCTTTGGACTTCCATAGAGGCCTAGGCCAAGCTCACAGAACCTACAGCGGCCTACGCATATGCAAAGTAGAAGTTTTGAGATCAACTAGTCCTGATTAGAACATAAAAACATGCCATACTGGGTCAGACCAAGGGTTCATCAAGCCCAGCATCCTGTTTCCAACAGTGACCAATCCAGGCCATAAGAACCTGGCAAGTACCCAAAAACTAAGACTATTCCATGTTACCGTTGCTAGTAATAGCAATGGCTATTTTCTAAGTCAACTTAATTAATAGCAGGTAATGGACTTCTCCTCCAAGAACTTATCCAATCGTTTTTTAAACACAGCTATATGAATTGCACTAACCACATCCTCTGGCAACAAATTCCAGAGTTTAATTGTGCATGAGTAAAAAAGAACTTTCTCCGATTAGTTTTAAATGTGTCACATGCTAACTTCATGGAGTGCCCCCTAGTCTTTCTATTATCCGAAAGAGTAAATAACCGATTCACATCTACCCATTCTAGAACTCTCATGATTTTAAACACCTCTATCATATCTATCCTCAGCCGTCTCTTCTCCAAGCTGAAAAGTCCTAACCTGTTTAGTCTTTCCTCATAGGGTAGCTGTTCCATTCCCCTTATCATTTTCGTAGCCCTTCTCTGTACCTTTTCCATCGCAATTATATCTTTTTGGAGATGCGGCAACCAGAATTGTACACAGTATTCAAGGTGCGGTCTCACCATGGAGCGATACAGAGGCATTATGACATTTTCTGTTTTATTCACCATTCCCTTTCTAATAATTCCCAACATTCTGTTTGCTTTTTTGACTGCCGCAGCACACTGAACTGACGATTTCAATGTGTTATCCACTATGATGCCTAGATCATAGTGTAGGCCCTGTCACATGGTAGGAGTAATGGACGGCCGGCACCATCTTTAAAAATGGCGCGGGCCATCCAGTGCTCCTACCATGTGACAGGGGCCGGCCAATGGCATGGATACCCTGTCACATGGTAAGGGCAAAGGGCCATCGGCGCCATTTTGATTAGTGGCAGCCGATGGCCCGAGAGAGGGAGATGGCTTCCGGGACCCCCACTGGACCACCAGGTATTTGTAAAAGGTTTTGGGGGGGTTTTGGAGGGTGGGGAAGCTAAGGGAACAGTTTTATAGGGTCGGGGTGGGTTTAGGGTTTGTTTTGGTGTGCCATTTTTCCCGCCCTCCCCCAAAAAGATAAGAGAACCCCAGGAACAAAATTGTGGGGTTCTCTTATCGGGAGCCCCCGATTTCTGACGATTTTGAAAATATCGTCTGATATTTTCAATCGTCCGAAGCCTGATTCACATCCCTAGATTTAACTACTCTGAACAATTTTGTATCATCTGCAAATTTGATTATCTCACTCATTGTATTTCTTTCCAGATCATTTATAAATACATTGAAAAGTAAGGGTCCCAATACAGATCCCTGAGGCACTCCACTGCCCACTCCCTTCCACTGAGAAAATTGTCCATTTAATCCTACTCTCTGTTTCCTGTCTTTTAGCCAGTTTGCAATCCATGAAAGGACATCGCCACCTATCTCATGACTTTTTAGTTTTCTTAGAAGCCTCTCATGAGGTACTTTGTCAAATGCCTTCTGAAAATCCAAATACACTGCATCTACCGGTTCACCTTTATCCACATGTTTATTAACTCCTTCAAAAAAGTGAAGCAGATTTGTGAGGCAAGACTTGCCTTGGGTAAAGCCATGCTGACTATGTTCCATTAAACCATGTCTTTCTATATGTTCTGTGATTTTGATGTTTAGAATAATTTCCACTATTTTTCCTGGCACTGGTCAGGCTATCCGATCTGTAGTTTCCTGGTCTGTAGTTTCCCGGATCCCGGATTGCTAGGCCCAGGCCGTAGTCTCAAATTTGTATAGGCTTAGACAGTGGTAGGTCAACACAACCTTGGCCTAGGCCCCATGCAAAGCCCTGGCTTGGCTCAGGGTATTATGGCCGCCGGCTGTGGAGGGCCGCGACCGGGGCTGTCATAACCGCCAGCCGCAGCGGTCCGCAGCCGGGACCAAGTACTCACCCGCGGTGTTGGGTTGGTCCCGAGGCTCCTGCAGGAGCAGGCAGCCTCCTTCGGCGCTCTCTTCATGGCCATGGCTGCTGCTGAGGCCGGTCGCAGGGCTCTGCATGGCCAGGATGACTCCACCCCCTTCTGGCTGACAGAGCTGCACACGCGGCTGAAGATAAGATTTAAAGGGGCCACGACAGGAAGTTGTCGTGGCTCCTTCCCTGGACTTCTCCCTCATTTTGGATATTTAAGGCAAGGCCTGCTCCTCAGACCTTACCTTGGAATTGAGGCTCTGTGCTTGGTTTCCGGTGCTCCGTGTTCCTGGACTTGCTCTGTTCTTCGTCCCGCTTCTGCTCCTCCTCTCCGTTGGATTGATTCTTTGGCTTCTGACCTTCGGACCGGCTGTGGTGATTCTCTGGTGTTGACTTCGGATCGGCTTTGACCCTTCTCCTGTTTTGCTCCTGGACTGGCTTCGGACCACTCTCCCGTCTGTTCTTGGACCGGCTCTCGATTTCTCTCTGGACTTCGACCCTTGGACCGGCTTTGGACTATCCTTCGACTTCTACTCCCGGACTATCTACAACCAGCTGGAGGTGCTAGCCATCTGGAATGCACGACCTGCAGGAGGCGCCTCATCAAGACCTTCATTAGTCTTCAGGGAGTTTCTTCCCAGCGGCTGGATCCCTACGGGCTCCTCCCAGGGGGATCTCGAGCTTCCAGGGTGAAGTCTTCATACTGTGCTTATCTCATCAAGCCTTGCCCTCCGACGGTAGAGACTAAAAGGGTTACCCGTCCATTTGGTTAGCGCCTACTCTACCTCGGAACAGGGGTCCACCTTCTGATACGCAACGCAGGGCTTAGGCCTCGTCTGCACAACCCCCCCTTCTAGACCAGGTATATGGGGGCTGGGAAGGAATGGGTAGGGGTGCAGTAGGCCCTGGGAAGCCCCGTTTCTTTTTTTTTTCTGTTTTTGGGAGTTTTTATTTTCAATGTTTATTTCATCTTTTTTAAACTAGAGAAACAAAATAAACATTACATGAAATGAAATTCGTGGGGATAAAGTTCTCCAAAAATGAAAAGAAAAACAAAACAAAATTTTCCCTCCTTCCCACCCCTATTAATTATTGTATTGTATTATTTGCTCTATACTGACTTTACTATATTTAATGTAATTACTATTATATTTTTTTTTATTGTAAACTGCTCTGGGTTGTTCTTTGGCACAAGGAAGGTAGTCTGTAATTATGAAACACAACATGATATTTATAAATAAAGAAGATAGCTTTCAAAAATCTCCATGTAGTCCCATATATATTTGTAATTGGTACCCAGAAATCTACTAGAGTATTTTATAAGATTGCACATTAAGGAAAAATATAATAGGAAATTAGATGAACCTACCTATTTTATTTTGGGTCGTTTTCAAAATGGAATGTTATAATTTCCAGTGAAATTCCGTCAGAATTTTGTTCAGTTTTGAAAACTGGTGTAAAAAAAGTCACCCAGCAGGCCTAGGTATAGACCCAAAGCTGGGACCTTGTTTAGAGAATAGGCTGAGATCCAAAGCAGGGGCCCTAGCCTACACCTGAGTGGGACGCCAGTGCATCAGCCTAGGCTTAGGCAGTGGCCTGACACAGAGGCTGCAGTCTTCACTCGAGTATGATACTAGGGTCTCAGCTGAGGTCCTGATCCGATGCCAGGGCCTCAGCCAAGACTGAAGCAAAAGCCCAAGTCCAGAAAATTTCCCAACCCCTACTACTATACATTGAGGTTTCAATGCTGTATCCAGGCCTGGTCCTAATGCTGCACCTTCTCCTCGGCCCAAGCCGTGTCCCGACACTGGGGCCATGCCCAAGCCCTACACCAGAGCCTGGTCCAGAGGATGGATCCTGATGCCAGGGCATGGGCCTAGGCCAGGACTCAGGCCCATGCCCAGAGACCTGGTCATGATGCCTGGGCCTCAGTCCAAGCAAGATCTGATGCCAGGGCCTTGACCCAGGCCTGATGCTGGACCCTTGGCCCAGAGTGAGGCCCAAGTCCAGCCACAAGAGCCCAGGAGCTGAAGGTCTTCAATCTTCTTTCTTCATCTTCTTTCTTGAAATGATGCTATCCATTGGGTTTGTGCTAGAGTAAATTAACTCCAGGTGCCATTTTGTTGCAAGGCAGCTCAATTAACTACTGTACAGCAAAATGGTGCCCTCCACTGAGGAGGATGCACTGGAGTTAATTTACTCTAATACATCCTTAGTAGATGGCATCATTTCAAGAAAGAAGATGAAGAAAGAAAATTGTGGATTTACAAGGCATGGTCTCCCATGCCTGGGCCTGGGCCTGATCCTGGGCCGAGGCCTAGGCATCAGAACCCAGCCTCCAGGCCAGGCACCGGC
The DNA here is from genome assembly GCF_901001135.1 of Rhinatrema bivittatum. Classification (NCBI taxonomy): domain Eukaryota; kingdom Metazoa; phylum Chordata; class Amphibia; order Gymnophiona; family Rhinatrematidae; genus Rhinatrema; species Rhinatrema bivittatum. Next base: position 46,947,132 of record NC_042624.1, on the reverse strand, counting down.
ATCAGATCTAGCTTCAGGCCTTGGCCTAGGTCAAGGCTCAGGTTCTGGGCCCCAGCATTGGGCTTTGGCCCTGGCCAAATTCCAGGCATTGTGACTCAGCCTCCAGACCAGGCCCCAGGCCTCCTATCCTGGGCCTTGTGTAGGGCCTAGGCTGAGGTCATGGCCACTTACCACATCCTAGGCCTATGCAAGGCTGAAGCTTTCAGCCTAGGCCTTG